>NC_133654.1:184693533-185042284 GCF_009905375.1 Apium graveolens | reverse complement strand
AATTCCCTTAAATCCTTTTAAAAATTAACAGTTCACGTAGTCATGCATACAGAAAAGCAAGCACATATATTCACATATCACAACTCATATCTGATCATAAAATTTTCCTTTTTATCATTATTCCTCTTTTCGTGTACCGGGTCATGTTCTGCCTGACGGCCCGACGCTCAGCGTTTCAATTACGCTTCACAATCGATTATGTTTACCAACCGATAGCTCACTAGATCGCAATACTTACTTAAACATTCCATTTCACATTAACACACACATTTCACATTTAAACATTTTAATCCCTTTTTAAGACGGGTTCCGTTTGTTATTCCCAAGGAACTAACAATGAGATTTACAGAAGGGGGTTGAATGTAAATCTCAAAACTTTTTTAAGTTTTGAGCAGTTTCAAAGGCTAAGTGTTTGATGAACAGTTGTGTGTGAATTGCTTTGAGCAGGTGCAGACAGATGTATATTCAAGACACAAAATGTAAAGAACACAAAGGCTTTAAAAACTTTTCTGATGGATTTGTTATTCCACCAGAGATGTGTATTTCAGAAAATCTGTGATTCAAAGAATTGATCACAGCTGCGTCCTAGTACAAACAAGACGATTTTCTCTCTATATTTTTCTAAACAGCTCTGGAAAATTCATCATCTAATTACTAGCTGCAACTTGGTTTATATATCACCAAGTTTACAAGTGAAGACAAAAATAAAATACAATTTTAAAAATAGTTTTTCACATGTTTCTTCTTCATTTCTCTATCCAATGCAATCTAGGATAATCTGTGAATCTTTGAATACTTCCTTGTTTGCACCAGAATGGAAATGCTACATTTTCTTGATTCCTCCAAGAGGCTACCACATTCCAATTGTCTCTGTCAACCCATGTGCCTTCGTCAGCTTATGAATTATCACTGTCAACTGCTATTGAACTGAGCATTCGTTGAAGCTTTTCACCCGTTGATGGCTTTATCCGTTGATGCTTTATCAGTTGAAGCTTTACCTGTTGATGCACTTATCCATTGATGGATGTTATCCGTTGAAGCTTTAGAGACATCCGTTGAAGCTTTGTTTCTCATCCGTTGAAGGCCTTTAATCTATCAGTTGATACTGCTTCATTTATACAAAATTACAAGGCATGAAATATTTACAATTAGCCCTCCTATTTGCATATCCACTAGTAGTCAACATGACTTATAATTTCCCACAACTTCTAAGAATTATAACTTAAATACAGAAACTGAAATGTGCTACAATACTAAACTTATTTCTAAGTAAAGCTACTCCATCAACGGATAGCCAGAGTGGTCTTATCCGTTGAGGCTACAAACACTAGATTTCTACTTAAGTGTTTTGCTTAACTTATCATCAAACTAATACACATATTCCTAACAATCTCCCCCTATTTATGTCTACTAGAATTGTAGGCATAAATTTAGGTTTAACTTGATGATAACAAAACACTTAACAAATATATGAGCTGAAATCAAGTAGAAATTCAAAAGTACTGCAAAAGTGTATGTACTGAGATAGAATTGAAGAATTACATTGTTTCCAAGGATGCTCCTTTAGACTGAGCAAATTATTTTCTTTTCATTTGTTCCCTTGTTTTCTTCCCTAGCCTCCTGTCATTTTCCTCTACTTGGAGTTAGAGTTGTCTGTAGAATTCAGCTTCATCTTCTTCACTGATATGCAACTTAGATTGCATGTCCTTGGGAGTTTCATTACTGGCAATTTTAAGATGGTCTTCAAGTCTGAAAAATTTTCTGACTCCTTTATTGTCTCTGAACTCCATCAACCAATGAGGTGATTTATGAATTGTAATTCCATGCTCAGGGATGAGTAGTGTTCTAGGCCAGGAATTAGACTCCCACCAAGTTTTCCTTATGCTGGCAATCTTGTTGAGAATCTCAGTTTTGGCAGTCCTGGTAAAGCCAGAATCCCTTTTGATAGCTGAGTAGACTCTAACCAAGGTAGAATAGCCCTCATTTAGAATTCTTTGAAGAGGCCAAGTCCTTTCCTCACTTCCTTTATACTTGAACACTAGCCTTTCTGGGAGCTGTTTGTAGGCACTTATTCCCCTTACTTCCTCCAGCTCATCCAGATAGAGTTCAATATCTGTATATTCTTTTATGTCACAAATGTGAACATAATCATCCTTTGAGGCTTGTGGCTTAGGCTTAGGTTTATGTTTTTTAGTGAATTTACTTGAGGTTAGGGGAGGTGTTGATTTGGATTTTCTTTTCAGTTTCTTTAGTGGTGGAGAGGTAGTTAGGAAGGTAGGCAAGTTGATGGTGTCCCAATCAATAGGTTCCTCTTTAGGGATGATTGGTTCACCATGGACATTTATACTGGGATCAGCAACAAAAGGTTCAGGAATGTAAGATAGTGGTTTAAATTTTGATTGGGTTTCCACAGTGTCATCTCCACTCTTCCTTTTTGCATTGGCCTTCTTTCTGTTCACTTTCTGCCATTCCTTTATTTCCTCTCTTCTTTCCTCCATACTCTCACCAACCACATTCCCCATATCCATATTTTTGCTTTCAATCTTTTCTTCTTCACTCTTGTCTTCAATCTTCTTCTTTTCTTCAGTCTGACTTGACTTTAGCTATTTTTCAAGCTTTCCTTGTGCTCTTTTGTCAGCCTTCATCTTTTTAGCTTCTTCCTTTAACCTCATGGTTTCTTCCCTCTTGGATATTGAGAATTTGGGATGTCCTTGCATCACACAGATACTCTTTCCCTCTCTATAGATGATAGCCATGTTCATTCTTTCCACTACATCCTTGGTCTCTTTGTGCTTTATGATGTTACCATCCAAAACTTTGTCTTCATCAGGCTTTGGAAGAGGAAAATCCACTTCTTCTAGTTGAACAAAGTTTAGAGGGTTCTTTGTAGAGTCGTTGTTGAATCTAGTAGATGGCTTGAGTACCATGGGCTTCAGTTTCCTGAAAGCAGTTTTTCCAACCTTATTCCTCCTTACTGGCTTGTGCCCCTTTTTCCTGATTGATTAGAGAAATATTCTGAGTTTAACATGCACAGTTAACAACCTCAGCCCAAAAATATGTTGGGAGTTTTGACTCTTCAAGCATTGTTCTTGTAGCTTCAATTAGTGATTTGTTCTTTCTTTCCACCACACCATTTTGTTGTGGAGTCCTTTTTCATCAATTTTTCTCCTTTGCTCTTTCACCTTCATCTCAACTACTGCTAGCTGGATTGGATCAATTCCATCAAGCTTTCCTTTGATTTGAAGTGTTGGAGAAGTAGTGATGGCAGGAACTAGCACTTTGGATATTTGAATGTTTGTAGATGGCTCCCCTCCCCCTTTCACTTTATTCTCCCCCTTTTTGTTATCATCAAGGAGAGGAGTCAATCCTTGTGCTTTAGCCAGTTGCATTAGAAGACTGGTCTGAGACTGTTGATTTTGAAGAATGGTGACCACAGAGTTTTCAATAACTTGAACTCTGTCCTCCAATTTGGCCAGCTTCTTTTCAGCATCTGATTCTCTTCTCAGTCTCAATAACAGGTCCTGCATGGTACCATAAGGCATGATTGAATCCAGCTTCTCAGAATTGTAGGACTTCAAGTCAGCTATATCCTTTTTGAGTTAATCCACACTCAGATTCTGTCTTAATTGCTGTAGCTTTATGAGATGTAGAGAATCTAGGTGGGATTGAAGAATAGCCTTGGTACCAGCATTTGAGGTGTTCTGAATGGCCTTTTGGATAGACATAACTTGTTTGACTAATGATATATTGAATTGTCCTGGTGTAAACTCTTTTGTCAATGCCCATTCAGGTAAATCTGGAATAGAACTTGGGCCTTCATCTCCCACTAAGTTCATGCTTCCATCAAATGAAACAGAGTCATTATCATTAGAATTTACTCCAAATTCTTCAGATGGCTCACCAGCTGTAGAAGGCATCATATTGACAACAGCTTTATCCCTTTGTAGAGATTCTGAAGTATGTACTAGATTTAAAGTCTTCTCTGCCTCCTCATTGCCCTGAGTAGCCAACAGTTGATAGGCTGACACAGGATGAGTAAAAGTATCAGCATCCAAGGAAATGTTATCAATTACAGCTTTGTAATGTTGCTGAAATTGTCTTTCCTTTTCAGCATCATCCACAATCATTAACTCATGAGCAATGGCTGTATCCACCCTTATACCTTCTGTACCTGCTTTTCTCTCAATTTCTCTCTTTTCTTGCATCAGGGGCTCCCTCTGGCTCACACTCCTCACACCCTCACCTTCATCTACTAAGGTGGCACTCCTCTCACTTTCTTTTGCCATGCTGGAAGAAATAACATGTATATTTAGACTCTCAAGCTCTCCTTTTTCCTGGGAGCAACCCAGCCTCTCACTCAAATTTTCACTCCCTTCCCTCAATCCTAGAAGTGATTTTACAGTAACCATGTCTTCTACACTTGGAATTAATTTAGTTGTTTGTGTAGAGGCTATCAACGGATAAGAAGTATACGTTGAAGTGGAAACTGATGGTATCAACGGATAACTGATATTAAGCTTATCCATTGAAGAACAACCACTTGTCAACGGATGAGAGATATCCGTTGAAGAAGGAAAAGAAGTAGAAATTGAAAGTGACATAATTGTTGAATCTGTATGGATTGATTTTCATTTAGGTGACACAGATTCTTCAACTAAGTCTGAAAGAATTGGCTGATGATCCAACAAATCATCTAAAAGATGATGATCACCAGTATTTGAGTGGGGCTCCTCCCTGAGTTTTAAAGAGGGAGAATCAGGAATTGATGTGAATATCATGCCCACATCCAGAGATGGTGATGGAGAGTTTGGCGATTGATGTGTGTCAATTTTGAGAGAATGGGCCTGTGACTCCATATTTGTTGGAGTCACATCAAGCTGAATTTGAGAAGGCATAGATACAGGTGGGTGTATCTATGCAGTGTGTGCACCCTGTGTGGAAACTAGGGTTTTGACCCTTTTTCTTCTTGTAAAGGCTTTTATAGGTGAGTGTGTGGCTTCAGTGTCCCTCCCTCTTTTGTTCTGTGTCTCTGGTTGGGGACTATTTTCAATAGTTGCACCCTTTTGGGAGGATGCAACTATGGATGAGTTTGAATCCTTTCTAACCACCACAGTCTTTTGAGAAACTGTGGCTTGGCTAGCTGGGGTACCACTCACCTATCCTACCTTATCCTGGGGGTTTTCTTGATGTTCACCCCTCCCCTCACCTCTCACACCCTGTTCACTCCCCTCAGGGTTTATGGTAGTTGTTACAACTTTTGTCTTTTGAGAAACAACAGAGGTGGCTTTCTTTGACTTTGGTTTTGAAACTTTAGGTTTGGTGGCCTTGGTAGGAATCTATTGGGACAAAGACACAGATTCCATGGCCACACTTGAAGGCAAAGAAATGATGGGGTTGGAAGTAGTAGGACTTGAAGAAGTATTTACCTCACTTACCTGAGGTGCATTCATGATTGGTAAGTATACCAATGGCACCTGATTGTTGAGGTTAATTCTCAAAAGGTCTGCAAGGACCCTCTTCTCTTGTGCCCAGCATTTGAGTTTATTACTCTCATTGGTTATGACCAAACCTTCAGCAACATGGTTAGCCAATAACATAAAGAATCTAGCATAGTAGATGTTATGAGGTCTATTAGCCTTGTTACCTAACCTAGTACCCAATTCTAGCATAACATACTTGCTAAAATTAAAGTACATATCAGAAAATAGCATATAGAGCATATTAACAAGAGATGAAGTTATTGCATCAAAATTACTAATTTTGCCAGAGAAAACCTTGATAAAGGCATCACCAAGAAAACTCTATTCTTTCCTAAGGCCTTTTCTCCTAATACTTCCTAAACTAGCAGAATCAAAAGAATAGCCTTTGGAATCTAACATGCTAGATACATCATTATCAGTGTGTGGTGTCATGGCATTATTTTCAGGTAGTTTGAAACAGGATTGTATATCATCACAGTTAATACAGTAATCTTTACCTTTGAGAGAGAAAGTGATGGTCATATCAATGGGGTTGAACTCTGCAGTTGTCCAAATCTCCTCAATTACCTCACAGTAAATCATTGGGGCTTCCAGCATTGCATAGCTTAGTTTGCAGTTTTTGATGAAGTCCATCATCTTGTGATAATCTGAGTGGGCTTCGTTCTTTTCCACCAAAGCTATGAAATTGTTTTTCTCATAGACAAATCCAGATTGGGACATTATCTTTACTACTGGTGCCATTGTAGTGGGTAGAGGTTGCAGAGAAAGGTTGAGAGTTTTGGGAGAGAAAGAGAGTAAAAGATTTTGAAAAATTGCAAGAAAGCGTAAAGTGAAAATAAGAATTCAAAGGGGCTTTTATATTTTCTCAAATTAAAACATAAAGAGAATGATTAAACAATATTTTTAAGTAAATTATAGCCGTTTGAGAATAAAGGAAAACTGTTTGTATTCTAAAAACTGCCTTTAATACAAATACATACAACTGTGTATAGATATATGTATCAACGGTTAAGTAAAAAGAATCAACGGATGTGACTTACTTAAAATGATTAATGTGACACTTCAACGGATGAGGTAAACAGTTATCCGTTGAAGATTAACACAGTTTTATCCGTTGAAGGATAAAATTACCAGAAATATATTTGTCTTTCAACGGATAATGAACATCCGTTGATAGAATAGTTTTGGCTTTCAACTGATATGGAATATCCATTGATAGAATAGACTTTACTTAAAGCCAACTTTGTTTTTGCAACAAATTCATTTCAGGCTACAAAACAAATTACAATAAGGACATGAATTTATGAATAATTAAGCATACCTAGCTCACTTACTAATCTTGTGAATGTTGATTCATCAAGTGGCTTGGTAAATATGTCTGCAATCTGTTTTTCACTTGGAACAAAATGAAGTTCCACTGTACCATTCATCACATGTTCCCTTATAAAGTGGTACTTGATGTCAATGTGCTTGGTTCTTGAGTGATGCACTGGATTTTCAGTAATGGCAATGGCACTTGTGTTGTCACAGAATATTGGAATTTTGTCAACATTTAGCCCATAGTCAAATAGTTGATTCCTCATCCATAGTATCTGTGCACAGCAACTACCAGCAGCAATGTACTCAGCTTCAGCTGTTGATGTAGAAACAAAATTTTGCTTCTTACTGAACCATGACACAAGCTTATTCCCTAGAAATTGACAGGTGCCAGTTGTACTTTTCCTATCTATTTTGCAACCTGCATAATCTGTATCTGAGTAGCCAATTAGATCAAAACCAGACTCTCTAGGGTACCAAATTCCTAGATTTGGAGTCCCTTTGAGATATCTGAAAATTCTTTTAATAGCAACTAAGTGAGATTCTTTAGGGTCAGCTTGAAATCTAGCACATAGACATGTAGAAAACATTATATCAGGTCTACTAGCAGTTAAATATAGAAGTGAACAAACCATGCCTCTATAACTTGTAATGTCCACAGACTTTTCAGCCTTGTTTAATTCAAGCTTGGTGGCAGTGGCCATGGGAGTTTTTGCAGATGAACATTCCATTAAGTCAAACTTCTTTAAAAGATCATAAATATATTCAGTTTGACTAATGAAAATTCCACCACTAACTTGTTTAACTTGTAAACCAAGAAAATAAGTTACCTCTCCCATCATGCTCATTTCATATTTACTTTGCATTAACTTAGCAAACTTTTTACAAAGCTTATCATCTGTAGAACCAAATATAATATCATCTACATAAATTTGATCAAGTATTGTAGAGCCATTAACATTTCTAAAGAAAAGAGTTTTGTCAACAGTACCTCTTGTGAAGTAATTATCTAGGAGAAATTTTGACAAGGTCTCATACCAGGCTCTAAGTGCTTGCTTTAGTCCATAGAGTGCTTTCAACAGATAATACACATGGTTTGGAAAATTAGAATCTTCAAATCCTGGAGGTTGGCTCATATAAACTTCTTCCTCCAATTCTCCATTCAGAAATGCACTCTTGACATCCATTTGATAGACTCTGAAATTGGCATGGGCTGCATAGGCTAGAAAAATTATGATGGCTTCAAGTCTTGCAACTGGAGCAAATGTCTCATCAAAATTTATTCCCTCTTGTTGAGAATAGCCCTTGGCAACCAATCTAGCTTTATTCCTTATGAGAATGCCATTTTCATCCATCTTATTTTTGAATACCCATTTTGTGTCAATGGAGCTCTTGTTCTTTGGCTTGGGTACCAGCTTCCATACCTTGTTTCTCTCAAATTGGTTTAGCTCCTCTTGCATTGCTAAAATCCAATCTGGATCCAATAAAGCTTCTTCCACTCTCTTAGTTTCCTCCCGTGATAGAAAACTACTGTAAAGACATTCATCTTGAGTAGCCCTTCTAGTTTGCACCTTAGATGTTGCATCACCAATGATCAATTCAAAGGGATGATTCTTGGTCCATTTCCTTTGAGGTGGTAGATTAGCTCTAGACGAGGTTGCCTCAGTATTATCATGATGTGAGATAGAGTGTTGATTGGTTGAAACTCCCCCTGAGTTACTGATCCTTTGAAAGGAACTAGGAGTTCTATCAACTGATGAAGTAAATTGATTATCCGTTGATAGACTATGATCAACAGATTCTTCATTATGTACTTCAATAGATGATGCACTTTGTCTTTCAACGGATGATGTATTACTTTTATCAACGGATGTTGAATTATGACTTTCAACTGATGCAGCATTTTGTGCATTATCCAGAGGCAGACTTTGAATCCTTTTCGAAGTGTCTTCTCCATCATTTTCGTCTTCACTATCATCACAATATATCTCAATGTTGTCAAATTTGAGTCTTTCATGATGTCCCTCATCTGTTAGTCCATCAATATTTTTATCATCAAACACAACAAGCATAGATTCCATAACAATGTTGGTTCTTAGATTGTAGACCCTATATGATTTTCCAGCAGAATAACCAACAAATATCCCTTCATCAGCCTTTACATCAAACTTTCCTTTGTGATCAGGTTGGTTCCTTAGAATGTAGCATTTGCAACCAAAAACATGAAGGAAGTTTAAGGTTGGTTTTTTTCTCTTGAACAATTGATAGGGAGTCATGCCTTTTGCCTGATTGATTAGAGAAATATTCTGAGTGTAACATGCACAGTTAACAGCCTCAGCCCAAAAATATGTTGGGAGTTTTGACTCTTCAAGCATTGTTCTTGCAGCTTCAATTAGTGATCTGTTCTTTCTTTCCACCACACCATTTTGTTGTGGAGTCCTTGGAGCTGAGAACTCATGCATGATCCCATTTTCTTCACAGAACAACCTCATGGTAGAATTCCTGAACTCAGTTCTATTGTCACTCCTGATATTTCTTACTTTGAAATCTGGATGATTGTTGAGTTGCTTGATATGATTGATAATGATTTCACTAGCTTCATCCTTTGATCCAAGAAAGTAGGTCCATGAAAACTTTGAGAAATCATCTACAATCACTAGGCAATATCTTTTCCTTGAAATTGACAATACATTGATTGATCCAAAAAGATCCATGTGTAGCAGTTGTAATGGTTCATCAATTGCTGATTCAAGCTTCTTACTGAATGATGCTCTCTTTTGCTTTCCTTTCTGACAAGCATCACACAGTCCATCCCTTGAGAATTCCACTAGAGGCATTCCTCTAACTAAGTCCTTTTTGACTAGATCATTCATTGTCTTGAAATTCAAATGGGACAGCTTCTTGTGCCATAGCTACCTTTCATCTTGACTTGCTTTGCTGAAAAGACAAGTAATTGATTCTGTATCCGTAGAGTTGAAGTCAGCCAAGTACACATTCCCTTTTCTAACTCCAGTTAGAACCACTTTATTATCCTTCTTACTTGTGACGACACAGGCTTCAGAATTGAAGGAAACAGTATTCCCTCGGTCACATAGTTGACTGATGCTCAATAGATTGTGTTTGAGACCATCAACTAATGCAACTTCATCAATGATGACATTTTCCTTTGAAATCAAGCCATATCCCATAGTGAACCCTTTGCTGTTATCTCCAAAGGTTATGCTAGGGCCAACTCTCTCCTTGAACTCTGTGAGCAGGGTGAAATCTCATGTCATGTGCCTTGAACAACCATTGTCCAAGTACCATAGATTCATTCTTTTTCCCTGCACACAACAAAATCAAATCAAGTTGATTTTGGTACCCAAGTTTCCTTGGGTCCAGCCTTGTTAGTCTTTTTCCTAGACTTCATACTTCCTGCACCTTTTGACTTAGGTAACTTTGGGTCAACCTTGGTCTCAGATGTAGTTGGTTGAAGTGTAGGGTTATTCACAGAATCATTTAGAAAATTTGGTTGAATTTGATAAGGCATAGATTGTGCAAATATGTTATTCCACATAGGCATATTGTATGGCATTTGAAGCATACTGAATGCAGCAAAATAAGGATTATTAACATATGGCATGTTTGCAAAATGTGCATGAGGATTCTGTTGAGACATAACAGGCATATCATGCAGAGGTGACATAGACATGTTAGGCATGGAAGGAGTTAAAGGCATGGGAGCATTCTTAATAGACTTGCAGTTAGCAGATAGATGATTAACACTTTTACAATGCACACAACTTTTTCTAGGAGCATACTTATCAGGTGTGTAATTGTTGTGTTTGTTAATCCCTACCTTCCCATTTCTATTAGATTTCCTTTTAGTTTTCTTTTTATCCTCAACCAACTTAAGCCTATTTTTCAACTGATCTAAAGTCATGTGTCCAATATTCACCTTATTGGCATCTTTGGATGTGCTAGCCTCTTCTTTGACAAAATTCTTGGAAGTTGAACCAAACTTCTTATTAAGATTTTTCAAATTATCCTTTTTAGAATCACTTGCCTGTTTTAATTGATGAGCCTTCAACGAATGCCTCTTTTCTTCCTTCAACGAATAACTTTCATCATCCATTGATTCCACATCTATTGACAATCCATCAATTAATTCTACTTCCTTTTTATTTTTCTTCCAGGCATTCTCACAGAGTGATTCAATTCCCTGAACCTTGACAATCTGAGCACTAACATCCCTAGATGTTTTCCAGGCCTTGATTACTTCTTGCTCACATTCTAGTTGTTTAGAAAGAAATTCTACTTTCTTAACAGACCTTCTAGTTCACTCTCAACAGATAAGCATTTGATTTTAATCTTTTCAAGCTCAATTACATTACCCTCTAACACAGCATTCCTATCACTTAAAAACAAATTATTCTATTTAATTCTTGTGTTCTCTTTAGCTAGTGATTTAAGGGAAACATGTAAATGATATAATTCATTGGACATATCATTTATAGCTTCATTGCATTCATTTTTAGAAAGCTGAGAGAGGTCAGTAGTAATTACCTAGTTACTTGATGAACTAATTTCATTTTTATCAGAATTAGCCATCAGGGCTAGGTTGACATACTCCATATCATCATCTTCATTGGCTCCATCAGCTGCCCAGTCATTTTCCTGAGTCAGAAAAGCTCTTTCCTTTTGTTTGAGCAAATCGAAATATTTCTTTTTGTAATCCACTTGCTCAAATTTCTTCTTTTCAGAAGTTGGCTTTCTACACTTATTTGCAAAGTGTCCACTTATGCCACAGTTATAACATTTGAGCTTAGATTTGTCCACCATGTTCTTGTTTGGCTTATTGAATCTAGTATTTTTATTGAATTTCATCTTTACAAACCTTCTGGACAGAAAAGCCAGATGTTCATCAACATCATCAGTCATCTTGACTGGAATTGTCTTCAACCTCAGCTACTTGCTCCTTTCCCTTGCTTGATTCTGATTTGCTTGTGGCAATTTTGAGACTTGGCATTGTCTTTTCTTCATTCTTGGCTTCAGTTCTCTCATTGTCAGCTACAAGTGCAACTGATCCACTTTTTCTCTTTCCCTTTTCCAACAGCTCATCTTACTCCATCTCAAGTTCATAGGCCTTCAAAATTCCATATAATCTTTCAAGTGTGAAGTCCTTATAATCTTGAGAATTCCTTAGTGAAACAGTCATAGGTTTCCATTCCTTTGGTAGAGACCTCAGAAATTTTAAGTTGGAATCCTTGACTTGGTACACTCTGCCATACAGCTTCAATCCATTCAACAGTTTCTGAAATCTATTGAAGGTATCATTCAGTGATTCTCCTTCTTCAAAATGAAAATATTCATACTGTTGAATGAGAAGTTGCATTTTGTTTTCTCTAACTTGTTCAGTACCTTCACAGATAAGTTGCACAGTATCCCAAATTTCCTTAGCAGTTTGGCTGTTAATGACATTATCAAACATATCTTGGTCTAGGCCATTAAACAGAATTTTCATGGCTTTCTTGTCCTTGTGAACCTCTTCAATATCTTCATCAGTCCATTCGGCTTTTGGTTTGGGAATAGACTGTCCAACAACAACTGTGGCAGTGGCAGCTGTGGCCACCTTGTGAGGGATGTGAGGACCATTTTCAATACAGTTGATGTAGCTTTCATCTTGAGAGAGAAGATGTAGATGCATCTTCACTTTCCAGTGATGATAATTATCTCTTTCCAGGATTGGAATCTTTACTCCAATATCCTTCTTACTCATGATGTTAGTAGAATAGATCTTTAAACTCTTTGTATGTTAAGAGCTTGCTCTGATACCAATTGTTATTCCCAAGGAACTAACAATGAGATTTACAGAAGGGGGGTTAAATGTAAATCTCAAAACTTTTTCAAGTTTTGAGCAGTTTTAAAGGCTAAGTGTTTGATGAACAGTTGTGTGTGAATTGCTTTGAGTAGGTGCAGAAATATGTATATTCAAGACACAAAATGTAAAGAACACAAAGGCTTTAAAAACTTTTCTGGTGGATTTGTTGTTCCACCAGAGATTTGTATTTCAGAAAATCTGTGATTCAAAGAATTGATCACGGTTGCGTCCTAGTACAAACTAGATGATTTTCTCTCTATATTTTTCTAAACAGCTATGGAAAATATATCATCTAATTACTAGCTACAACTTGGTTTATATATCACCAAGTTTACAAGTGAAGACAAAAATAAAATATAATTTTTAAAATAGTTCTTCACATGTTTCTTCTTCATTTATCTATCCAATGCAATCTAGGATAATCTGTGAATCTTTGAATACTTCCTTGTTTGCACCAGAATGGAAATGCTGTATTTTATTGATTCCTCCAAGAGGCTACCACATTCCAATTGTCTCTGTCAACCCATGTGCCTCTGTCAGCTTATGAATTGTCACTGTCAACTGCTATTGAACTGAGCATCCGTTGAAGCTTTTCATCCGTTGATGGCTTTATCCGTTAATGCTTTATCAGTTGAAGCTTTACCCGTTGATGCACTTATTCGTTGATGGATGTTATCCGTTGAAGCTTTAGAGACATCCGTTGAAGCTTTGTTTGTCATCCGTTGAAGGCCTTTAATCTATCAGTTGATACTACTTCATTTATACAAAATTACAAGGCATGAAATATTTACAATTAGCCCTCCTATTTGCATATCCACTAGTAGTCAACATGACTTATAATTTCCCACAACTTCTAAGAATTATAACTTAAATACAGAAACTGAAATGTGCTACAATACTAAACTTATTTCTAAGTAAAGCTACTCCATCAACGGATAGCCAGATTGGTGTTTTAAATGTGGCTTGGCAGGGCACTCTGCCAGTGAGTGTAGGAAGTCAGATTCCAGCAAGAAGAAGTTTGAGCATGTGAATTATAAACAGAAGTATTTTGAATTGCTCAAACAAAAGTAAAGGGCTTTTATTACCCAAGAAAATGACTGGGCAGTAGATGGTTTGGATGAGGATGAAGTTGTCAGGTATGTCAATCTAGCCCTAATGGCCAAGTCTGATGAAATAGAGACAAGTTCTTCAAGTAATCAGGTAATCACCACTAACCTTGCACATTTATCTAAAGCCGAGTGTAATGATGCAATTAATGATATGTCTACATAATTATATTATTTGCGTGTTACACTTAAGTCCCTCACTAAGGAAAATGCTAAAATCAAATAAAACAATTTGTTTTTAAGTGAGAGGAATAATGTGCTAGAGTCTCAGTTTATTTAATTTGAAAAATTGAGAATAGAATGTAAGATTGCTAAGGATGAATTAACTGAGTCCTTAAAGAAATGAGAGATTTTGAAGAAGCAGCTTGAACGAGAGCATGAGGTGATTAAGGCATGGAAATCATCTAGAGATGTCCATGCTCAAATCACCAAAGTTAAAGGAATTGAGTCCTTCTGTGATGCAGCCTGGAAAAAGAGTAAAGAGAAGCTGTAATCCAATTTGGTTGAAGGATTGCTAACAAATGTAGACTCGACGGATGATGAGAGTCGTCCGTCGGATAATCAAAAAGATTATCCGTCGAGTGACATAAATCCTCATTCGTCGGCTGTGAGCAAACCTGTGAGTAAAGCTAAACTTGCCAAGTTAAAATGAAAAATATGGATCAGTTTCCAAAAACATTATTTCAGGAGAATCTAGTCAAGTAAGGAAGGTGAAGAAAGTGAATGTAGGTCATCTGTCCCTCAAGCAATTGAATGACAGACTAGAAAAGATTGAGGTTAAAACAGAGGCTAAAAATAAAAACAATAGAAATGGGAAAGTAGGGATTATTAAACATAACAACTACACACCTGATAAGTATGCTCCAAGAAAAATCTGTGTTAAGTGTGGTAGTGTTAATCATTTTTCCAGTTAATTGCAAACTTGCCATGCCTACTCCCATATCTGTACCACCTTCTTTTCCCAACATAAGTGCTATGCCTTCTATGCCTATGAATGCTATGTCTGCACAGAATATGAATGCACAAGTGCTAATATGCCATTTGCACCTAATCCTTATTATGCTGCATTTAGTATGCCTCAAATGCCATTTAGCATACCCTATTGGAATAACATGTTTGCAAATAGCATGTCATTTCCTCTTAATCAAAATGTGCATGATAATTCTGTTTTAATGACTGGCTTCAAAGGTCCAACTCAGATGACTTAGGATGAATCTGATATCCCTAAGTCAAATGAGATAAAACCTAAGAAACAAAAGAAGAAAGCTAACAAGGAAGGACCCAAGGAAATTTGGGTACCAAAATTAACTTGATTTAGTTTTGATGTGTGTAGGGTAACAGAAAGAATCTGTGGTACTTGGATAGTGGTTGTTCAAGACACATGACTGGAGATTCTAACCTGCTCACAGAGTTCAAGGAGAGAGCTGACCCAAGTATTACTTTTGGAGATGACAGCAAGGGTTATACTGTGGGATATGGCTTGATTTATGAAGACAATATCATCATTGAGGAGGTTGCCTTAGTGGATGGTCTCAAACATAATTTGCTGAGTATCAATCAGTTTTGTGACAAGGGCAATTCAGTAAACTTCAATTCAGAAGCCTGTGTTGTGACAAACAAGAGGAGCAACAAAGTGGTTCTCATTGGAGTGAGAAAAGGAAATGTGTATCTAGCTCACTTCAACTCATCAAATGCAGAATATGTTACTTGTCTTCTCAGTAAAGCAAGTCAAGATGAAAGTTGGCTATGGCGCAAGAAACTGTCCCATCTAAACTTCAAGACCATGAATGAGCTTGTCAAGAAAGAACTGGTTAGAGGTATTCCTCAAGTGGAGTTTTCAAAGGATGGATTGTGTGATGCTTGTCAGAAAGGAAAGCAGATCAAAGCATCATTCAGAAAGAAGCTTGATTTAACAATTAAAGAACCTCTGCAATTGCTACACATGGATTTGTTTGGACCAGTCAATGTGTTGTCCATCTCAAGGAAAAGATTTTGCCTAGTAATTGTAGATGATTTCTCAAAATTCTCTTGGACATATTTCCTAAAGTCTAAAGATGAGGCTAGTGAAATCATCATCAATCACATAAGGTAAGTCAACAATCATCATGATTTCAAAGTTTGAAGAATCGGGAGTGACAATGGAACTGAGTTCAAGAATTCTGTTATGAGAGCATTTTGTGAAGAGAATGGGATTATGCATGAGTTTTCAGCAACAAGGACTCCACAACAAAATGGAGTAGTGGAAAGAAAGAATAGATCACTTATTGGAGCTGCAAGGACAATGCTTGAAGAATCAAAGTTACCAACATACTTCTGGGCTGAAGCTGTAAATACTGCATGCTACACTCAGAATATTTTTTTGGTCAATCAAGCAAAGTGTATGACACCCTGCCAATTTTTCAAGAACAAGAAGCCAACCCTAAATTTTCTTCATGTCTTTGGCTGCAAATGTTATATCTTGAGAAATCAAACTGATCAAAATGGAAAGTTTGATGCTAAAGCAGATGAAGGGATTTTTGTTGGATATGCTGTTGGTAAAGCATATAGAGTCTACAATCTAAGAACCAACATTGTTATGGAATCAATACATGTTGTGTTTGATGATAAGAAGATTGAAGGACTGCAAGATAGAGATTACCATGAGAGCCTCAAATTTGATAATGTGGAGATGGTTAGTGATGATAGTGATGATGAAAGTGAAACAATGACAAAGGATATTACTGAAAAATCTACCACTAATGAAGCACAAAATTCAACATCCGTCGAGTTGTAAAATGCTTCATCCGTCGGGAGACAATCTGCTTTATCCGTCGGGAGACAAGTAGCTTCATCCGTCGGAACTCAAAATACACCATCCGTCGGGTCATCAAAAGAAGCTGAAAGTTAGAATAGATCACTCACAGACAGTTCCCCTTTCTCAAATCAAAGATCCATAAACTCAGGGGGAGTTTCTAATAATCAAAACTCAATCACACATCAAGGTAACAATGAAACCTCTTCATCTAGAGCTAATCTACCTCAATAAAGAAAATGTATAAAGGATCACCCCTTTGATCTCATCAATGGTGATGTATCTTCTAGAGTTCAAACAAGGAGAGCAACTCAAGAAGAATGTCTATATAGCAGCTTCTTATCTAAGGAAGGACCAAAGAAGGTAGAAGAAGCTCTGTTGGATCCTGATTGGATTTTAGCTATGCAGGAGGAGCTAAACCAATTTGAAAGGAATAAAGTATGGAAGCTGGTACCCAAGCCTAAAGGAAAGAATCCAATAGACACCAAATAGGTATTCAGAAACAAGATGGATGAAAATGGCATAGTAGTCAGGAACAAAGCTAGAATGGTTGTTAAGGGATATTGTCAACAAGAAGGAATAGATTTTGATGAAACCTTTGCTCCTATTGTAAGACTTGAAGCCATCAAAATCTTCTTAGTCTGTGCAGCCCATGCCAATTTCAAGGTCTATCAAATGGATGTCAAGAGTGCTTTTCTAAATGGAGATTTGGAGGAGGAAGTCTATGTGAGTCAGCCTCCTGGTTTTGAAGACCCAAATTTCCTATATCATGTCTACTATCTTTTGAAAGCACTCTATGGACTGAAGCAAGCACCTTGAACCTGGTATGACACTTTATCAAAGTTCCTTTTGGAAAATCACTTCACAAGAGGTACTGTGGATAAAACTTTATTCTTTAGAAATGTTAATAGCTCTAGTATACTTGTTCAAATTTATGTAGATGATATTACATTTGGCTCTATAGATGAAAAACTTTGTAAAATGTTTGCCAAATTGATGTAGAGTAAGTATGAAATGAGCATGATGGGAGAACTAACTTACTTTCTTGGTTTACAAGTTAAGCAAGTTAGTGATGGAATATTCATTAGTCAAACTAAATATATTCATGATCTTTTAAAGAAGTTTGATCTAATGGATTGCACATCTGCAAAAACTCCCATGGCCACTACAACTAAACTTGAATTAAACACTACTGAAAAGTCTGTGGATATTTCAAGTTATAGGGGCATGGTTGGTTCATTTCTGTACTTAACAGCTAGTAGGCCAGATATAATGTTTGCTACTTGTGTTTGTGCTAGATTTCAGGCTGATCCTAAATGTGGCGCCCGCCAAACCCGGGTTAGAAGTTTGGGGTCCACACACACACTATTTATAACCTGCTTATAACAATAATAAAGATAATAATAATATGCAGTGACCCTACTTACCAACTACCACAGACCGCAATAGGTTAAAGTATGCACACAAGCCAAACACACTTACTTATATTACAAACATTCGAATCCCAACTATTCCAACTCAGAGCTGAGTAATTAACAATATTACAAACTTTTACAAACTTAAATTATTCCAAAAGAAGCCTACTAGCTCAACTCGATCAACCTGAACCCCTAGCTCTCGTGCTGGACTGGGGATCCTCGGTACCAACCGGTTCCTTCTTAACTGGAAAAGAACACATACAATATCGCACAAATGAGCTAACTAGCTCAGCAAGTCACAATGACAAAACTGAGAATAATGATCATCAGGTGAATATGGTTATGATATCAAGTGAACAATGGATTATAATTTAGAATTGGATATTATATTTTCATTTTAAAAACCAAGGTTAGGCTGCTGATCAGTCACGCACTAACCCCGAGCAAAGCACGCAGCACTACTCTAACTACTGGATCCAAGGCACACATTGGCTTAACTTGACCATTATATGGTCTGACCACGAATCTGGTCCACAATTTTATAAAAACAATCTGATTCTAACATAATAACAGAATAAACAGTAATAAGCAATAAACAGAATCATTAACAACATTGGGCGTTCAGTAATGAAAATGGTTTCAATCTGCATAAGGATCAATATGGCATTTTCAAAGCATGGATGCTAGGTAGTGAAAGAATTGGATAATAAAGGAAACAATGTTTCAAGGTTTCAAGGATTTGGCCTTTCAAAGCATAAGATACAATGGTTTGAGTGTGTAAGCAATGTGGTTCAGTGTTTGATATTTAGTTTGTATATAATTATGGAGTAGTATCATATATTTGAGGTTCGTATTTGGGTATACAACAATCAATGGTCTAGAAAGAATCAGGTTTACGGCTCAAGATCAATAACTGGAATCAGGCTTTAGGGTTCAGTGCTTCAAAGCACTTGCTGTAACACCCCCAAATCCGGGGTCGGGGATCCGGGTTGTCACGAGTTCCATTTCCCTTAACAACACCCAATCTTAATAAATAATCAACTAGTCTGTACTGTGACCCCACCATTAAACACACACACCACAAGTTATAGCCTCAGAGATGAATATCCAAAAATAATCACAAGTCGTTTTATTCCACAATTATATGCCAATACACCTTAAACAAGTTTTTGAATAAATTTACATTTCTTTTCCATTATTACAATTCATAAATATACATAATCTGATACATCAAAAGTTGAAAGCCTAGCCTATTGGTAGTTCCTACCTCAGCTACAGCGACATCAACGCCTATAGGAAACTGCGGAACATTTCCTATCCGCTCGCGAATTGGGAGCTTGGTCCTGTTCATCTTGTCTATCTGATGTTGTGTGATGAAGGAAGAAAGCAAGGGTGAGCAGCAAGCCCACCAAAATAATATGTATAATGATTAACAATATATGAGCCTTCTCATAGTACTCATGAAAGTCTTGGTCAAAAGAAATGAACCAAGTTGATATCTTAATGCGATGAAGTCGCAAAATATTCAGTATATATATATACATATATACTTTTCAAAATATGGGAAGTCCTCTTCCATGCATAATACACACAGAGTTCCAGTGTATAACTGTATAAAAATATCGTTGCAAGGTGATCTCATATATCTAACCTTGTCTCAACGTTTTTCTGAAAATCTGTGTCATGCATAAGATAATCATTTACTAGATATAAGTTCAAAAGATGAAGTTACAAGATACTCCAATATACTTATATCTTTTCCAAATACTACTTGAACTACCACCGTTCAAGTTATAATTAGTTCAAAAGTTCATCACATAGATGAGACTACAAGATAATACTTGAATAGATTTAACCTTTAAAATATCATCAAAATAAAATGAAGTTATGAGATACTTCATTTGATGTAAACATCATTTTGAAAACTTGACCCTGCCAACACTCAACAATCGCCCAACCGTAGCCTTTCTATCGAAGTGCTCTGGGTAGTGTTGCAGAAATTATCCAATTGGATGATGAACTCATTACGGGAGTTTGCCGTGCCAGGAAGACCACTTATGATGATCAGTCGTAGTAGTACAACCCCACCATTTTCTACATGTAGAGGAGAACCTGTCGGATTTACTTGTCAACCGAACACTGAACTCCTAAGGAATGGACCGCCTTAGCAGAACTTCCAGGCCATTTGGGCCAATATAATAAGGCTGGGCCGGCGCTACTCGGCCACTTACGCCACTCCTAGTTCAGATGAAATCCATGACTCTGAAACGTAAAGCTCGTCCCCACTTTCCCCAAGTAGAAACTTGTTGATACGGCTCCACCAAGAAGTCGTATCTAGTTGGAAAGGAAAAATCACCGATATTTCCCAGGCGATGCCTGTTAATGGATTAACTTGTTCCAAGAATTTTACTTCCCGAGTGTTGGGTAAGTAATCAATTCATATATCAAAACAGCAACCTTGTTGCGAATATAAAACACACCACAGAGCCGGATCCCTCAGGTTTTGAGCGAGTATTTAAATCCCCTTCGAAAGGAGGATCTTAAATATAAAAATGAGTTTTGGGATCCGCTCTAACTTTTAAAAATCATTTTGAAGACTCGCAAAACATTTTTAAGAATGTTTGGAGTGATGCTGATTTAACAAGGTAAATCAGTCCCAATATATTAGAAAATATCTGAATATTATTATTTAAATAATATTCCCATAAAGAATAATCTTTATAAAAATAATTGAAGTAGAAGTTTTAAAACTTATACTTGAAATGAATAATAAATAATCAAAGATATACTTATACAAAAGTAATATCTTTATTTGAATACCAAAAGTAAGTTTGATTATCGAACATTATTCTTTAATAAAATAAAGAATATTAATAAATAATAAGCGGATTCATAATACCTCGAATGAATATTATAAATAATATTCATTAAATAAAATAAAGGAGTCATACATCCTCAAATGAATATCCAAGTAATATTCAATAAATAATATAAAGGAGTCATAAGTCCTCGAATGAATATTCAAGATAATATTCATTAATAAAATAAAGTTATCGAATAAACTTTATTCGATTAATAGTTTTGAAAACTATAACCATATATATATATAAATATATATATATATAAAAAAAATCTACTCGGGATCCTCGACTCCCGGTTTTAGAAAATGTTTTCACCTTTAGGTCCCTATACTATGGGTATATGCAAATTACTGCTATTCTCTAGCATAGGTATTATCAACTGAACCAACAGATATATATGGCAAGAATACGAAACAGGCATGCATATATATACCATATCAGCATGCTTCAATATATCGCAACATTTGCTAATTAACCAACATGCATCTATCACAAGATAATGCATATACATATATATACATCACAACAACAGTTATAACGGGTAGAAAACTTGCCTGAGCGACTGGGGGTTACGAATGGCTCGGGACGAGTCTGGTAACCTATAAGCAACAAGTAAGTTGGAATTAAACCAAAGTCACTTGTAAATCTATACTCTAACCAACTCAGACTCTAACGCTCGTTTTGCGCTTACTGATTCTCTTAAGTCACTCGAGTACCCTCGGCTCCACCATTTTTAATAAATTAACCATTACGAGTTTTAAGGCGATTCTTTCGCAAGTGTCTTACCAACTGCCTATTACACCTTACATAAATGTTTCATACTTCAATTAGTCCTTTAACGTCTTTAACCTATGTTTCAAAGTAAGGCGAGGGGTAAGGGTTCGTTCGCGAAACGTCGTTACTTAAAACGGCCATTTCTCCTAAACTGTTCATCGGAATCAAACGAACCACATATCAAAACGAAGCTCGTAACATGAACTATCTAAACATGGCAATGGTCAAAACCTAGCAGTGAGTTCAAGGGTTCTGATGTTAAGAACAAAAACAGTCTACGGTAAATCGGGCATTATGGCGGCTATGTTTACGCGATTTCCCAAATTTAAACCATTCCAAAACAACCACCAATCAACCCCAAATCAATCATACAACCAACATCCATCCAAAACACACTCCAACAGCCCCAACAACTCAATATTATCAACTTTATACTACCCTCAAACATGAACTAAAAGCTATAATTAAGTTCATTAACTAATTAACAAGATTTACAACTCCAAAAATACCACAAAACCAACTAATCTCTACAAACTCAACCAAACTTTAAACAAACAAGCCTCATGCTTCACATATACTATATAAATCATATTCATTCCTAATTACTCAAAACCAAAGCTAGGGTTTGGAGTTTATACCATCCTTGGAGCTTTTAATCCATCAAAGATCCTTGAAATGCCCATGGAAGCCTTAATCTAACCTCCTACAAGCTTGTTCTTTCAAAGAAATCAAGAACACAAAAATTAATTTCAAGAAAGTACTATTCACCATCTTCTTCCATGATTTATAGAAAAAGATTGGCTTGGAATTAGAAGCTTAAACTTATAGGAAGTATGTAACTATCCATGGGGAAGCTTAGATAAATACCTTGCTAAATAGTAAGTGGTGGAGCTTGGATCTTCATTTTTTAAGAAAAGGGGCCGAGAGCTTCATGAAGAAAATGGGGGTTTTGTGTTTTTTGATGAAAATGAAATGTTTTGGCTTGGTTGGTTGCTTTTTGTTTTGTTTTTTGGTTAATTACCTTTCTAGCCTTGACTTTGTGTGGTTTTAAATCAACCACATCTCCTTCCCCTTATGTCATGCTTATGTCACATTGCTAAGTCATCATCCCTTCTAATCTCTTTGATTAGCTTCTAATTGTTTGCCTAATGACCGCTGATCTGTTATACGGTTCGCTTAACTTTCGTTTTCGTTTATCGTTTGAGGGATCATACCCGGGAGCTTATTACTTAGGTTCCCTTAACCTTTCTCAATATATTGTATTCCTTTTATGATCCTCTCTTATAATCCTTTAATTTAAATCATTTTTATCATGTTACCTTATACTCAATTCTTTCCGTATCTAGTGGATTTCCGGGAAAAATCAAAGTGTTCGGAATTGGATTCTGACGATCTTTACATACACTTATATACCATATAGAGTGCCAATAAAATCTCATAATATCCATAAAAGAACCCCTACCTAGTGTGGCATGAAAAGTTTTCTCATTCAGCAAAAACACTATTCATAAGGGTTTCAAAAAATTTCCAAAAATTGGGGTTATTACAGTCTCCCCTCCTTAAAAGGATTCCGTGCCGGAATCAGATAGAAAATGAATAGGGATACTCTCTTAGCATTGCACTTTCTAACTCTCGAGTAAATTTTCCCACATTGTGGTCCTTCCATCAAACTCTGAATAGTTTGATAACCCTTCTCCTAAGCACTTGTTCCTTTTCGATCTATAACCCTTTCTGGTTGCTCCCTATAGGTTATGTCTGGTCGCATGCCTATGCGCTCATATGCCCCTATTTATCTGGCATCCGAATTACACTTCCTTAATATTGATACGTGAAACACGTTATGACTTGCTACCTGTTCGGGGGTAGGGCTAGCTCATATGCTAACTTACCAAACGTTTTTATATATCCAAGGGTCCAACAATTGGTGGACTTAGCTTTCCTTTCTTTCTGAATCTCATTAACCCCTTCCAAGGGAATACCTATAACAACACTAGGTCCCCTACTTCCCATTCCTTGTCCTTTCGTGTCAAATCAACATACTTCTTATGTCCATCTTGGGCTACTACCAGCCGTCCTCTGATTAAATCTATTGAATCCTTGGTCCTTTGGACCACTGCTGGTTCGAGTATCTTGCGCTCTACAACTTCATCCTAACATAAGGGAGATCGACATTGTCTTCCCTCAAGGATCTCAGAAGGCGATATCTCGATAATGACATATGATCTATTGTCGTAAGATAACTCAATCCGCGTTAAGTGATCATTCCAATTTCTTTCAAGTCTATTGCACATACTCTCATTATAGCTTCTAGCATTATAGCTTTTGCTTCTCACTACCCATCCTTTTCCAGTTCGTAGTCGCTACTACCTTCCGTTCCTAATATTATACTGGTTATACTTTTGCTCGTTAGCGTTCTATAACCTTTTAATAACCACGTCAACCTTAGTATCACGAATGTGTTTCCATTCCGAATACTACCACAACTTTATTACTCCTTTTTCAGCTGTTTCTATTTTCCAAAATTTGATCAATCATATAGAAGTAAAGGAATTTGTTGAGAGATCACTATGATCATGAACACTTGTTATATCGCATAGTTAGTACAGAAGGTGGCCAACCTTTAGTACTTGACAAGCAATTAAACAACATGTGGTATCCTACTAGGCTTCTATCACAAAGATAGATAGTCATTCGGCAATACCTCCCCTTCTGGAAGGGTTGTTCTTCTCAGCTTACATGAAATGAAAAGAAGAGAAAAGAACGAATTGAAGAGAATTGTATATATGAAAAAAAAATATACTGCCACAAAATATCTGGCTTGGAACCTACCTCTGAACTATAGAGGTTTGTCATAGAAGAACAAAATATATATGTATTTATATCAACATCAAGTATTATAGCATCGCATTTCACGTGCCTAAATATTTTTGCTATTCCGTCCATCATTTTATGGACCCATGCTCTTCCTCGAGCTTATACTCAATCACCTTTGAAACTCCCTCGACATCGAAAATCGAATCTGGAATCTCATTTTATACATCATCGATACTAGAATTATGTGCTTACACCGCAACCTTCCTCATATAGTAATACGACTCTCTTTTCATAAGAGGGAATAAATATTCAATAGGTAGATACTCTACTTAATTAGTCTATCAATGATAACTTATACACTACCACGACCCGATTAGTGGTACTCAATCTCAACATCCATTCCAATACAACTCTCACGGTTGTAATCAGCTCATTACTCGCAGAATCATTGCTGCATTACTATGGTCCACCACTGACCTACTGTCGTCATTCACTTTCCATGAAATCTTAATATCTAACCATACGGAGTCCATACATGTCGTATAGAATACTTCTAAGGAGTTAACATAATCACCAATCATAATTCAGGAAGAACACTCCAAACTCTGACGTACTTTTATGACATGAAGTAGATAAAATTGCAGAAGAGTTTCAGTCAAAGCAACGATAGCAGGTTAATACCATTCTTAATCGTATGCCTTAAATAGAAGACTTAACTCAAGGGTTCGTCTAGTCCTTTTTGAAACATGGTCCTGGCTTATCTCAAGATAGTATCTTCTGAGATAGATAGCCCGCTCATGGCGATTACACGAATTAAACCTTTACCAACTACTATTACGGTTGGGTATTGCACAGTCATCAGAAGGAATGTCAATCTTCCAAACCATAATACAACCTTCTTAGCTTTAACCAACATCACTGTATTCCTTTGGCACAAGCGCCTATAATTATCCTCTTACCTTTAAAGTGTCGGCCACCTCTTTGGCCTTTCTAGATAGTAAAATTTCCTTACAGTCAATGTCATTTTAACCACCTCCAAATAAATTTTCTACCTCATTTCAATCACAGCTTATGTGAAGATGTTTTCCTTAAAATCTGATGAGTAAAAAAAAATATCACCATTTTTCCATAAGTTATTGCCTCAGTCTTTAGAGGTTAATCACTGTCACGACTGACTCTCAATCATACTTAGAACATATTTTATCTTAGGCCCTAATTGCCCCGAACAATTTCGACCTTTACTGGTTCGATCCCTACTTTCTCGTAGTTTAACACGTGCCCCACTTGGCATCATTATAATTATGTCATATTTCCTTTATCAACATTTTTATTCTTGATAATTTCGAATATTTCCTTTCTCCTTGTAAAACCTCTAAGGTTATCCTTCAATCGTTCCTCCTGTATTCCCTATATACAGGGCATATCAAAATACCATTTACTAATACTAGAATCATTGTCTATATACTTCTGAAAAATTTCTCCACTGATTCTTAAAGGTTGTTGTTACCTTAACCCTTTCCAAATCATACTGTCAAAACTCATATTGTCCCTATTAAGGGTGAAATGCCAACCTTTATGCATTCCCCTAGGATTCATTTTAAGTTACCGATGTTCTATCCTTAATTCTATCTTTAAAAAGGTACATGCATCCTTCCATGGATAAATCAAGTCATATATCCCTGATAAGGGTGTCTTATTCAATCATTCCCACCTCGATAGTATATGCCTAGTTTCACAATAACATCTGCATTCAAAATGAGGTCAATCAATATGGCCTCCAAAAGATAACAACGGTTATCCGCTTTTCTTTCCTGATTTGGTAATGATCACATGGATGTTCTGGAAGATATTGGTCGTGTTCAACGTGAACTTCTTCTTAATAAATCCTTATTTACTTTTGTTATTTATCTCAACAGTCATCTCAATGTTGGGATATCTTTCATACCTGGCGTCTCCCTTTTTGGGTATCATGCCCCTGGTCTTACACTTCACATTCTTGAAGGTCACTTCCTTCATCCAATTTTCCTAATTTCTTACTTCCTTGTCTCCTCAGTCTATCTGCGTCTCATTATTTATCCTTCGAACTATCTCAAGGTTTCCTCGAATCCTCCCAACTTATAGGGGATAAAATATATGTATCTCTTATACCTTCAACCATCAATTTAACTCATGGTGAATCACCCTCATCCTGACGATTACATACTTTTCTATTTCTATTACTACGAGTCTTTAGGATTTCCTCATACCCAACTCCCTTATCATTCCTCAAACTCTATTGCCTTTATATTCCTTTCCACTTCAGTTTCTTTTTATTTTCTTTTCTCTTATCATTATTTCATGAACCAACACAACATAAGCATTGATTTCATACATCCCGTCATTCTGGATTCGTGTCCTCAGAATGAATCTTGATAACTTTTACAACTTAGATTCATAATTCATCATACTCGTCTGCCTTTGTTCTGTCTCTAAAGCTTTTACACTATCTCCATAACCTTGGGAAGTACTTTCCTAAAAACAATTGACTGAATTTAAATTAGTTTATTATAATCTCTTGCTCCGTGCCTTCCTTGGCCTTTCACCAGCGGGTGGTCTCTCTCTTAGGAGGGTAAGTGACAAAACAGTCTTTTGTGATTCGTCCATCATTTAGAATCTCAAATGATTCCTATATTTCCTTTAGCGAGGTTCTTGCCTCGACTGGTTCAGCTTGTTTCTTGGAACTCTAAGGGCTTAGCGACTTAAAGGCCCTGAAAGAATTTCTCACCGCATTGTTTCCTCAAGGTGGTGGTTGGGGATAGTAGTCTAAGTTCTTTTTAGACAGGTCCATGAATTGCCGTATAGGAGTACCGTCTCGGGTCTCCTTTCCTTACTCGTCTTTCTGTTTCCTTAGTATGAAATGTTTCATCCTTCTCCCATACTTGGGGTTATCTTATACGTTAAAATCCTCATTTTCCACTTCATTATGTTATGGGTTCCTTCTATCTTGATGGCGTCCTCCCTGACTATCACATTCAGGGTTTGCCCTAAATCTTATTCCTCAAACTAGCTTTCATCTAAGATCTCATCTTTAAGCTCTTGAACATTTGGAACCCAAATTCTGTAGGAATACCTCATTATTCCCTTATCATCTTTCTCGGTATTAATCTTTTATCTAATTGTTAGCTCTCTGCCTTCATTCATCACTTTTTCTGGCACAATATGTTCTCTTCCGATAATTCGGACTGTATTGCAATCTCAAACATCTTTTCGGTACCGGCTCCGGTTACCTTCACTTCTATTTCCATTTTCTCAAAATCTCTTATAAACTCTCTCAAAGACATGATCATCTTGAGTCTCTCCTTTTTACTAAGGGCATCAGCCACCACATTGGCTTTCCCCGAATGATAAAGAATCTCCCACTCATAATTCTTGATTAGCTCTAACCGCCTCCTCTGGCGTATGTTGAGCTCTTTCTACGGGAAAATGTACTAGAGTACTTATGGCTTAGGTAAATCTCGCACTTCTCTCCATACAAGTAGTGCCTCCAATATTTAGGGCAAAACTATTGCCACGAGCCCAAGCTCATGGGTGGGGATATCGAATTTTATATTCCCTTAATTGTCTTGACGCGTATGCGAGTACCTTGTTGTGCTGTATAAGAGCACCCTAATTCCTTATGTGAAGCGTCAATACAATTCACAAAATCTCCTTTTTCCATCCGGCAATGCCAACATAGGGGCCATCACCAATCTTTGCTTCAGTTCTTGAAAGCTTTTCTCGCATTTCTCTGTCCATTCAAACTATTCAGTCTTACGAGTAAGTCGCGTTAAAGGGCTACTATCTTTACAAACTTGAACGAACCTCCGGTAGTGACCGGCCAATCCTACCTCTAGTAGTCGACCTAACCATGGTCATCAATTCATCAGTGGTCCTTTATTCATTCTTGTCAGGATCCTCCACGGGATCCTCCCCAGCAACAATCCCTTCTAGGATAACATCCTCAACCGCTACATCCTCAATATGAACATCATCCGGTCCTGCGTTAGGACGCTCTATCGGATCCACAATCCGATCTCCAATTAGTAATAAAACATCATCGCGTTGTTGCTCCTCAACCTCAGGGTTCGGAGTCCCGCTACCATATACGATAACGAACTACGCTTCTATCACGATATTTATAAGGGTTCCCATAAGGGTTTTAACTGTCAGTACTACATTCGGTAGTCCGACTATGAACTTGGCAAGAGTTCTTATTTATCTTAGTGAACTTATTATCTTAACGTCACTTCATCTCTGAGGTTTATAACGCTTAGCTCTGATACCACTTCTGTAACACCCCCAAATCCGGGGTCGAGGATCCGGGTTGTCACGAGTTTCATTTCCCTTAACAACACCCAATCTTAATAAATAATCAACTACTCTGTACTGTGACCCCACCATTAAACACACACACCACAAGTTATAGCCTCAGAGATGAATATCCAAAAATAATCACAAGTCGTTTTATTCCACAATTATATGCCAATACACCTTAAGCAAGTTTCTCAATAAATTTACATTTCTTTGCCATTATTACAATTCATAAATATACATAATCTGATACATCAAAAGTTGAAAGCCTAGCCTATTGGTAGTTCCTACCTCAGCTACAGCGACATCATCGCATATAGGAAACTGCAGAACATTTCCTATCCGCTCGCGAATTGGGAGCTTGGTCCTGTTCATCTTGTCTATCTGATGTTGTGTGATGAAAGAAGAAAGCAAGGGTGAGCAGCAAGCCCACCAAAATAATATGTATAATGATTAACAATATATGAGCCTTCTCATAGTACTCATGAAAGTCTTGGTCAAAATAAATGAACCAAGTTGATATCTTAATGCGATGAAGTCGCAAAATATTCAGTATATATATATATACATATATACTTTTCAAAATATGGGAAGTCCTCTTCCATGCATAATACACACAGAGTTCCAGTGTATAACTGTATAAAAATATCGTTGCAAGGTGATCTCATATATCTAACCTTGTCTCAACGTTTTTCTGAAAATCTGTGTCATGCATAAGATAATCATTTACTAGATATAAGTTCAAAAGATGAAGTTACAAGATACTCCAATATACTTATATCTTTTCCAAATACTACTTGAACTACCACCGTTCAAGTTATAATTAGTTCAAAAGTTCATCACATAGATGAGACTACAAGATAATACTTGAATAGATTCAACCTTTAAAATATCATCAAAATAAAATGAAGTTATGAGATACTTCATTTGATGTAAACATCATTTTGAAAACTTGACCCTGCCAACACTCAACAATCGCCCAACCATAGCCTTTTTATCGAAGTGCTCTGGGTAGTGTTGCAGAAATTATCCAATTGGATGATGAACTCATTACGGGAGTTTGTCGCGCCAGGAAGACCACTTACGATGATCAGTCGTAGTAGTACAACCCCACCATTTTCTACATGTAGAGGAGAACCTGTCGGATTTACTTGTCAACCGAACACTGAACTCCTAAGGAATGGACCGCCTTAGCGGAACTTCCAGGCCATTTGGGCCAATATAATAAGGCTGGGCCGGCGCTACTCGGCCACTTACGCCACTCCTAGTTCAGATGAAATCCATGACTCTGAAACGTAAAGCTCGTCCCCACTTTCCCCAAGTAGAAACTTGTTGATACGGCTCCACCAAGAAGTCGTATCTAGTTGGAAAGGAAAAATCACCGATATTTCCCAGGCGATGCCTGTTAATGGATTAACTTGTTCCAAGAATTTTACTTCCCGAGTGTTGGGTAAGTAATCAATTCATATATCAAAACAGCAACCTTGTTGCGAATATAAAACACACCACAGAGCCGGATCCCTCAGGTTTTGAGCGAGTATTTAAATCCCCTTCGAAAGGAGGATCTTAAATATAAAAATGAGTTTTGGGATCCGCTCTAACTTTTAAAAATCATTTTGAAGACTCGCAAAACATTTTTAAGAATGTTTGGAGTGATGCTGATTTAACAAGGTAAATCAGTCCCAATATATTAGAAAATATCTGAATATTATTATTTAAATAATATTCCCATAAAGAATAATCTTTATAAAAATAATTGAAGTAGAAGTTTTAAAACTTATACTTAAAATGAATAATAAATAATCAAAGATATACTTATACAAAAGTAATATCTTTATTTGAATACCAAAAGTAAGTTTGATTATCGAACATTATTCTTTAATAAAATAAAGAATATTAATAAATAATAAGCGGAGTCATAATACCTCGAATGAATATTATAAATAATATTCATTAAATAAAATAAAGGAGTCATACATCCTCAAATGAATATCCAAGTAATATTCAATAAATAATATAAAGGAGTCATAAGTCCTCGAATGAATATTCAAGATAATATTCATTAATAAAATAAAGTTATCGAATAAACTTTATTCGATTAATAGTTTTGAAAACTATAACCATATATATATATATATATATATATATATATATAAATCTACTCGGGATCCTCGACTCCCGGTTTTAGAAAATGTTTTCACCTTTGGGTCCCTATACTATGGGTATATGCAAATTACTACTATTCTCTAGCATAGGTATTATCAACTGAACCAACAGATATATATGGCAAGAATACGAAACAGGCATGCATATATATACCATATCAGCATTCTTCAATATATCGCAACATTTGCTAATTAACCAACATGCATCTATCTCAAGATAATGCATATACATATATATATATCACAACAACAGTTATAACGGGTAGAAAACTTGCCTGAGCGACTGGAGGTTACGAATGGCTCGGGATGAGTCTGGTAACCTATAAGCAACAAGTAAGTTGGAATTAAACCAAAGTCACTTGTAAATCTATACTCTAACCAACTCAGACTCTAACGCTCGCTTTGCGCTTACTGATTCTCTTAAGTCACTCGAGTACCCTCGGCACCACCATTTTTAATAAATTAACCATTACGAGTTTTAAGGCGATTCTTTAGCAAGTGTCTTACCAACTGCCTATTACACCTTACATAAATGTTTCATACTTCAATTAGTCCTTTAAGGTCTTTAACCTATGTTTCAAAGTAAGGCGAGGGGTAAGGGTTCGTTCGCGAAACGTCGTTACTTAAAACGGCCGTTTCTCCTAAACCGTTCATCGGAATCAAACGAACCACATATCAAAACGAAGCTCGTAACATGAACTATGTAAACATGATAATGGTAAAAACCTAGCAGTGAGTTCAAGGGTTCTGATGTTAAGAACAAAAACAGTGTACGGTAAATCGGGCATTATGGCGGCTATGTTTACGCGATTTCCCAAATTTAAACCATTCCAAAACAACCACCAATCAACCCCAAATCAATCATACAACCAACATCCATCCAAAACACACTCCAACAGCCCCAACAACTCAATATTATCAACTTTATACTACCCTCAAACATGAACTAAAAGCTATACTTAAGTTCATTAACTAATTAACAAGATTTACAACTCCAAAAACACCACAAAACCAACTAATCTCTACAAACTCAACCAAACATTAAACAAACAAGCCTCATGCTTCACATATACTATATCAATCATATTCATTCCTAATTACTCAAAACAAAGCTAGGGTTTGGAGTTTATACCTTCCTTGGAGCTTTTAATCCATGAAAGATCCTTGAAATGCCCATGGAGGCCTTAATCTAACCTCCTACAAGCTTGTTCTTTCAAAGAAATCAAGAACACAAAAATTAATTTCAAGAAAGTACTATTCACCATCTTCTTCCATGATTTATAGAAAAAGATTGGCTTGGAATTAGAAGCTTAAACTTATAGGAAGTATGTAACTATCCATAGGGAAGCTTAGATAAATACATTGCTAAGTAGTAAGTGGTGGAGCTTGGATCTTCATTTTTTAAGAAAAGGGGCCGAGAGCTTCATGAAGAAAATGGGGGTTTTGTGTTTTTTGATGAAAATGAAATGTTTTGGCTTGGTTGGTTGTTCTTTGTTTTGTTTTTTGGTTAATTACCTTTCTAGCCTTGACTTTGTGTGGTTTTAAATCAACCACATCTCCTTCCCCTTATGTCATGCTTATGTCACATTGCTATGTCATCATCCCTTCTAATCTCTTTGATTAGCTTCTAATTGTTTGCCTAATGACCGCTGATCTGTTATACGGTTCGCTTAACTTTCGTTTTCGTTTATCGTTTGAGGGATCTTATTACTTAGGTTCCCTTAACCTTTCTCAATATATTGTATTCCTTTTATGATCCTCTCTTATAATCCTTTAATTTAAATCCTTTTTATCATGTTACCTTATACTCAATTCTTTCTGTATCTAGTGGATTTCCGGGAAAAATCAAAGTGTTCAGAATTGGATTCTGACGATCTTTACATACACTTATATACCATATAGAGTGCCAATAAAATCTCAGAATATCCATAAAAGAACCCCTACCTAGTGTGGCATGAAAAGTTTTCTCATTCAGCAAAAACACTATTCATAAGGATTTCAAAAATTTTCCAAAAATTGGGGTTATTACACTTGCAATATAAAACAGGACTATCAATCACTATAATATCTCGAGAAAGTTCAAAACACTTGCATGGTACTAGCTTACTATACTGCACTCGCTTTCAATGACCACTGTCTTACTCCTCGACTACCTGTTTTCCTTTTCTACGCCTTGCCTCTTCTGCTCACATATCATAAGCATCTATCAATATTCAACTCATACAATTCTATTCGACACATACTTCTATCTACCCTTCGTTTCACCCAAATCCGATTAACGGATTGAAAGTTACACAATAAACAAGTAAACATCGAATAAATAGACTGGCAGTTAACCAACTAGTCACATATATCACATAACACGTCAAATAATCAATGATATATCATTTATAAGGAAGTCTCGGGTCATAAACAGGCTTTCGGGTATTTGAAATGATTTTTTAAAACATTTTTTGGAATTAAAACAGGTCATTGGATCAATTTTGGAGTAATAAACAGGGTTCGGCTGGCCAATTCTGGCTTCGAAACAATTTTATAATAATTATCGAGCCTTGAAAACAATTTTAAATAATATTTTAAAGCTCGAAACTATTTTTCAGAATTTTTAAATCATTTTTAAATAATTAAATCTAATTAAATAATTAATTAAAATCAATTAATAATTAATTAAATCAAATAATCAATTAATTTTCGAATTAATTGACCAATTAATCAATTAAAAATTAACTGAAATTAATTAACTAATTATTTCAGATTTATTTTTGAATTAAAAATAATTTTTAGAATTAAAATAATAATTTTTGGAATTTTCAAAAATTAAAAATGATTTTTTATAATGAAAATAAATAGGGAATATGATTTTTGAATATTTTTAAAACAGGAATCCTATTTTAGAAAAATCTGGAAAGTTCAGGGACTGAACTTCATCGTTTTCAAAAGTCAGGGTACCAAACTGCAATTTTTACACCCCCGTCGTCGGAAAATACAGGGGTGGCCGGAGAACTCGATTCCGGCACCCTCACCTCACCATCTGCTCCAGATTTACACTGCACAACACCAGAAATCTATTCGTGCAATCAAAACACATCAATCATCCTTGTCCTGAGCGGAAATTGGCCAAGAACATCGCCGGTTTCCGGTGAAACATCGAAAACTTAAAAAGACAACTCCCTTCGATTCACTAATCCTCTGTTAATGAGCTATATACCAATCGATTGCAAATTTCATAAGGAATACAACCCACTATACATCAACAGCTAATAACCCCTAAATCAAAAAGCCCAAAATTTCAATTGAAAACATTCATACTGGTTATAAACCCTAATTTCAAAATTCGAGAATTAAACCCACTTTTGAGCATGTTATTGGACTCCAAATCAGACGTATGACATATGAAAATCATCAGGAAAACAAGCTCTACAACATGCAATCATCAAATCATACAAACAATTATTCGAACAGAAATTCATATTTTTAATAAAAATAATTCAAAAATAAATAAAAATATAGAAAAATAACCTTAGTTTCTGCAGTAAAACGAAGCTCAGAATCTGATAGTACTCCTCAAATCCTTCATTTTGGTTACTCAAGCTTTGAAAACAGAGATCAAGAACACCTTCGTTTTTCTGTTTGATTCTTAAAAAAGGTTTATGAATTTAGGGTTTTCCTCTGGAAAATTATATATTTGGCTGACTGCAAATGATTTTGATACGAAATAAAATACGGTAAAAGGCTATTTATATTTACGGAAATTAGTATCTGTAATATATAATAGACTATGTCAAAGAATTATGCCTCAGAAGAATGTCAAAGATTACTGGAGCTAATAATATCATCAACATCTATGATCTGAGTATATCAGAAGATCAGAAGAGTTGAAGGCAGCAGGCAAGAGCAGAATATCAAAGGATGGAAGATTTCTGAATATAAAAGCTGGCTCTTTGTCAAGTTACAGGATAGGGATGTTAGCTAGATATCCTAAGCCAGATTTGCTGAAACTAATAGAGGCTCTAACTGACACCCCCATCCTAGAAGAATTGGAAATACTTGTGCAAATTAAGAACATAATTGAGAAAGAATCAGACAACTCAGTCTTTACTTAATTATTGTAAACTGTCAAATATTCATTGTACAAGTGTTGTATCAGATTTTGTATTATCTTATTTTCATTCTTTAACTTGGGGTTTGTCTTGTTAACAGGAATGAATTTGTGATAAGCAATCTTCTCACAAATTGGTGGAGATTGTTGTGCAAGACATGCCTGTATTATAACAAGACTAAGTCATACTGTCAACCCTAAGATTAGTTGTATTGTAACCTTAATATGTAATTCATACTTGTAACACTTAATGTCTGTAAAATGTAAATGGAGCAGACTGGAGCATTTTTCTCTAAACAGTGTCAAGCCTAAGAATTCTGTCTGGAAGAAGATCAAGAAGATCATGCCTCAGAAAAATTATGAAGAAGCTTGGAGTTGAATAAATCTGTTTGGTGTAAAACATTTTAAGTCAAGATCTCTACAAGTCACAGAATTAGTGTTATAGAGAAATCATTCGATAACTCCAGAATGACTTATCGAGAAATCATTTAAACTCCAGAGAGTACCGACGGATGAATAACATCTACCCGACGGATGAGCAATATCTACTCGACGGATGAGCAATGTCTACCCGACGGATGAGCAATATCTACTCGACGGATGAGCAATGTCTACCCGACGGATAAGCAACATCCACCGGGTGTAGAGAACTCAGGAATTGCTATTGGAGATATTGGTAAGTCAGATACCCATTCGAGAACTCAGAGATATCGACAAGTATACATTCATTAGAGAACTTTGAGTTATCGATAAGCCAAAGTCCATTAGAGAACTCTGAGTTATCGATAAACCAAAATTCACTAGAGAACTCAGAGTTGTCGATAAGTCAAGTTAACAATGAAGTTTCAGAGATATCGACAAGCCAACATGCCTATCGAGATGTCGAGTTCTCTACAGCTTAATTGGAGATCTCGAAGTGAAGAAATTTCTCTAAGTACAGAATTACAGAACAGTTCAATATCCAAGGTTGTAAATCAACAAACAATTCACACAGCTGGATTGACAAGTCTACAAAAAGCACAGCTTGAGAGATGTGCAAGATCAATGGCAAAGATTAACTGACAGAGGAGATTAAAGTAATCACGGGATGCTAAAGATATGCTAAGCCAGAAATGTAAGATTTTCTTTTTTATAAATAGAAATGACAAGTGACAGTTTAGAAAGCTAATAGCATGTTTATTATCCACCGTGTAAACCAGCAGTTAACTGAGTTATAAAGTTAACACTGGTCCTCTAGTTAAGTAGAACAATCAGAATAGAAAATTTGTGTGTTCTCTCTCAAGAAAGAAGCTAAGTTCCAAAACAAGAACATAGAGATTTTGTAGCAAAACACTGCTTGATTTTTAATATAAAAATTAAGTGAGTTTTGAAGATCTTTGTTTTACATATTTGCACAGCTATTTATGTTTAACATCCATTCTACTAAATCATTAACAACTACCAACTGCTAAAGCCTAAGTCGATCGAAAATCAAACATTTAAGCCAAGACGCATTCACCCCCCCCCCCTCTATGTTGTATTCATACCTAACAAGTGGTATCAGAGCAAAATCTGAAAGTAAACAGATTAGATCTTGGAAAAATGAATACATAGAAAATCAGTAGTATTAAGATTCCTCCCTTTGATAAGGCCAATTACATTTTATGGAAAAAGAAAATGTTGCTGTTTATAAGAATGGCCAATCATCTTTACATTGGTATCCTCAAGAATAGGCCCTTCACTCCTGTAGTTAGAGTTGAGGAAACTACAGATGGAGATATGGTTATTCCAGCTCATTATGCTCCCAAGGATCCTTCTGAGTATACTGAACCTGAAAGAGAGAAAGTTTCCCTAGACAGTGCTTTGCAACTGATACTAATTGAGTCACTTGACAATGTAATGTATAATAACATTGTCAACTGTGACACTGCTAAACAGATCTGGGAAAAGATTGAAATACTTTGTGAAGGAACTGAGGAGGTTAGGTCAAATCAAAGAAGGATATTGATTTCTCAGTATGAGGGTTTTATGGCTAAACCAAAGGAGGGTATTACTGATGTGTTTGAAAGGTTTAATAAGCTGATAAATGACTTGCAGCTTCATGATAAATTTTATGATATCGAAGAAGTGAATTTGAAGTTCTTGCTTACTCTCCCTGATCACTTGGAACAGAAAATCTCTGCAATTAGAGAAGGAAGGGATCTGAGTAGAATCACACTGGAAGTGCTCTATGGGGTTCTGAAAACTTATGAACTTGAAATGATTCAAAAGAAGTCATTAAGGGCTGGTCAAGGATATGTAATGAATGGCTCAAGTGCACTGATTGTGAATGATGGCCAGACTTCTAATAATGAGCAAAGATCCCCAACTCCAGCAATTTCTACAAGTGAGAAAAGAATCAATGACACTGAAGAGCAAGTCATACTGGAATTGGATGAAGAAGATAAGTTCTACACTCTTGATGAGCTTGATGAGCTAGACAAATCAATGGCTTACTTGGCTAGAAAATTCTCTAATATTAGAGTAAAGAAACCAAGATTTTTCAAGAGCAAAGGACAGTCCTTCAACAAAGACAGCAGCTGGAAAGGAAAAGGGAAGTACACTCCTGATAGCAAAACTGGCTACAAAACTGGATCTGTTGATAGATCAAAAATAAGGTGCTTTAACTGTGATGAGTTGGGCCATTTTGCTACAGAATGTAGGAAACCCAAGAAGGCAAAGAAAGATAAAGCCTATCTTGAATTGGAAAAGTATGATGCTCTTCTAAAGAAGCAACAAGGGAAAGTTTATATTGCTGAGGGAAAGAGCTGGGATGATTCAGATAATGATGAAGATGAAGAAGTTGGAAACTATGCATTCGTGGCCTTGGAGCAAGGAGATTCTTCATCATCTAAATCACAGGTACCAACTCTTACCACAATTGATTTAAATGTGAGTCAATATAAGGAAACTGTTGAAAAGATGAGCACAGAAATGTTCCACATTCATACAAGCATGGTTGCTGCAAATGAGGAAGTTAGCATATTAAAAAATATCAATGAAAAACTTGAGAGTGAAAAACAAGAGACTGAATTGTTGCTGGTTGAGCTTGATACTGCTAAGCAAGAAAATGCATACTTAAAGAACAAATTAAAGTGTGCAAGTGAAATTGAAGTAGTATTGAGAGAAAAGCTGGAGAAGAATGAAGTGAAGCTAAAATCCTTCAGAAATGCTTCTGATTTGATTGGCCAATATCATGAAAAGAACAAGCCATGTGCAAACATTGCCATTGGTCTTGATTATGAGGATTTGAACAACAAGAGGAATCTGTCAGTGACAAAGGGAAATCAACTGAAACTGAAGATATTCCAATTATTTTGAAGAAAGTTCAATCGCTTTTGTTTAAGGCATGTGAAGTGAACTTCAGTGAAGAAGAGTTGATCATCAAACAGGAGATAGCTGATGAGGACAAGGAAAAGAAAAATGATGAGACAACTCAGTCTTCCATCTCTGTTGAAACACCAAAAGCCAAACAAGAAACTAAGGATCCTGTGAAGGAGATTAAAGCTAAACAAGTCAAAAAGAAAAAGAAGAATAGAAATGGAAAGATTGAGATAAACAAAAGCAATAATTTTGCTTATGTTGCAGATGCTCCTAGAAAGAGGTGTGAGAATTGTGGATCAATGAATCACCTAACTCATCTTTGTAAAAAGACTGTTAGCAATTCACCTGAAGGAGTCTGCAAGTACAATGAAGCTAAGGCAAATGATCCCTATTCATTCTATGACAAGTTTGACTACATTCCCTGCAAGATGAAAGTGATGAAGAGTTGCTACAAATTGAGAATTGATCTCATAGAATCAAAAGTTGGTTCTATATCTGAAAGGGAAAATGCTCAACAGTCTATCAATTCCATTTTATCTCAAAATTCTCATTCTACTTCTACAAAATCAGTTAATAAGAAGAAAGTGCCCAACACAGCTTGGGCAGCTAAACACACTTAATCCTCATTGTGTGCAGAGCAAAGGGAAGAAGGTCATATGGATCATTGATAGTGTATGTTCCAGGCATATGACAGGTGATAAGGCCCTGCTATCACAATTTGAGGAGATGGCTGGCCCTTTGGTGACCTTTGGAGACAACAGCAAAGGATTCACAATGGGATATGGCAAGATTGTTTCTGGAAATATTGTCATTGAAGATGTAGCACTAGTTGCTGGATTAGAAGTAAATCTCCTAAGTGTTAGTCAATTTGCAGACAGAGGTTTTCAAGTTGTTTTCAAAAAAGAAGATTGTGCTTTTATTAGCAAAAAGACTGGTGAAATTGCTCTTAAGGGAGTAAGAAAGGGAAGCTTGTTTGTTGCAGACTTAGACTCAACAAATAGGGAAGGAGTGTGTTATTTCTACACCAAGGCATCAGAAGAGCAAAGCAAACTGTGGCATAAAAAGCTATCTCACTTGAATTTCAAAGCAATCAACACCTTAGTCAAGAAGGAGCTTGTGAGAGACATGCCCAGTCTGGAATTTACTCAACTGGAAGTTTGTAAAGCTTGTCAGAAAGGAAAGATGAAAAGATCAAGTCACAAGTCAAAATCTGTGAATTCCATAGTGCACCTCTACAACTTATTCACATGGACCTGTTTGGGCCAGTAAATGTCTTGTCCATTTCAAGGAACAAATATGCCCTTATCATGGTTGATGATTTTTCAAGATACACTTGGGTTGAGTTCATGTACTCTAAAGATGAAACTCCAAACATTATAATTGAGCACATCAAGAAAATTGAGAAGCAAGCTGAAGGAAAGGTTAGTGTGAAAAGATTGAGGAGTGATAATGGAACAGAATTCAGAAACTCAACATTAAGTGAATTCTGCAAAAGCAAAGGCATTGTTCAAGAATTTTCAGCAGCTAGAACACCTCAACAGAATGGAGTAGTTGAGAGGAAAAATAGAATATTGGTTGAAGCTGCTAAAACTTTACTACAAGATGCTCAGTTGCCAACTAGTTTTTGTGAAGAGGCTGTTAATACTTCATGCTACACTCAAAACAAATATCTCATCAACAAAACTCATGGAAAATCACCCTACTCAATCATGTCTAACAGGAAGCCTACAGTGAAGCATCTACATGTGTTTGGAAGCAAGTGTTACATTCTAAAAGATAACTCTGAATATGTGGGAAAATTTGACTCTAAAGTTTTTGAAGCAATTTTTCTGGGATATTCATTGGAAAGAACAGCCTATAAAGTTTATGTGATTGATCAAAAGAAAATTATGGAAAGCACATATGTGATTTTTGATGATGACAAGTGTCCAGGCTTGGAATGCCTTGATGAAAATGATGTTGAAGCCCTTGCATTTGGAAATCTAACCATTGATAGTGATTCTGATGAGGAAGATGAAGTTGTGACACAACAAGTGACAAATGAAGAAACCTCTGAACAAAATCATGGAAATGAAAGCTCTCTTTAGACACCTGAATTTGATGGCACAAACTCAGGGGGAGAAGGAGAAAATGGAAATGACAGTCATGGTAATACTGAAGAAAATGATGAAGGAACTAGTCAACAGACACACACCAGAAAGTGGGATATGAGTCATACAGTAGAAGCTATAATTGGTGATCCCTCAACTGGTGTGAGAACTAGAAGTGCAACTGCTAATGAATGCCTACATGCATGTTTTCTATCTCAAGTAGAGCCCAAGAAAACTGAAGAAGCCCTAATGGATCCTGACTGGATATGTGCCATGCAGGAGGAACTGGATCAGTTTGAGAGAAACAAAGTTTGGAAATTAGTTCCTGCACCAAAGAACAGAAGCATAATTGGAACTAAGTGGGTGTACAGGAACAAAATGGATGAAAATGGAATTGTTACTAGAAACAAAGCAAGGCTGGTTGCTAAAGGCTACTCACAAGAAGAGGGAATTGACTATGATGAGACTTTTTATTCTGTTGCAAGACTAGAAGCAATAAGAATTTTTTTGGCATTTGCTGCACACTCAAATTTCAAGGTGTATCAAATGGATGTCAAGAGTGCTTTTCTCAATGGTGAACTAGAAGAAAAAGTTTATGTGCAACAGCCACCTAGCTTTGAAGATCCAGAATTTCCTAACTTTGTTGACAAATTATTTAAGGCTCTATATGGATTGAAACAGGCACCAAGAGCCTGGTATGACACACTGTCAGAATTTCTACTCAAACATGGTTTTACCAGAGGTACTATTGATAAGACTCTCTTCTACAAGAAGCATGGTGAAGATATGATCCTAGTTCAAATCTATGTGGATGATATCATCTTTGGATCTACAAATGAAAAGCTTTGTCAAAGATTCTCTAGGCTAATGCAGAGTGAGTATGAAATGAGCATGATGGGAGAATTGAGTTACTTCCTTGGCCTTCAAGTTAGTCAAAGAAGTGATGGTATTTTCATCAGCCAAACCAAATATATGAATGACTTATTGAAGAAATTTGGTATGGTGGATAGCTCACCAGCATCTACACCAATGTCTACTCCAACCAAGTTGGATGAAGACAAGAAAGGCAAGAGTGTGGATATTTCAAGCTATAGAGGGATGATCAGATCATTACTGTATTTGACTGCTAGTAGATCAGACATCATGTTTGCTACTTGTCTATGTGCCAGATTTCAATCCAATCCAAAGGAATCACATTTGATGGTTGTCAAAAGGATTTTCAGATACTTAAAGGGAACTCCAAACTTGGGATTATGGTATCCTAAGGGAACTGGTTTTGAAGCTGTTGGATACATAGATGCAGATTTTGGTGGATGCAGGGTTGATAGGAAAAGTACTAGTGGAAGCTGTCAATTTCTTGGTCAAAGACTTGTGTCCTGGTATAGTAAGAAATAACAATCTATGTCAACTTCCACAGCTGAGGCTGAATATATAGCTGCTGGAAGTTGTTGTGCTCAGGTGCTTTGGATTAGAAATCAGCTAATGGACTATGGTCTAGTGTTACACAAAATTCCTATTATGTGTGACAATACTAGTGCCATATCTATAGTAGCTAATCTAGTTAATCATTCTAGAACAAAGCACATTGATGTTAGGTACCATTTTATCAGAGAACATGCTGCAAATGGTACCATTGAGCTCATTTTTGTTCCAACAGAGAAACAATTAGCTGACATTTTTACTAAACCTTTGGATGAAGCAACCTTCACTAGACTTGTGAGTGAAATTGGAATGCTCAATTCTTCATCCTAAGGCAAGAACTCAGCTAATGTTTTGCAGCAGATTAATTTCTAATAAATCAACCCAGTTTGATTTAATTGGAAATTAACTGAAATATGAATTATAAATATTTCAGAATCTCTATATATTTATTTTTCTTTAAAAACTCAAAAATTAACTTAGAATATTTCAAATTCTAAGTAAACTGCTTAGTTGTTAATTTACATCTTAAATGTGTAAAAATTAGTACAAGGCAGAAAAACAGTACTCAAAGGTATAGAGAACTGAGTTCTCGATAAGTCAAAATGACTTATCGACAACTCATTTTGGAGTTCTCGAGTGAGTCCTCGATAAGTCTATCTACAGACTTCTCGAATGACTTCTCGATAAGCTCTATTATGACTTATTTATAATACCATGTAGAGTTCTCTAATAGTGTTAATTCTCAGAGTTCTCGACAAGGATATTTTGAGATTTATCAATAACTCAGAACTAAAATAATTTAATTCAATGAATTATTTTAGACAAATACTTTTGGAAAATTTATTCTGATTTCAATTTGATTTAATTCAAATAAATTAGAAGTATTTCAGTCCTTTTTGGACAAACTGGGCATTTATCAGAGTTCTCGATAAGTCACTTGACTTCTCGAATGTACCTTTTTCATATTTAAAATTACTTCTCTATAAGTTTAATATCAAATGTTTATTTGACTTCTCGATAAGTATTTTACCTTTTTCTATAAATGCCCAGACTTTTCCATTAATATTAACTTGGAATTTCTCAAAATTCTAAGTAAACTGAATATTTATTACGTCATATCTTCAGTATGTGAACTTAATAAATAACGGATCAAAAGAAGCAAAAAGTATGAAAAACTGAAGAAATTTAATTCATAAATTATGTTCATAAAAATACTTTTGACATACTTAGTCTCTAAATTTCTCTGACTTATTGACACATTTACATGCTTATATGATTTCTTGCTTACGTGGAAATATGTTAGTCCAATGTTAGTAGACTAGTACATTATTTGTGTTACTTTGTGTATGTTGATAGTGATAATTTTATCTGATTGCTTGCTGATAGGGAGAGTTACTTTTTGTGTAGGGAGTACACACTTATTTGCATGGGGAATAATTACTCTTTAAAATAAACTAATATTCTTGAGTACTTGCATGGGGAATAGTCACTAGTCATTTCTAGCTGTCTAGTAGGCTTATGTGATTATTACTCCTATTATCCGGGCAACTCAAGAGTTTCTTGATTTCTATCTTTACTCCCTCTATAAATTAAAACGATTCACTCTTTATCACTCATCACTCTCCTACTCTCAACAAAAACATCAAATTTCAAACTCACCTTCTGTTCATCTCTCTCTCTCATTCAAATGGATGCCCATGTCTTCTACAGACTGGTTAATGGAGCTTATCAACCGGTCCATCATTTGGATGATGATCTAGTGTACTTTGATCCTTTCAGACTTCGTTTCCGCCTCAAGGGGGTTATTTACAGCCCCTTTGATATTCCACTTGAGGTCTTTTACGAACTCTCGTGGGATGATCAAATCGACATTCTTTTCTTTGAGATGGAAGCCTCCTTTGAGCTAGAGAGACGAGCCAGGGTGGCTGAGCAGCAACGCCTTGCTGCTTTGGAGTTGCAGGAGAAGATCATCTCTCTTGCACACTCCATGTTCAGGGCTTACCAGCGCAGGGCAAGGAGGTTGGAGGCTGAGAAGAAGAAGTCTAAATTAGAGTAGTTAGGATTAGGATTTACTTGATGTAATCTGCATCTTAATGTACTTTGTGTTTAATATTAATGAAATTATCTTCTTCTTTATCAATTTGTTTTTGTTGCTTGATTGTTTATGTCATGATTGCCTTGTGTTTTTAGATTAATTGATTATTAGTTTTCCTGTCATAATGCTTGCAACTGCATGTCTCAATGGTTATGCCTAATCAATATGCGTGCAACTGCATGTCTCAATTGTTATGCCTAATCAATACAGATAAATATGTTCAATGTATTACAGGTTCAACACAATCCACTCAGACAATAACAGGAGATTCAAGTTTTAATCAACAGGTATTTGTGTTAAACTGCAGCTAAAACATTTCAAAACCAAACTGCGGTTTACCCAGGCACAGCAACACAAACACAAACTCAAACATAATCCCACTCAGGTAACTCTCAAAAGGAACCTGTTTTACAAAAGGACAAAATCCCCAAAATGTTCTTCAGTTGTTTTGATTGTTTGAGAAAAAGGAACCGGTATCAAAAACATGGAAATTTATCAGCGTTTCATGAGTATCACTAATGCACCTTCATGTGCACAAACAGTCTTCACAGACTAAAAGGTTTGAGGGTAGTACTCCTGAGGGGGAGCTATCTAAATCCTCTCCAATTCAATTGGAGGTTCCTCAAGAAGGAACAACTCCCCTCATAACGCTAGCAGAAGTTGTCTCAGCAGTCAAAGCTAGAAGAACAATTGCCTATGACAATGTCATAAGAAGTGCAATCTTATCACATTTATGTGACAGTGCTCTGCAAGGTGCACAAAGGTTTGAGGTTGGTGTACATGACAGTAACCCAGTCAAATCCTCTCCAATTCCAATGGAGGTTCTCACTACAAGTGGAGGACAACACACTATCACAACCACAGAGCAATCTGTGAGTCAAACTGTGACCCCAGTCATAGATGCTTATGCACTCATTTTTCTGGTGAAATGAGTATGATTAGCCCTATATGGTCTTCCTCTAATCATATGATCACAGATTACCTCTTCTCAGCCACCTCTTATTTCTGTAGGTCAAACAACATTTGAGCCTTTCATATGAGGATAAGAGAAAAGATTGAGTGAAAAACAAAGAATAAGAGAGGCAGGATCCTTCCTGGAAAAAGGAGAGGTAGATGAATGTATGGATTTAGAAATCCTTGTGAGGGAACTCTGACTCTCAAAAGTCATGAGACTAGTGCAGTGAGAATTGGTGAGACTACTTATTCAAAAGAACAGAGAGCTTAGGACTTTTATCACTAACAGATTTTTCTGCAGATCTAAGTGAAAATTCTATTGTTTAAAACTTATCACCATGAATCTCAATGAAGCTTGAAGCTACAGACAGTGTTCCAAGTGGACAATGACAGCAGCTTGAACAATGTGCATTTAGCTGGATTTTTCTTCCTGGAGATAATGTCAAAAAAGGGGAGAATATATCTAAATGCCAAAACAGCTAATGGATGTTGAATAAATCTAAATGCAACTCAACAAAAGAAGACCTGATGGGAAGACTGGTTTTGGTTTCTGCATTTAGTTAAAGTTTTGACATCATCAATCATAACTTGTGCATAATTTCATAATGAACAAGTTGGGGGAGATTGTAATATATAATAGATGATGTCAAAGAATTATGCCTCAGAAGAATGTCAAAGATTACTGGAGCTAATAATATCATCAACATCTAAGATCTGAGTATATCAGAAGATCAGAAGAGTTGAAGGAAGCAGGCAAGAGCAGAATATCAAAGGATGGAAGATTTCTGAATATAAAAGCTGGCTCTTTGTCAAGTTACAGGATAGGGATGTTAGCTAGATATCCTAAGCCAGATTTGCTGAAACTAATAGAGGCTCTAAGTGACACCCCCATCCTAGAAGAATTGGAAATACTTGTGCAAATTAAGAACATAATTGAGAAAGAATTAGACAGCTCAGTCTTTACTTAATTATTGTAAACTGTCAAATATTCATTGTACAAGTGTTGTATCAGATTTTGTATTATCTTATTTTCATTCTTTAACTTGGGGTTAGTCTTGTTAACAGGCATGAATTTGTGATAAGCAATATTCTCACAAATTGGGGGAGATTGTTGTGCAAGACATGCCTGTATTATAACAAGACTAAGTCATACTGTCAACCCTAAGATTAGTTGTATTGTAACCTTAATATGTAATTCATACTTGTAACACTTAATGTCTGTAAAATGTAAATGGAGCAGACTGGAGCATTTTTCTCTAAACAGTGTCAAGCCTAAGAATTCTATTTGGAAGAAGATCAAGAAGATCATGCCTCAGAAGAATTATGAAGAAGCTTGGAGTTGAATAAATCTGTTTGGTGTAAAACATTCTAAGTCAAGATCTCTACAAGTCACAGAATTAGTGTTATAGAGAAATCATTCGAGAACTCCAGAATGACTTATCGAGAAGTCATTTAAACTCCAGAGAGTACCGACGGATGAATAACATCTACCCGACGGATGAGCAATATCTACTCGACGGATGAGCAATGTCTACCCGACGGATAAGCAACATCCACCGGGTGTAGAGAACTGAGGAATTGCTATTGGAGATATTGATAAGTCAGATACCCATTCGAGAACTCATAGATATCGACAAGTATACATTCATTAGAGAACTCTGAGTTATCGATAAGCCAATGTCCATTAGAGAACTCTGAGTTATCGATAAACCAAAATTCACTAGAGAACTCAGAGTTGTCGATAAGTCAAGTTAACAATGAAATTTTAGAGATATCGACAAGCCAACATGCCTATCGAGATGTCGAGTTCTCTACAGCTTAATTGGAGATCTCGAAGTGAAGAAATTTCTCTAAGTACAGAATTGCAGAACAGTTCAATATCCAAGGTTGCAAATCAACAAACAATTCACACAGCTGGATTGACAAGTCTACAAAAAGCAGCTTGAGAGATGTGCAAGATCAATGGCAAAGATTAACTGACAGAGGAGATTAAAGTAATCACGGGATGCTAAAGATATGCTAAGCCGGAAATGGAAGATTTGCTTTTCTATAATAGAAATGATAAGTGACAGTTTAGAAAAGCTAATAGCATGTTTATTATCCACCGTGTAAACTAGCAGTTAACTGAGTTATAAAGTTAACACTGGTCCTCTAGTTAAGAAGAACAATCAGAATAGAAAAATTGTGTGTTCTCTCTCAAGAAAGAAGCTAAGTTCTAAAACAAGAACTTAGAGATTTTGTAGAAAAACACTGCTTGATTTTTAATATAAAATTAAGTGAGTTTTGAAGATCTTTGTTTTACATATGTGCACAGTTATTTATGTTTAACATCCATTCTACTAAATCATTAACAACTACCAACTGCTAAAGCCTAAGTCGATCGAAAATCAAACATTTAAGCCAAAACAGATTCACCCCCCCCCCCTTTTGTGTTGTATTCATACCTAACAGTATCCCGTTGGATCATTCCGAATATAAAACGGTACGTTTATTTGTAAAAACTGATTCAAACGGTATCAGTTTTCGGGATAATTATCCAAATCAGTACAATTTGTACTACGGTCTTGGTCTCAGCGCCTGGTTACACGTATTACGAGGTAATAATTGTGATAGTTTAATAATAAGCTCCCGTTTATCGAGAATACGAGTTTTATTGATTTACTTAAACGAATATTGTATCGAAAATGTTGCACCGGGACCCGCGCAGGACAAACCGTACGCCGGATCGAAAAAGTCAAAACATGGAAAATGCTCGGAATATTACAATTAGGTTAGGAAGGAGTTCTCGGAAGAGTTTTGGGTTCTAAAAACGTAAAAATAGATGACGTCGGTTGGTTCCCATTTTTATAAAATAGATTTTAAATACCCGGAAAAAGATTTTATGAAATCCATATGATTCCTATAAATTCATAAATCAACATAAAAATAATTAGGAAGATATGAAAATTATCTATATTTTATTTTGGACATATAAAAATTAAAATACTCAATTAATAATATTTTTAGACATCCAAACACATTTAACATTTAATAATTAATTTTACAGAATAGATACTGAAAACATATAATAATTATTTATTAACAAAAATAATTACACGATATATCCCGAATATTACATCCTTCCCCCCTTAAAAGGATTCTGTCCTCAGAATCTCTTAAGAAAACAAACGAGGGTACTTTTCTCTCATATCACTTTTTAACTCCCAGGTTGACTCTTCAACCTTTGGGTTTCTCCATAATAATCTTACTAGCTTTACCACTTTATTTCTTAATACCTTCTCTCTTTCCTCTAGAATCTCTATCGGACTTTCTACATATACCAAATCTGCCTGAAGCTCTATTGGCTCATATTCTATTACATGCCTGGAGTCTGGATTACATCGATACGTGAAAGACATTGTGAATGTGCTCCATGTGCGGAGGTAACGCCAATTCGTAAGCTACTTTGCAAACGTGCTTTAGAATCTCAAAAGGTCCGACATATCTTGGGCTCAGCTTTCCTTTCTTTCCAATTCTCGTTAGTCCTTTCCACGGTGATACTTTCAGTAATACCAAGCTTCCTTCTTCGAATTCCATGTCTTTCCTTGATTGATCTGCATATTTCCTTTGACGGTCCTGTGCGGCTATCAATCTCTCCTGGATAATTTCAACCACTTCCTTTGTCTGTTATACTAATTCAGGTCCAAATATTTTACGTTCTCCCACTTCGTCCCAATATACTGGAGATCTACATTTGCGTCCATAAAGGGCTTCATAAGGTGGCATCCCAATACTGGCGTGATAACTGTTGTTATAAGCAAATTCTACCAGAGGTAAATACTCGTCCCAAGTTCCTTTGAAATCAATAGCACAAACTCATAACATGTCCTCGATTGTCTGGATCGTTCTTTCACTGTGGACGTCCGTTTATGGGTGGTAAGCTGTACTCATATTCAGTCTTGTTCCCAAACATTCTTGAAAACTCCTCCAAAATCTTGAATTAAATCTTGGATCTCGATCAGATACAATAGACACAGGAACTCCATGACGAACTACGATTTCCTTCAGGTACATATGGACTAACTTGTCGAGCAAAAATCTTTCATTTATAGGCAGAAAATGAGTTGACTTGGTAAGTCTATCCACTATGACGCAGATGGCATCATGATTAGCCCTTGTCCTTGGTAATCCAACTATGAAATCCATGGCAATATGTTCCCACTTCCACTCTGGAATCTCTAATGGCTGTAGTAATCCACTTGGTCTTTGATGCTCTACTTTAACTCTCTGACATGTATAACATCTGCTAACCCATTCCGCAATTTCCCTCTTCATGTCTGGCCACCAATAATTTTCCTTTAAATCTCTGTACATTTTGGTACTCCCTGGATGGATTGAATACCTTAAATTATGTGCTTCCTGTAAAATTTCATTCTTCAGCTTCGTCACCGGTGGAATCCAAATTCTTGAAGAAAACCTAAGAATACCTTGATCGTCTTTTTGTGTGCACAATTCTTCACCTACCAAACGATTTATATCTTGATCCATTACATCTTCCTGACACTTCTTTATTTTCTCTAACAACTCCGGCTGGAAAGTCATACGGTACACTTTTGCTTCATCAGGCTTGCAAACTCTAATCTCTAATTCCATTTTCTGAAATTCCTTATATATCTCTTCAAGTATTGATAACACATTTAACTTTTCCTTCTGACTCAACGCGTCTGCTACAACATTTGCTTTACCGGGATGATAATTAATCGAGCAGTCGTAAACCTTGTTCAATTCTAACCATCTCCTTTGCCTCATATTAAGCTCCTTCTGTGTGAATATGTACTTCAAACTTTTGTGATCCGTGTAAATCTCACAGTTTTCTCCATACAGATAATATCTCCAAATTTTCAAAGCAAAAACTATGGCTGCTAGCTCCAAATCATGAGTAGGATATTTATGTTCGTGTGGTTTCAGTTGCCTTGACGCATACGCAATCACTTTATCGTGCTGCATCAGAACACATCCTAGTCCTTTATAAGAAGCATCGCTATAAATTATGAAATTCCCTTGATCGTCTGGAAGTGACAAAACAGGTGCCGTAATTAATCTTCGCTTCAATTCCTGAAAACTTTCTTCACATTTATCATTCCATATAAACTTTTCATTCTTCTGTGTAAGCTTTATCAATGGTGTTGCAATCCTTGAGAAATTTTGAACGAATCGACGATAATATCCCGCTAATCCCAAGAAACTTCTTATCTCGGTGGGTGTTCTCAGTCTTTCCAAATTTGTAATTACCTCAATCTTTGCTGGTTCCACTTTGATCCCTTCATTACTGACTATGTGTCCTAAGAACTGAACTTCCTGTAGCCAAAACTCACACTTCGAGAATTTAGCATATAACTTCTTTTTCCTTAAAATATCCAAAGCTATTCTCAAATGTTCCGCATGATCCTCTTCCGTCTTTGAATAAATCAAAATATCGTCTATAAACACAATAACGAACTTGTCCAAGTATTCCTTGAAAATTCTGTTCATCAGGTCTATAAACGCTGTCGGGGCATTGGTCAGTCCAAAAGACATCACTAAAAATTCGTAATGTCCATACCTTGTTCTGAAAGCTGTGTTTGGTATATCTTCTGGCTTAATCTTAAGTTGATGATATCCCGATCTTAAGTCAATCTTAGAGAAGTACTTGGCTCCTTTCAATTGGTCAAACAGATCGTCAATTTTGGGTAACGGGTAATTGTTCTTAATTGTAAGCTTGTTGAGCTCCCTATAGTCGATGCACAGTCTCATGCTTCCATCCTTCTTTTTAACAAATAGCACCGGTGCACCCCACGGGGATACACTGGGTCTGATTATTCCTTTCTCTAATAACTCTTGCAATATGTAAAAGTTAAGAAACCTTTTTTATGTTAAAATTATGAGTTTGGTCGAATTAGGGAACCTTTTTGGTTCGGTTTTTTATAAAAAAAATTGCATAAGAATGGTTTTAAGGTTGATAAGGCTAACACATGTTTTGGATCATTAATAAAATATGCATGGTAGTTTGTATAATTTTAAGAAACCGAATTGCATGTTAAGTGTTTTGAGAGATTTTGTGTTATATGAGATGAATATGCTAATTTTATTTGCATGCAAAGTGATATGTGTTTATCGTTAAGATGATCATAAGGATTTGTATCCAGTTTTAAAAGAACTAATAAATGCGATTGGGGTAGAATGAGTCCAAATGATTTCACGTATTGGTAATGCTTAAAGGAATCTCGTTAAAACTTCTTTGCCTTCCAATATAAAGGTTTTCTAAATAAATTCCTAAATATTGGATAGAGATGTAAGAGACTAGTGGGACTAGTCCAATCACGCAAGAGGCTAGTGGGGCTAGTCTAATATAAAGGCTGAAATAATGTCACAGGTACCTTAATGACCGGATGGAGGTCAGTACGGGCTGATCACTCGTATTATGTTTAAAAGATGGATATTCAAATCAAGGCTTCTTTATTGTTAAAGAATAAAAGTAAAATATTTATAAATGTTTCAACTAGAGTTATGCTTTACTTTTGAGTTTGTTTTGAATCTCCTCTAGAGTTATGAAAATTTATTCGAGAACCCTGATACTCTACTTTGTTATTGATATTCAAAAATCTAGAATAATTTTCTCTTAAGATGTGAGAAACCCTTTGAGAGCCCTATCATTGATCTTGATAAATATTGATTTCATAATCTTGAATCTTGAAAGCCTTGAAACCGTCTTTTAATACCCTTTCCTAGAGATTGATATAATGCTGCCACCTAGTTTAATGGGAATAAAATGCCTCTATTGTTTTGATATTTAAAATTGTTTAAATAGGTACTTGCTGAGCCTCTTTTCTCATTTATTTGTGTTGATCTAACCAAGGTAGTTAAGAAAGAAGATGGCGAGACTTAGGCGTACTTCTCGCAAGAGCATTCCTGGCGGTCCCTATCGTACGGTCGCATTTTAGGTGCCAGATCAGGTAGATACTATGTAAGAAAGCGACGATAGTTGGTAGGAAATGTAATAGCTAAAACATATACTTTGGGTTATCTGTCATTTCTAAATCAGAATTGAATACTTTGGTTAATTTATAATAAGGGTTGTAATAATATTTTGGTTGGTAGTTGTAATCTTGTCTCATACTTTATCTTGTTTAGATCCTAATAATTTCGGGGTTTATTATATTGTTACTGCTATTCTATTAGATTATTGGTATTGTTGGTCCTCATTTCTAACCCCTTGATTGAGGGCATCACACATATCTTTCATTCATATATTAGTTTATCATCTAACCGAAAGTCATGTATAAATATCCCCGGAAGTTTAGATAATACAACCTTAACGTCAGAAAATATAGACACAAAAAGGCCTCGTTAAAACCCCGCAAGAGTAAAAACCATGCCGGAAAAAAACAAAGGGGAACAAGAGTTCCTTTTAAAATTTACATCCTATACAATATACCATGTCATCAAATTGTAGCTAAATTATCTTCGTAATCTGAGGTCACTGGATTGCTACTTGTACTTTAAAGTCGGAATAAGAGAACACCCGTGAAATCTATTTCAAGCATCCTGAAAATAAAGACAAATGAAACAAAGATAATTATATATTAAAAATAATAAGAGAAGATTATATATCTTATAACGGGTATATATATACAAAAAATAGACATTTCTGACCAACTCAATTCTGACCACTAATAAATGATCGGAAATGACAGACTATAACCGACCGAGAAAATTGGTCACAAATAGAATCATAACCGACCAGTTTAAGTTGGTTATGACTTGTTGGGGCCCGTGCTTATGCACACGTTATACACATAATGGGACCACGTCTAAGTCAACATCATTACCTACCAACTCATTTCCAACCAACGTCATTACCAATCAAGTCATTTTTGGCCGATGATGTTGGAACCGACAATTTTTTATGCATTAAATTTGAACACCTACTTTTTTATATGTGTTGCATTTTTATTGGCCAAGTCAAAATGGTGGCTGAGTCATATTATTTCCGACCAACTCAATTTTGACCGATAAATATTATTTCCAACCAATCTGATCTAATTTTTGAAAAAAAAATTATGATGTGACATACATCAAACATAATTATAAATACTAAGATCAAAAGTGTGGTAACAAAATAAAAAATTTATTTTAATTACAAAATTTGTTAATAGACGTGTATTACGGGTAATGTTAGAACTTTAGGGTTTGGATTGAGTTTAAAAGCTTAGGGGTTTATTAGGGTTGAGTAGTTCAAATTTTAAAAAAAATAATTTATATAATTCAACCATACGGATTTAAAGATATATAATTTTAATATAATTATAAAAATATTATATTATTTAAATATTATTTTCCCACTTATTATAGTAAATATTATAGTCAAAATGATAATAAATTTATTTCATTGGTCAAGTGAATAGTTTACTCCTAAAATCTCAAACTAAACAAATCTATCTTTTTTATAAAAATTTTAGGATATCACTAAAGTATATAGATCTAAACATCCATACGGTTAGATTGTTGAGAAATATCTTTTAAGAAATCGAAACACAAATCTGGGATGAAACACTAGTTAGAGATAACGGTCAAATGAATAGTTGACTCCTAAAATCTCAAACCAAGCAAATTTAGTTTTTTTATGAAATTTTGGGGATATCACTAAAATATATATCTATGTTAACATTTATATGGTTGGATCGTCGAGAAATATTTAAAAAAAATGAAATTCAAATCCGGGAGGAAACATTAGTTAGAGCTGTCGTTCAAATGATTAGTTGATTCCTAAAGTCTCAAACCAAACAATTTTTTTTTAAAATTTTGGAATATCACTTAAATATATTAACCTAGACGTCCATATAGTTGGATCGTCGAGAAATATTTATTAAGAAATCGAAACATAAATCCCTAGACGAAACACTAGTAAGACATAAAGTCAAATGAATAGTTGACTCCTAAAATTTCAAACCAAACAAATTTATATTTTTTATGAAATTTTGGGATATCACTAAATAACATTCATATGGTCGGATCGTCAAAAAATATTTTAAAAAAAATTGAAATACCAATTCGGGACGAAACAGTAGTTAGAGGTACTGTTCAAATGATTAGTTGACTCCTAAAATTTCAAACCAAACAAATCTATTTTTTATGAAAATTTGATAATATCACTAAAATATATTAATCTAGACATTCTTATAGTTGGATCATCAAGGAATATTTTTTAAGAAATCGAAACATAAATCCGGGATGAAACACTAGTAAGAAATAACAGTGAAATGAATAGTTGACTGTTAAAATCTGAAACCAAAAAAAATAATTTTTATGTAATTTTGGGGATATCACTAAAGTATATAGATCTTGACATCCATACGGTTGAATCGTCGAAAAATTATTTTTTTAAAGATCGAACACCAAATTGGGACGAAACACTAGTTAGAGATACCGTTCAAATGTTTAGTTGACTCCTAAAATTTCAAACTAAACAAATTTATCTTTTTATAAACCTTTGGGGATATCACTAAAATATATATATCTAAACACCCACACAGTTAGATTGTTGAGATTTTTTTTAAGAAATTGAAACACAAATCCGGGACGAAACACTAGTTAGGGATAACAGTCAAATGAATAGCTGACTCCTAAAATCTCAAACCAAACAAATTTATTTTTTATGAAATTTTGGACATATCACTAAAATATATACGTTGACATCCATATGGTTGGATCGTCAAAAAATATTTTTTAGAAAATTGAACCACCATTCCGGGACAAAACATTAGTTAGAGGTATCGTTCAAATGATTAGTTGACTCCCAAAATATCAAACCAAACAAATTTATTTTTTATGAAACTTTGAGAATATTACTAAAATATATTAATCTAGATATCCATATGGTTGGATCATCGATAAATATTTATTAAGATATTAAAACATAAATCTCAGTCAAAAAAACTATTAAGTGATAAAGTCAATGAATAGTTGACTCTTAAAATCTTAAACCAACAAACTTATATTTTTATGAAATTTTGAGGATATCACTAAAGTATATAGATCCTGACATCCATATGGTTGGATCGTCGAGAAATATTTTTTAAAAAATCGAAACACCAATCCGGGACGGAACACTAGTTAGAGGTGTCGTTCAAACGATTAATTGACTTCTAAAATCTCAAACTAAACAGAATTAAATTTTTATAAAATTTTGGGGATATCACTAAACTACTAAAGTATATAGATCTAAACACCCACACAGTTAGATTGTTGATAAATATTTTTTAAAAAAAATTGAAGCACAAAGTCGAGACGAAACACTAGTCAGACGGTCAAATGAATAGTTGACTCCTAAAATCTCAAACCAAACAAATTTATTTTTTTATTAAATGTTGGGTATAATAGTAAAGATCTAGATTTTTATACTTTTGAATTGTCAAAAAATATTTTATACCAAATTGAAACACCGTTCTTGGAGAAAACACACTTAAAGGTATCAGTAGAATCCTACAACCTCAAACCACTTTTTTTTTTATTAAATTTTGGAAATATCGCTAAAATAGATATTGATATCCATACGGTTTTGGATAATCGGGAAATATTCTACTTATTCTAGTAATGTGAAAATACATACATGACAAATAAGTGATACTCTTTGCATAATTTATTTATATATTTTTTTAAAAAAATATTAAACCTTTTTTGGTAGAAGTTATACTATAAATTACATATAAGTTATTTTTTGCGGGAGGTCTGCCGCAATGAAACAATGCAGGGCCCCTTCAACCACCCAGTGTTGTGGACCAAAACCCATATATATATATATAGAAGCAGGATTTACGATTGATTCATATCTATAAGCAATATACATATGTATGCGGTAAGTTATATATACGTGTCTATACGATTACTTTTTTCTCTCTTTCTCCATTTTCCTATGTATAGATTGCTTTATTTGTTTCTCAATTTCTCAATTTTTGGATTTGTTTACGTTTTTGTTGTCTCTTGATTTACTTTTTGTTAATTGATTTGATTTTGTATCTCTCTCTATCTATCTCTCTCTCTCTCTGCATACTATGTTTGTGACTCGCTATGTCTTCGCTATGCAGTGAAACTTGATATTGCAGTTTTTAACAACATAAGCACCTTAATATTATTGTTGTACGACGAGGTTATCGGGAGAAAAGCTGGGATTTTTGTTGATTATTAATACTATAAGATTAACCTTCTGAATTTGGTTACTAAAGAAGATGGTTTGCCTGAGCTGAGACCCTTGATAATCATGTCTTTTTTCTTGAAAAATCTGGCAAAAAGGTACTGTGCTTTTGGATTTTTTTAGCTTTATTTTGTTGAGTTTTTGAAGTTTTTTGGTTAGGTCCTGTTTGGATTCTGAATCTTATTAACGAGGTTAGTTTTTCTTTGGCTTGTTTAATTTTAATTATATGTGATGATTTTGTTACTGTGGAATTATATGTTATGGTATTTATGAATTAAGTTTCGAGGTTGATTTATGTTTTGCAGATTTAGTATTTGAGTTTTGGCGGAAAATTAGTTTTGTTTATTATTTTTTAGCATTTGGGGCTAATTTGCAAAGGTGATCAATAAGAGGAAGATATAGTAGATTAAAAATGCATGATATCATCTGTGCTTAATCTCCAATAATAACAGAAAAGACTAGTCTCAAGTGCATATTTCATTGTTTGCATATTATAGTTGTTGGTAGTAAATTATTTACAACAGTGTTAGTTCTGCAAAAAAAATTGATTAATGCTATTAAGATTTAGAGTTAAGAAATTGGTTTCCTTGAAACAAATTGAAGATAGATACAATTGCTTATTGCAAAACTCGTAAGTAATCTCCGAAGAAAGACAAAAAGATTATTTCAAAGGTACTTTATCATTTTATGTTCTCAAGCTTTTTCTGGTTGTCCTGTGATGTTTTATTTTATTGTGGTTTGATGTAGAACTGACTTTGAGTTCCAATTTATATTGTAAAAGGGAGAATTAACAAGAACCTTTAGTGTATTCTAACATTTACATAATAAATTATTATAAGATATTTTGTATTTTCAATCTTTTTCTGGTTGTCCTGTGATGTTTTTTTTATTTGTTGTAGCTTGCTAATGAACTTACTTTAAGTTCAAATTTATGGTTTCAAAGAAATAATTGAACAAAAAAATATAGTATATTCTAACATATATATATATTATGGTGATGTAGGACGTAAAAATGAAGACCAGTACTGTGACGCCCTCCAAACCCGGGTCAGAAGTTTGGGGCACACAACACGCACCATAATATTTAAACCTGTATATAAAGTATTATTTGAAAAGACCCTTCAGTACACAACCACGGATCGCAACATGTTAAAGTATGAAAACAAGCCACAACCTTACCTTTTATTACATCGTACCAAAACCCAACTAGTTCAACTTATAATTATTAATGATATCGTACTTACAATCTTACACCACTCATCTATAATATAAAACTCATGCTAGCTCGATCCAACTTAAACGGAAATCCTAGCTCGCGCACTGGACAGGGAATCCTCGTTATCAACACTTTCTTCTTCAACTGTTGAAAACATAAAATTTTTTGCAAGAGTGAGCTTACTAGCTCAGCGAGTAATCATAGCAGCAATTGAGGTTAAACAATTACCAATTGAACTGATTTAGAAGAATCAAGTTTCTGAATAAGAAATGATTAGAATTGGATATTCACTTTTCATTTTAAAAACCAAGGTTAGGCTGCTAATCAGTCACGCACTAACCCCGAGCAAGGCTCCCAGCTTTGCTCTATATACTGGATCCAAGGCACGCATTGGCCTATTATGACCACGAATCTGGTCCATATTTATAAAACTATCCAATTCTAAAACAATTTAATATGATAAATAATGTAAATCAATAAGTTGGATCATAAATAACATTTATCTTGAAGCATAGGGTGATTCATAATACTAAGTAGGTATAACAAGGGATTCAAAAAGATTGGCTTTCAATCAAGGAAATAATCAGAAAGTAGAAGACCAAGGGTTCAAGGGTTCCAAGAATTGGTCTTCTGTTAAACAAGGAATAAGGGTTGGTATGTTAAGAAACTCAATATCAGAATCAGTATATGGTAAATATATATTTGTGGAGTAGTATCGTATGTGTTTGGATCGTATCTGGGAATTCAACAATCAATGGTTTGTGAAGAACAAGGCTTATGGCTCAAGATCAAGAAGAATCAGGGTTCAAGGTTAAATAGTTTAAAGCACTTGTAATATAAAACAGGAGTTATTTTGAATAATAGCGACATGTTATGAAACAGTTTAAAAATATTTGCAATATATCTTTAAAGAAAGGTTCAGAAGTACTTGCCTTATCATCGATGATTTCCACTTTACTTGTACTCATCTAACAGTTTTACTCATCAACCACATTTCTTCTATTTCTATGCCTTGCTTCCATTTATAAATCACTTTCCTTCTCATTCTATACTTTGATTCTATTTATAGATCATTGGTCCCCTTTTTTATGCCTCGCTGACTCTGCTAGGCATCATAAGTATCTATCAATTATTCATACTCATATTATTCTAATCGTCACATAGACGTCATAAGCTTTCATCTACCCTTCGTTTTACCCAAATCCGATTTACGGATTGAAAGTTATGAATAAAATAGTCAAACCATAATCACATAGGCATATAACGCATCAATAAGTGAACATGTAGCACATAACACGTAAGATATTCGATCAAAATAATATTTCAAAGAAGATTTGGGGTCAAAATGATTTTTTAGGTATTTATTACGAATTTTTGAACATTTTTCGGAATTAAAATTTGGACTCTGAATCATTTTATAATTAAATAATAGGGTTTGAACACCCGAATCTGACTTAAAAATAATTTTATAATAATTATCGAGCCTTGAAAATAATATAAAATAATATTTTAAAGCTCAAAACTATTTTTCGGAATTTTTAAATCAATTTTAAGTAATTAAATCTAATTATTAAATCAATTAATAATTAATTAATTAGAAATTAATCGATTAATTAAAATAATTAAAAACTAATTAAAATTAATTAATAAAATAATTTCGATTTATTTTTAAATAAATAAATAATTAAAATAATTTTCAGAAATTTAAAATAATTAAATAAACAATTTTCTAATTTTAAAATAATAAAAATATCATTTTCAAAATAATTTAAAACAGAATTCCTATTTTTGTTAACTTTTAAAACAGCAGGGACTGATTTGCAGGATTCTCAAAACTACAGGGGTCAAACGGTGATTTTCACCGTCTTCCTCCCACTACCGGCTCCGGCGGCGGCAGTAGCCATTAACGCCGCCCCGAGCTCGCCGGAAAAATACACGAAACTCCAGAAATTTCCAGGAAAGTACAGATTGATAGAATAAAGTGTCCTGAATAATTCCTTTGCCCCCAACTCCCCGGAAACCCTGCCAATCGTCGGGAAAAGTTCGACGAACTTTCCAACGCCGGCGTGTTGGTGAGACTACGTAGTTATATGAATAGTTACGTGATAACTCAACACGATAACAACACTAGAACATGACAGGTTAATAATACTACGTCTACACAAAAAATCAGGAAGAACGAAGACAAGGCAAATACAAAGAATCAGAAGATTAGAAGAAAGCCTGAAGTCTGTCTACAGGTCACTGAAAGAAGTTCATTAATATGTTCATGCCTCAGTAAAAAATAAAGGTTAAAGACTTTCAAGGTTTCATAAATGATGAAGATTCAATGTATAAAGTGCAACTAGAAGATTTCAGTGTATTGGCATTGATTGAAGATAGACAGTGTATGAAGCATACGAATCTGAAGAATTGAAGACAGGGTATAGACAGAGGTTAAAGAAGACAGCTGCAGTCTTGAAGTCATACTCACTGACAGGAGGTCATTTATATGTTCAAGCGTCAGTGAAGAACAGTGAATAAAGTATTCAAGATTGTAGTAGTAATGAAGACGTTGTCTAAAGTACCAGAAAGGATTCCAGTGAAAGTACAGTTGTTTATTAACAGTTAGTGTTCGAAGCAATAAAGTTGAGGCAAGCTTAACAATGTAATCAAGGCTATAATACGAAGACCTGAATCGGGGTTAGTCGTCTGTGAACCAGACCAGTTGCACCAGGCGTCAACAGCTCGTGAAAGGAATCTGGGTATTATTTATACAAGGATTGTTAAGTTGAGGAACATACTTGGATTGAACGTTTATATGTTAAAGTACTAGAAGAGGTGCGCGGGGTATACTGCTCAACAGCTCAGGGGTTGGCGAAGTTTAAAGTTTAATTGGTAAATTAAATAAATTTATTTAAAGGACTTTAATATAATTTATTTAATAAACTTAAATTGATTTATCTTATAAACTTTAAATAAGTTTATTTTATAAATCTAAATTAGTTTATTTATATAAGTTATATTTAAAGTTAATTTTATAAATTAATTTAATTACAATTTAAACTTAAAAAGACAAAGAACCAACAATATTCTAAGTAAAGACACTAAGGAACCCATGTCGCCACAGGAGAAGTAACCACAGAGGATTTGCTCTAAGGCACCTCTGTCGCCACAGAAGCCACTGTCGCCACAGAAGGTGTTAGAACAAATTGCTTAAGGCAATACAGGGAGAGTGTGTCGCCACAGAGGCTATACAGGAGAAGGTGTCGCCACAGAGCTTGTCACCACAGAGTGTTATAAGACAAACTGTCGCCACAGGAGTTATTTGTTTTGTTTTATAAATCTCAAGTACAACACCTGTGAATACATGTCGCCACAGAGAAGTTGTCGCAACAGAAGTACTCTCATCCTCAGTAACACAATTTTATTGTGTATAAATTCTACACTTTGCAGCAGATCTAAAAAAGGACTGTTTATCTTCTTCTCCAACAAAAAGAGAGATGATAAAAAATAAGAAGCGGAGATTTACAGAGGAGTTCAAGCTACTTGAATATCTATTTAACTTCTCACCGGAGTAACGTTATAATTCCCGATTTAATTCTTGTATATTCTTAGGGGCATTATAATCGTTACCCGGTAATTAAATCCTAGTACAGATAAAAGCTAGATTATTATATAGGATTTGATTTGTAAATCTTTGTAGTAGCTAGGAACTTTGTTGTTCTTAGATTGTAACCGGTTAATTTATTTACCGGAGTGTAGCAACCTCCTCGAGGATTTATATACGAATATATATTTTCCCGAATATCTTGTGTTTATCGTTTTATCGTTCCAAACAATATTCCTCTCAAGAACACGAAACCACTAACCGAGCACTAAATATTTTATCCGCTAAAGATTCGAAAGAATTTTTAATTTAGTGATTATCGTATTCAACCCCCCTTCTACGATAATTCGGGACCTAATAATTGGTATCAGAGCCGACTGATCGATTCACAAATCAGGATCCTTAGCCCAGTGCAGCTCGGTGTGCAAAAACTGTTTGGACTCCAATTGACGAGAGACTTTGTTAAATAAATTTAATTTATTAATTTAAATTTACATAAATTTATTTTGTAAATCTAATTTAGCAAATTTATTTTATAAATTTAAGTTAAATGAATTTATCATTTAAACTTGAAAAAGTTTATTTTATGAATTTATTTTAAATAAATTTATTTTATAAAGTTGAGTTAAATAAATTTATTATTTAAATTTTAGTAAATAAAATTTTTAAATTTAAATTTATTTTTTCAGTTGTTTTTCTTCTTTTTTTGGCTGCCAGATTTGTTTTTCAATTAGCTGCCACTTTTTGCTTGTTTGTTTAGGTTGATTAACAAAGGAAATGGCTTGAACTTTACATCTTGTAAGTGATCATTTGTTAATGGAAATTGGCACCTCTGTTTACAATATTATACTACACGCGCAGACTTCGGAAACAAAATAGTCTCCTGATTACACACGCGCAGAGAGATGCACGCACATGCAGATTACTGAGGAACACGCGCGGATCAGTAATTTGTTTTGGCAGATTTACAAGTGTAGAACTCTTCTCCGTATCTGGTCGCAAGAGAAACGTAGCCACAGATGGACTTGTTTTTTTTTCATTCGAACATACACAGGGAAGTCCACAGCCGAGTTGTCGCCACAGCCGCGTACACAACCAAGACAAAAACGGCGCCATACACTTCTCTATTGCAATCACAGTTATACAGGAATACCCCTATCGCCACAGCCTCACTTAGATATTATGTAACCCTTATTAATTATTTTTGATTTAATTTATTTTTTTATAAAATTTAAATTTCTTAATTTAAATTTCTTAAATTTAAATTTTTCTTAAATAATAATTTACATTTTATTTAATTTTTAAGAAAATTCGAAATTCTTGAAAATTAAATTTTATGTAAATACTTATTTTTGATTAATTTATTTTCTAAGAAAATTAAATATATTGGAAATTTAAATTTCTCTTAAATATTAAATTAAGGGTACTCAAGGATTGGTAGACTCAGAATTCCTCCGGGCTTTTAAAGAGGATTTTAATCTTTTGAAGAAAACGAAGACCATGTGCTATTCAGACGGAAAATTCCCGAATACGGAAATTATAGATAATGGTTTTCTTACTCCAATGGAATTGATTTCAAGACCTACAGACGAAAATTGTGGATCTTCCTCAAAGGCTTACTCCATAGGATATCACTGGGTTTTCAGACGCAGGGAAAGAATGAAATTTCTACGGGTACAATTTTTCTCGGAGATTTTAAGACAACTCTATGGTTCCAGATGATACAGTCACACAGTGGTTTGTACCAATGCTATATTTCTCCGGGAATCAATGAGATCATACATGCAGGAGTTGTGGAGGTCAGAGAGAACATGAGTTGTGGAGGTCAGAAAGAATAGTGGTTGTGGAGGTCAGAGAGAATAGTGGGGATAGACAAATATCTCACTTACATGCATTAATGTTGGAACCTCGAGAAAGAATGTAAGAGTTACTGATAGCTGAATCAGAAGAACCTCAGGTAGAAGTACTTGAGGGACTGGACGTCAGGGCAGTGTTTTACTTGTCAGGGAAGTTTAGTCACATCAGATTAACTAGGAGTACATAGGCTATATCCAAGGATCAAGCCTATCTATTCTGAAGCAGAGACTCTTACACATTCAGTTCAAGAGGTGATTACAAGACTGAGGATGGGACATAAACAAGATTTGATAGCTACAATTATGACAATACATATGTGTCAAGTAACTATCAGGGGTTTTGCTACAACAGCACAAGATGCTTGACAAACAAGGATGAGTAGGGATTCAATTGAAGAGTTGAGACAAAGGTGGAATGTTTTCTTAGGGAAGCAGCCAGTCAAAATTTATAGTGCACGGGAAAGAGTTGGGATGGATCAGATGACGAGAATTATGAATATCTTGCTTTCATAGCAATCTCTGAAGATGGTCCAACTCACATATCTCAGGTTTCAAATTCTTGAACTGCTGTAATACTTTGCTCTCAATATTCAATGCATGATAAGATCACAGTGTTTAAATGTTTAACACTCGCACAAGCATGATAGCATCACACATAGATAATGCTGAACTAGTTCACTAGATTATTTTTCTGGTAACTAGGATTGATGTTTAACTTCTGCATGTTACTTTAGATGATCTTAAATATGTGTATGAATACTTGTTGAACATGATTAATAGCTTTAGTGAGGTACATATTTTTCCAGCATATAAGACCTTTGTTTATGCTTATCTCCTGTATCCTAATACAGTGTGAATTATTCATTTGATCTGAATTGTTTGTTAAGATGTTTACTTTATTATTGGATTGAGATAGCTAGATGAGATTTATCAACAGTATTGGACTAGATAGAATTAGTGATTTATTTGTTAATTCTGTTTGTTCCATATCATGCCTGTCTTTCTTAATTCTTATGTGTAATGTTTCTGAATGAATGCCATGTATTCTTAATACAATGCTTGCCTATCTAAAATGCCATGAATGCATCTCTTGTTACTTGCAGTAATTATAGAAAAAGCATGATTAGGATTACAATAGGGCCAAGACTGCTAGTCCTCCTTATGTAAGGATGGAACCATTTTCCCCTAGCCTAGAGATAAATCTGTCAAGGGTATTAAATTGGAGAAAATGGTCAGTCAAAGATAAGAATTAGCATGATAAGGTTGCAGCTGTTGTTATCTCTGTTTATAATAAAATCTTTAATCCAACTGGACCCAAACTGATAAGTTGGGTACCAAAAATTGTTAATCCATTTGTGAGTTCAGGATATAACAGGTTAATTGATTCATATGTATTCTTGGTAATTCATAATCAAGGCATATGATCAAAGAAAGAGCCTCACAATCAAATGTGATCAACAAAAGCTATTCCGTCAACAATCTTTGGAGATGACAGCAAAGGTTTTCATTACGGGACAAACTATACATAAAAAGGAATATCATCATGAATCAAACAATTGCTATCACTGATAACAACTAATCATTGGAGTCATTGATAACAATTGAAGCAACTTCCTTGCTGGAGAATTAAGGCACAAATCCTCTTATCAGACAGTTTTGCATCAAAGGACAAAATGTCAATTCAATGAAGGATTAGTGTCTTATCTTAAGCAGGAAGATTGAGAAGCTTGCTCTCTTAGAGTAAGGAAAGGAGATGCTCATAGCTAAACTAGAATCTCTGGAAAGGTGAAGTCAATGGTTTCTACTGGAAAGCTTCATCCGGAAAAAGTTTAGCTATGGCATTAGAAGCTCTCACGCTTGAACATCAACACAAGGAACTCTTTTATGAAAAGGGGTTAGTGAGAGGACTGCCTCATCTAGAATTCAGAAGATGATAAATGTGAGGCATGTCAGAAAGAGAAGTCAAAGACAACATCACATTAAGGTAGAGATATTCCTTAGTGATGGTGGTTGACTACTCTTATGAAACAAAGTTGTTGTTCATGCGTTCCCAAGACAAGACATCACAGATGGTGATTGATCATATCAGGAGATCAAACTGGAAGCAACTGTAGAGACATATTCAGTACTGGGAGCTCCGTGTCAAAATGGAGTGGTACAAAGGAAGAACCAGAACTTGATTAAAGCTACAAGGGTAATATCAAGCTAATTAAGACTTTCTAAATACCAAAGAGCTGGAGCAGTCAAAATAGTTTGCAACAAGTAAGATCAAGCCTTGATAGGGATGTATACATGAAGATCACTAATGAGTTAATGGCCAACAGAAGCAAACACTGGATAACCTCAAAGTGTTTGGAGAGAATGTTCTACAGTTAGGATATTTTTTGTAATAACCCCAATTTTTTTTGAAATTTTTTTGAAACCCTTATGAATAGTGATTTTGCTGATTATGCTGAATAAGAAAACTTTTCATGTCACATTATGTAGGGATTCTTCTATTGTTATTCTGAGATCTTATTAGTACTTTATATGGGATATAAGTGTATGTAAAGATCGTCAGAATCCAAATTCGAACACTTTGATTTTTCCCGAAAATCCACCAGATACCGAAAAAATTGAGTATAAGGTAACATGATTAAAAGGATTTAAATTCAAGGATTATAAGAGAGGATCATAAAAGGAATATAATGTATTGAGAAAGGTTAAGGGAACCCAAGTAATAAGATCCCGGGTATGATCCCTCAAACGATAAACGAGAACGAAAGTTAAGCGAACCGTATAACAGATCAGCGGTCATTAGCCAAGTAATTAAGAGCTAATCAAAGAGGTTAGTGATGATGATGTCACCACACCAAGAAGATGACAAGTGTGGGAAGATGACATAGAAGGATGACATAAGCATGACCAAATTGAAGGTATTGTTGGTTGATTTCAAGCCACACAAATTTTACCATGGTTAAAAGGTAATTAACAAAACAAAAGGATATCAACCAAGCCTTTTATGCACAAAGATCAATAAAACAAAGCAAGCTTCTCTCCCCCCCTTTCATCTTCTTCATTTCGAATTTTTCACCAAAATGGTGAATTAGAAATTCAAAACACAAGCTATACTCCATGGAAACTTATAAGGTTTGTTTCTTTGGATCCTATATTTCATAACTAAGAAGAGCAAGTAGTTTGAGTGCTTGAATCAAAGGTTTTCTATCTCAAACAAATCATTTTAGTTTAGGGTGAATAGTAACTTTCAAGAATAAATTTTTTATTCTTGATTTTATTTGCAAGGTCAAGGTAGCTTAAGCATATATTAAGGCTTCCATGGACATTCCAAGGATCTTTCATTGATTAAAAGCTTCAAGGAAGGTATAACTCTTAATGATCTTAGTATTAAGATTGTTTGATATAAATGATTATGATAATGGAATGATAGATTAAGTGTAGTAGTTGTTTTGTCATGTTGAGATCTTAGTGGTTAAGTGCTTTTGTTCATTTTGGAGTTAAAAAGTAGCACTAGTTGTTCTTGATGATTCATGGTGTGATTTGAGATTGGTTTAAATGGTTTAAAGTGGTTGATGAGTAATATGGTTATATGGTTGTATTGGGATTGATTGGTGATGGTTTGGTGTTGAATTGGTTGGTAAAATTTTGGGAAATCGCGTAAACATAGCCGTCGTAATGTCCGATTTACTTTAGGCTGTTTTTGTTCTTAACATTAGGACCCGTGAACTCACTGCTAGGTTTTGACCATTGCCATGATTAGATAGTTCATGTTACGAGCTTCGTTTTGATATGTAGTTCGTTTGATTCCGATGTACGGTTTAGGAGAAACGACCGTTTTAAGTAACGACGTTTCGCGACCGAACCATTACCCCTCGCCTTACTTTGAAACCTTGGTTAAGGACCTTAAATGACTAATTGAGGTAAGAAACAATTATGTAAAGTGGATTAGGCAGTTGGTAAGGTACTCGCAAAAGAATCGCCTTAAAACTCTTAATGGTTAATTTATTAAAAAATGGTGGAGCCGAGGGTACTCGAGCGACTTAAGTAAATCGTTAAGCGCGAAAGCGAACGTTAGGACTCTAAACGGTTAAAGTCTAGTTTCTTAAGCGACCGGGGTTTAATTCCGACTTATGTTGTTGTTCATAGGTTATCGGACCCACTCTAAGCTTAAGTCTATCCGGGAGCACTCAGGCAAGTTTTCTACCCGTATAATTGTTGTTGTGATGTATATGTGTATATGCATGATCTTGCGATAAATGCATATTTGTTATTAGCAAATTCTTGCGATATATTGGAGCATGCTGATATGGTATATATGCATGTTTGTTTCGTAATCTTGATATATATCTGTTGATTCAATTGCTTATAAGTTGCATAATACATATGCTAGAGATAAACAGTAGTTGCGTATACCCTTAGTATAGGGGACCCAAAGGTGCACATTTTCTAAAACCGGGAGTCGATGTTCCCGAGTATAATATATATATATTTTTATATATATATGGTTATAGTTTTCAAAACTATTAATCGAATAAGGTTTATTCGATAACTTTAACTTTATTTTATTATTGAATATTATTTCGAATATTCATCCGAGGACTTATGACTCCTTTATTTTATTATTGAATATTATTTCGAATATTCATTCGAGGGCTTATGACTCAGTTATATTATTAATGATTATTAATTGAATATTCATTTGAGGATGTATGACTCATTTATTTTATTTAATGAATATTATTTATAATATTCATTCGAGGTATTATGACTCCGCTTATTATTTAATAATATTCTTTATTTTATTAAAGAATAATGTTCAATAATCAAACTTACTTTTGATTATTCAAATAAAGATAATACCTTCGTATAAGTATATCTTTGGTTATTTAATACTCATTTCAAGTATAAGTCTTACAACTTCTACTTCAATTATTTGTATAAAGATTATTCTTTATGGGAATATTATTTAAATAATAATATTCAGATATTTTCTAAATACATTGGGACTGATTTATCTTATTAAATCAGCATTACTCCAAACACTCTTTAAAGTATTTTCGAGTCTTCAAAATGATTTTTAAAAGTTAGAGCGGATCCCAAAACTCATTTGTATATTTAAGATCTTCCTTTTAAAAAGGGGATTTAAATACTCGCTCAAAACCTGAGGGATCCGGCTCTATGGTGTATTTTATATTCGCAACAAGGTTGCAGTTTTGGTAAATGAATTGATTACTTACCCGACGTTCGGAAAGTAAGTCCATCTATCGAGTCGGCATAAGCAACATGGGCTCAGTCGGCGTCCATGATAGTGTAAGTGGCTCAGTGGGAGTCCATCAAATGTATAAGTGGCTGAGTGGCAGTCCAGTATAAGGTCCTATTGCGACCAGGGTGATGACCAGTGGGGAATTCGTCCATCTACTAGTAGAAAAGGTTACTTATTGGTATCTTTGCCTGATCAGCAAGATATCAGGTTTATGCCAAGGTTTTCTCCATTCCAAATTCATTGGATATTGCAACTCTGTTTATAATTTTCATAACAGAGGTTTTCAAGGAGTGTATGAAATGTATATATATATAGGTGTATATATATATATCAGGACTTAATGAAGTATCTCATAACTTCATTATTTATAATGATGTTCAAAGATTGAATCTATTCAAATCTTGTCTTGTAGTCTCATCTATGTGATGAACTTTTGAAACTAATTATAACTTGAACGGTGGTAGTTCAAGTAGTATTTGGAAAAGATATAAGTATATTGGAGTATCTTGTAACTTCATCTTTTAAACTTATATCTAGCAAATGATTATCTTATGCATGTCAAAGATTTTCAGAAAAACGTTGAGACAAGGTTATATATATGAGATCACCTTGCAACGATAGTTTTATACAGTTATAAACTGGAACTCTGTGTATATTATGCATGGAAGAAGACTTCCAAGATTTTGAAAAGTATATATGTATATATACTGAATATTTTGCGACTTCATCGCATTAAGATATCAAACTTGGTCCATTTCTTTTGACCAAGACTTTCATGAGTACTATGAGAAGGCTCATATATAGTTAATCATTATACATATTATTTTGGTGGGCTTGCTGCTCACCCTTGCTTTCTTCTTTCATCACACAACAACAGATAGAAAAGATGAACAGGACCAAGCTCCCAATTCGCGAGCGGATAGGAAACGTTCCGCAGTTTCCTATAGGCGTTGATGTCGCTGTAGCTGAGGTAGGAACTACCAATAGGCTAGGCTTTCAACTTTTGATGTACCAGACTTATGTATCTTTATCAATTGTAATAATGGCAAAGAAATGTAAATCTATTCAGAAACCCTTTTAAGGTGTAATGGCATATAATTTTGGAATAAAATGATTCGTGTTACTTTTGGATATTCATCTCTGAGACTATAACTTGTGGTGTGTGTGTTTATTGTGGGGTCACAGTACAGAGTAGTTGATTGTTTATTAAGATTGGGTGTTATTAAGGGAAATGGAACTCGTGACAACCCGGATCCCCGACCCCAGATTTGGGGGTGTTACAGAAATGGTATCAGAGCTAAGCGTTATAAACCTCAGAGATGATGTGACGTTAAGATAATAAGTTCACTAAGATAATAAGAACTCTTGCCAAGTTCATAGTCGGGCTACCTAACGTAGTACTGACAGTTAAAACCCTTATGGGAACCCTTATAAATATCGTGATAGAAGCGTAGTTCGTTATCGTATATGGTAGCGGGACTTCGAACCCTGAGGTTGAGGAGTAACAGCGCGATGATGTTTTATTACTAATTGGAGATCGGATTGTGGATCCGATAGAGCGTCCTAACGCAGGACCGGATGATGTTGATATTGAGGATGTAGCGGTTGAGGATGTTGTCCTAGAAGGGATTGTTGCTGAGGAGGATCCCGTGAAGGATCCTGACAAGAATGAATAAAGGACCACTGAGGAATCGATGACCATGGTTAGGGCAACTCCCAGAGGTAGGATTGGCCGGTCACTACCAGAGGTTCGTTCAAGTTTGTAAAGATAGTAGCCCCTTTAACGCGGCTTACTCGTAAGACTGAGAAGTTCGAATGGACAGAGAAATGCGAGAACAACTTTTAAGAACCGAAGCAAAGGTTGGTGACGTTCCCTATGTTGGCGTTGTCGGATGGAAAATGAGATTTTGTGAAGTGTAGTGACGCTTCGCATAAGGAATTAGGGTGCTTCTTATACAGCACAACAAGGTACTCGCGTACGCATCAAGAAAATTAAGGGAATATAAATTCGATATCCCCACCTATGAGCTTGGGCTCATGGCAATAGTTTTGCCCTAAATATTGGAGGCACTACTTGTATGGAGAGAAGTGCGAGAATTACCTAAGCCATAAGTGCTCTAGTACATTTTCACGCGGAAAAGAGCTCAACATGCGCCAAATGAGGTGGTTAGAGCTAATCAAGGATTACGATTATGAGATTCTTTATCATTCGGGGAAAGCCAATGTGGTGGCTGATGCCCTTAGTAAAAAGGAGGGACTCAAGATGATAATGTCTTTGAGAGAGTTTACAAGAGATTTTGAGAAAATGGAAATAGAAGTGAAGGTAACCGGAGCTGGTACCGAAAAGATGTTTGAGATTGCAATACAGTCCGAATTATCGGAAAAGAACATATTGTGCCAGAAAAAGTGATGAATGAAGGCAGAGAGCCAACAATTAGATAAAAGATTAATACCAAGAAAGATGATAAGGGAATAATGAGGTATTGCTACAGAATTTGGGTTCCAAATGTTCAAGAGCCTAAAGATGAAATCTTAGATGAAAGCTAGTTTGAGGAATAAGATTTAGAGCAAACCCTGAACGTGATAGTCAGGGAGGTCGCCATTAAGATAGAAGGAACCCATAACATAATGAAGTGGAAAATGAGGATTTTAACGTATAAAATAACCCCAAGTATGGGAGAAGGATGAAACATTTCATACTAAGGAAACAGAAAGTCGAGTAAGGAAAGGAGACCCGAGACGGTACTCCTATACGGCAATTCATGGACCTGTCTAAAAAGAACTTAGACTATTATCCCCAACCACCACCTTGAGGAAACAATGCGGTAGGAAATTCTTTCATGACCTTTAAATCGCTAAGCTCTCAGAGTTCCAAGGAACAGGTTGACCCAGTCGAGGCAAGAGCCTGGCTAAAGGAAATATAGGAATCATTTGAGATTCTAAATGATTGACGAATCACAAAAGACTGTTTTGTCACTTACCCTCCTAAGAGAGAGGCCACCCGCTGGTGAAAGGCCAAGGAAGGCACGAAGCCAGAGGTTAGAATAAACTGATTAAAGTTCAGTCAATTATTTTCGGGAAAGTAACTCCCAAAGTTATGAAGGTAGTATAAAAAACTTTAGAGCCAGAACAAAAGCGGACAAGTATGATGAATTATGAATTTAAGTTGTAAAAGTTGTCAAGATTCATTCTGAGGACACGAATCTAGAATGACGGGATGTTTGAAATCAATGCTTATGTTGTGGTTGTAATGGAAACGAAAATAAAAGACTGAAAATGGTAGGAGTATAAAGGGATATAAAGGAAATAGAGTTGAGAAGTGATAAGGGAGTTAGGTATGGGAAACCCTAAGAAACCCTTGCAATAAATATAGAGAAGTGTGTCATCATCAGCGCGATGGTGACTGATCATGAGATAAATTCAAGGTTTGAAGGCGTAAGCGATACGTATAGTTAATTCCCTTGAAGTTGACAGTATTCGATGAAACTTTGAGATAGATCGATTGATTAATAAGGAAACGCGGATGGACTGAGGAGTCAAGAAAGTAAGAAATTAGGAAAATTGGATAAAGGAAGTGACCTTCAAGAATATGAAGTGTAAGACTGGTGGCTTGATACCCATAAAGGGAGACGCCAGGTATGAAAGATATCCCAACATTGAGATGACTGTTGAGATAAACAACAAAAGTAAATAAGGAATTATTAAGAAGAAGTTCACGTTGAACACGACCAATATCTTCCAGAACACCCTTGTTATCGTTACCCAATTTAGGCAATAAAAGCGGATAACCGTTGTTATCTTTTGGAGGCCATATTGATTGACCTCATTTTGAATACAGATGTTATTATGAAATTCGGCATATACTATCGAGGTGGGAATAATTGAATAAGACACCCTTATCAGGGATATATGACTTAATTTATCCATGGAAGGATGCATGTACCTTTTTAAAGGTGGAATTAAGGATAAAACATCAGTAACTTAAAATGAATCCTAGGGGAATGCATAAAGGTTAGCATTTCACCCTTAATAGGGATAGTATGAGTTTTGACAGTATGAATTGGAAAGGATTAAGGTAATAACAACCTTTAAGAATCAGTGGAGAAATTTTTCAGAAGTATATAGACAATGATTCTGGTATTAATAAACGGTATCTTGATATGCCCTGTATCTAGGGAATACAGGAGGAACGATTCAAAAATAACCTAAGAGGTTTTACAAGAAAGAAAGGTAATATTCAAAATTCTCAAGAATAGAAATGTTGATAAAGGAAATATGATGTAATTATAATGATGCCAAGTGGGGCACGTGTTAAACCACGAGAAAGTATGGTTCGAACCAGTAATGGTCTAAATTGTTCAGGGAAATTAGGACTTAAGATAAAAGATGTTCTAAGTATGATTGAGAGTCAGTCGTGACAGTGATTAACCTCTAAAGACTGAGGCAATAACTTATGGAAAAATGGTGATATTTTTTTTTACTCATCAGATTTTAAGGAAAACATCTTCACATAAGCTGTGATTGAAATAAGGTAGAAAATTTATTTGGAGGTGGTTAAAATGACATTGACTGTAAGGAAATTTTACTACCAGGAAAGGCCAAAGAGGTGGCCGACACTTTAAAGGTAAGAGGATAATTATAGGCGCTTGTGCCAAAGGAATACAGTGATGATGGTTAAAGCTAAGAAGGTTGTATTATGGTTTGGAAGATTGACATTCCTTCTGATGATTGTGCAATACCCAACCGTAATAGTAGTTGGTTAAGGTTTAATTCCTGTAATCGCCATGAGCGGGCTATCTATCTCAGAAGATACTATCTTGAGATAAGCCAGGACCATGTTTCAAAAAGGACTAGACGAACCCTTGAGTTAAGTCTTCTATTTAAGGCATACGATTAAGAATGGTATTAACCTGCTATCGTTGCTTTGACTGAAATTCTTCTGCAATTTTATCTACTTCATATCATGAAAGTACGTCAGAGTTTGGAGTGTTCTTCATGAATTATGATTGGTGATTATGTTAACTCCTTAGAAGTATTTTATACGACATGTATGGACTCCGTATGGTTAGATATTAAGATTTCATGGAAAGTGAATGACGACAGTAGGTCAGTGGTGGACCATAGTAATGCAGCAATGATTATGCGAGTAATGAGCTGATTACAACCGTGAGAGTTGTATTGGAATGGATGTTGAGATTGAGTACCACTAATCGGGTCGTGGTAGTGTATAAGTTATCATTGATAGACTAATTAAGTAGAGTATCTACCTATTGAATATTTATTCCCTCTTATGAAAAGAGAGTCGTATTACTATATGAGGAAGGTTGCGGTGCAAGCATAAAATTCTAGTAACGATGATGTCTAGAATGAGATCCCAGATTCGATTTTCGATATCGAGGGAGTTTCAAAGGTGATTGTGTATAAGCTCGAGGAAGAGCATGGGTCCATAGAACGATGGACGGAATAGCTAAAAATATTTAGGCATGTGAAATGCGATGCGATAATACTTGATATATATACACATATGTTTTATTCTCCTATGACAAACCTGTATAGTTCAGAGGTAGGTTCCAAGCCAGATATTTTGTGGCAGTATATTTTTTTTCATATATACAATTCTCTTCAATTCGTTCTTTTCTCTTCTTTTCATTTCATATAAACTGAGAAGAACAACCCTTCCAGAAGGGGAGGTATTGCCGAATGACTTTCTATCTGTGTGATAGAAGCCGAGTAGGATACCAGCTGTTGTTTAATTGCTTGTCAAGTACTAAAGGTTGGCCACCTTCTGTACTAACGATGCAATATAACAAGTGTTCATGATCATAGTGATCTCTCAACAAATTCCTTTACTTCTATATGATGGATCAAGCTTTCGAAGATGGAGGCAGCTAGAAAGGAAGTGGTACCAAGTATGGTGGTATTCCGATTCTAACGCGTTAGTGATACTAAGGTTGACGTGGTTATTAAAAGGTTATAGAATGCTAACGAGCAAAAGTATAACCAGTATAATAGTAGGAATGGAAGGTAGTAGCGATTACGAACTGGAAAAGAGTGGGTATTGAGAAGTAAAACCTATAGCGCAAAAAGCTATAATAAGAGTCTGTGCAATAGACTTGGAAGAATTTGGAATGATCACTTAACACGGATTGAGTTTTCTTACGACAATAGATCATATGTCAGTATTGAGATATCGCCTTATGAGATCCTTGAGGGAAGACAATGTCGATCTCCCTTATGTTAGGATGAAGTTATAGAGCGCAAGATGCTCGGACCCGCAGTAGTCCAAAGGACCAGGGATATAATAGATCTAATCAGAGGACGGCTGGTAGTAACCCAAGATGGACATAAGAGGTATGCTGATTTGACTCGAAAGGACAAAGAGTATGAAATAGGGGACCTAGTGATGTTATAGGTATCCCTTGGAAAGGATTGATGAGGGTTGGAAAGAAAGGAAAGTTTAAGTCCACGAATTGTTGGACCCTTGGATATACTAAAACATATTGGGAAGTTGGCATACGAGCTAGCCCTACCCCCGAACCTGTAACAAGTTCATAACGTGTTCCACGTATCAATGTTAAGGAAGTGTAATTCGGATGCCAGATAAATTGGGGCATATGAGCGCATAGACATGCAACCCGACGTAACCTATATGGAGCAACCAGGAAGGGTTATAGATTGAAAACGGACAAGTGCTTAGGAGAAGGGTTATCAAACTAGTCAGAGTTTGATGGTAGAACCACAATGTGGGAAAATTACTTGAGAGTTAGAAAGTGCAATGCTAAGAGAGTATCCCTATTCATTTTCTATCTAATTCCAGGACGGAATCCTTTTAAGGAGGGGAGACTGTAATAACCCCAATTTTTTTTGAAATTTTGTTGAAACCCTTATGAATAGTGATTTTGCTGATTATGCTGAATAAGAAAACTTTTCATGCCACACTATGTAGGGGTTCTTCTATTGTTATTCTGAGATCTTATTAGTACTTTATATAAGATATAAGTGTATGTAAAGATCGTCAGAATCCAAATTCGAACACTTTGATTTTTCCCGAAAATCCACCAGATACCGAAAAAATTGAGTATAAGGTAACATGATTAAAAGGATTTAAATTCAAGGATTATAAGAGAGGATCATAAAAGGAATATAATGTATTGAGAAAGGTTAAGGGAACCCAAGTAATAAGATCCCGGGTATGATCCCTCAAACGATAAACGAGAACGAAAGTTAAGCGAACCGTATAACAGATCAGTGGTCATTAGCCAAGTAATTAAGAGCTAATCAAAGAGGTTAGTGATGATGATGTCACCACACCAACAAGAAGATGACAAGTGTGGGAAGATGACATAGAAGGATGACATAAGCATGACCAAATGGAAGGTATTGTTGGTTGATTTCAAGCCACACAAATTTTACCATGGTTAAAAGGTAATTAACAAAATAAAAGGATATCAACCAAGCCTTTTATGCACAAAGATCAATAAAACAAAGCAAGCTTCTCTCCCCCCCCCCTTTTCATCTTCTTCATTTCGAATTTTTCACCAAAATGGTGAATTAGAAATTCAAAACACAAGCTATACTCCATGGAAACTTATAAGGTTTGTTTCTTTGGATCCTATATTTCATAACTAAGAAGAGCAAGTAGTTTGAGTGCTTGAATCAAAGGTTTTCTATCTCAAACAAATCATTTTAGTTTAGGGTGAATAGTAACTTTCAAGACAAATTTTTGATTCTTGATTTTATTTGCAAGGTCAAGGTAGCTTAAGCATATATTAAGGCTTCCATGGACATTCCAAGGATCTTTCATTGATTAAAAGCTTCAAGGAAGGTATAACTCTTCATGATCTTAGTATTAAGATTGTTTGATATAAATGATTATGATGATGGAATGATAGATTAAGTGTAGTAGTTGTTTTGTCATGTTGAGATCTTAGTGGTTAAGTGCTTTTGTTGATTTTGGAGTGAAAAAGTAGCACTAGTTGTTCTTGATGATTCATGGTGTGATTTGAGATTGGTTTAAATGGTTTAAAGTGGTTGATGAGTAATATGGTCATATGGTTGTATTGGGATTGATTGGTGATGGTTTGGTGTTGAATTGGTTGGTAAAATTTTGGGAAATCGCGTAAACATAGCCGTCGTAATGTCCGATTTACTTTAGGCTGTTTTTGTTCTTAACATTAGGACCCGTGAACTCACTGCTAGGTTTTGACCATTGCCATGATTAGATAGTTCATGTTACGAGCTTCGTTTTGATATGTAGTTCGTTTGATTCCGATGTACGGTTTAGGAGAACCGTTTTAAGTAACGGCATTTCGCGACCGAACCATTACCCCTCGCCTTACTTTGAAACCTTGGTTAAGGACCTTAAATGACTAATTGAGGTAAGAAACAATTGTGTAAAGTGGATTAGGCAGTTGGTAAGGTACTCGCGAAAGAATCGCCTTAAAACTCATAATGGTTAATTTATTAAAAAATTGTGGAGCCGAGGGTACTCGAGCGACTTAAGTAAATCGTTAAGCGCGAAAGCGAACGTTAGGACTCTAAATGGTTAAAGTCTAGTTTCTTAAGCGACCGGGGTTAAATTGCGACTTATGTTGTTGTTCATAGGTTATCGGACCCACTCTAAGCTTAAGTCTATCCGGGAGCACTCAGGCAAGTTTTCTACCCGTATAACTGTTGTTGTGATGTATATGTGTATATGCATGATCTTGCGATAAATGCATATTTGTTATTAGCAAATTCTTGCGATATATTGGAGCATGCTGATATGTTATATATGCATGTCTGTTTCGTAATCTTGATATATATCTATTGATTCAATTGCTTATAAGTTGCATAATACATATGCTAGAGATAAACAGTAGTTGCGTATACCCTTAGTATAGGGGACCCAAAGGTGCACATTTTCTAAAACCGGGAGTCGATGTTCCCGAGTATAATATATATATTTTTATATATATATGGTTATAGTTTTCAAAACTATTAATCGAATAAGGTTTATTCGATAACTTTAACTTTATTTTATTATTGAATATTATTTCGAATATTCATCCGAGGACTTATGACTCCTTTATTTTATTATTGAATATTATTTCGAATATTCATTCGAGGGCTTATGACTCAGTTATATTATTAATGATTATTAATTGAATATTCATTTGAGGATGTATGACTCATTTATTTTATTTAATGAATATTATTTATAATATTCATTCGAGGTATTATGACTCCGCTTATTATTTAATAATATTCTTTATTTTATTAAAGAATAATGTTCGATAATCAAACTTACTTTTCATTATTCAAATAAAGATAGTACCTTCGTATAAGTATATCTTTGGTTATTTAATACTCATTTCAAGTATAAGTCTTACAACTTCTACTTCAATTATTTGTATAAAGATTATCCTTTATGGGAATATTATTTAAATAATAATATTTAGATATTTTCTAAATACATTGGGACTGATTTATCTTATTAAATCAGCATTACTCCAAATACTCTTTAAAGTGTTTTCGAGTCTTCAAAATGATTTTTAAAAGTTAGAGCGGATCCCAAAACTCATTTGTATATTTAAGATCTTCCTTTTAAAAAGGGGATTTAAATACTCGCTCAAAACCTGAGGGATCCGGCTCTATGGTGTATTTTATATTCGCAACAAGGTTGCAGTTTTGGTAAATGAATTGATTACTTACCCGACGTTCGGGAAGTAAGTCCATCTATCGAGTCCGCATAAGCAACATGGGCTCAGTGGGCGTCCATGATAGTGTAAGTGGCTCAGTGGGAGTCCATCAAATGTATAAGTGGTTGAGTGGCAGTCCAGCATAAGGTCCTATTGCGACCAGGGTGATGACCAGTGGGGAATTCGTCCATCTACTAGTAGAAAAGGTTACTTATTGGTATCTTTACCTGATCAGCAAGATATCAGGTTTATGCCAAGGTTTTCTCCTTTCCAAATTCATTGGATATTGCAACTCTGTTTATAATTTTCATAACAGAGGTTTTCAAGGAGTGTATGAAATGTATATATATATATAGGTGTATATATATATCAGGACTTAATGAAGTATCTCGTAACTTCATTATTTATAATGATGTTCAAAGATTGAATCTATTCAAATCTTGTCTTGTAGTCTCATCTATGTGATGAACTTTTGAAACTAATTATAACTTGAACGGTGGTAGTTCAAGTAGTATTTGGAAAAGATATAAGTATATTGGAGTATCTTGTAACTTCATCTTTTAAACTTATATCTAGCAAATGATTATCTTATGCATGTCAAAGATTTTCAGAAAAACGTTGAGACAAGGTTATATATATGAGATCACCTTGCAACGATAGTTTTATACAGTTATAAACTGGAACTCTGTGTATATTATGCATGGAAGAAGACTTCCAAGATTTTGAAAAGTATATATGTATATATACTGAATATTTTGCGACTTCATCGCATTAAGATATCAAACTTGGTCCATTTCTTTTGACCAAGACTTTCATGAGTACTATGAGAAGGCTCATATATAGTTAATCATTATACATATTATTTTGGTGGGCTTGCTGCTCACCCTTGCTTTCTTCTTTCATCACACAATAACAGATAAAAAAGATGAACAGGACCAAGCTCCCAATTCGTGAGCGGATAGGAAACGTTCCGCAGTTTCCTATAGGCGTTGATGTCGCTGTAGCTGAGGTAGGAACTACCAATAGGCTAGGCTTTCAATTTTTGATGTACCAGACTTATGTATCTTTATCAATTGTAATAATGGCAAAGAAATGTAAATCTATTCAGAAACCCTTTTAAGGTGTAATGGCATATAATTTTGGAATAAAATGATTCGTGTTACTTTTGGATATTCATCTCTGAGACTATAACTTGTGGTGTGTGTGTTTATTGTGGGGTCACAGTACAGAGTAGTTGATTGTTTATTAAGATTGGGTGTTTTTAAGGGAAATGGAACTCGTGACAACCCGGATCCCCGACCCCGGATTTGGGGGTGTTACATTTTTCGTGGCTACTCAGTGGAGTCTACAACCTACAGGGCATTTGTGGTTGATCAACAGAAGATGATTGAAAGTCTAAGTGCACGGTTCAACAACTCCATGCTCCAAGCTGTTAAAGGAGAAATTGATGGTATTGATGATTCATATCCAAGCAGTGAAATGGTAGTGTATAGCACAACTCATTATTTCAACGAAGCCAATCAGCAAGGGTAAGGATTTTCAGGAAATCCCAGCAATAGCTTAGGAGGAGCAAAAGAAGGAACAACTAGTCAGACACAACACCACATTGAATATTAGAGGACACTAAAGAACATATCTGCTGAAACAAAGGGTTTGATGTCAATATTATTCCCAGAGTCTAGTTCTTAAGTGATCCAGATGGTGGAGTAATGATTAGCAGGGCTACTGAGTGTGAATGATTATTTTTCTAGTTTTCTATCTGAAGAGGAAACTAAGAAAGTTACAGAAGCTCTGATAGATCCAGATTGATTGGGTGATTGCAAAGCAAGATGAGCTCAATTAGTCAGCAAGCAGATTGTAGGGAAGCTGGTATCCAAACCAAATGACAAGATTATAATTGGTACAAGGATAACCAGAAGTCAAACTGGATGACAATGGCATTGTTATGAGGGACAAGGCCAAACTGGATGCTAGGTTATTATCAAAAAGCAGTATCTAACAGATAGCACCAGTGATGAGACTTGAGGATATGACGACATATCAGGAACCTGATGCACATTACACTTGGAATTGGACTCTAGTAGATGTGTACAAGTGCACTCCTGGTTGGTGAGACAAAAGAGGAAGTCAATGCACAATAGTTCATGGACTTTGCAGTTGCAGATCTATTGGACTACGTATATCTCTTCTTCACAAGCTCACTTCAGGTTGGAATGAACTAGTAAACTACTCAAGCAATCGTCAAGGACATGGTATGGCACTCTAACTAAAGTTACAGTTTGATATGAACTAGTAGAGTCGTCATATTAATAACTCTCTTATCACTAGGCACAAACATATTGTTTTATATGTGCAGTGATATAATGATAATGTTATATGTTGGTCTACTAACAAAAACTTGTGCAAGATTATTTGCTAAGTAATTGTAAAGTAGGTATGGAGGAGCAGGTTACAATTCTTTTTGGAATTACGTCAAGCAAGCCATTAGGATAATTCTTTTAGGAGCTCAAGCAAGCCAAAAGAACAATTCTTTTAGGAGCACAAGTAAGCCAAAAGAATGATGGTAATACAAGTAAGTTAAGGATCTTTTGAAGATGCAAAATTTGGAAGATTTTGAACATGCCAAGACTACTTACCAACGGAAACCACTAAAGCTTGATCAGTGTAACTCAGGTATAATGATAAGCTATAGAGGTATGAAAAGCTCACTCTTTTACTCAAATGCTAATAGACAACATGTAATGTTTTCAAGATGCCAATGTGCAAGGTTCCAAGTGGATCCTAGAGAATCCAATCTTATAGCTATTAACAAGATTATTAGATATCTTAAGGGACTATCAACTCTTGGAGTAAAGTACCCTGAAGATATTATGCTTAACATGTTTGGCTATATAGATACAGATTATGCAGGTTGTAAGAAAGACAGGAGAAGCATCTCTGAAGCTGTCAACTTAAGTGACAGGAGAAGCATCTCAGGAAGCTGTCAACTTCTTGGACGAAGATTGATTTCTTGTTATGATAAGAAACAACCTCAAATCCAACAACTCTGTGAACACTCTATGTCAAGGCACCTTCACACCAGGTATCATTTATTTTGAGAGCATATCTTTTAGTCAAAGAATTACTTGTAGAAACACTTATTAAATCACTTGTTAAAATTAATCTTTCAATACAGGTTTGTAAGTGTGGGATATCATTCATTGCATATTAGTTGGAAATCCCATATGTAAGGAATCTTCATATAAGTTCACAAGTATTAAATCTTCAATATTTAAAGGACTTGTGAATTTATCGATAATCCAGTACCTCGTACTTAGTGCTACTATCTTGATTATCATGATTATAATATCATATACATTTGTGGTAGTTAAGTATTATAGCATTAAGTTTGAATGCTATTTCAATTGATTTAAATTATGACTGTAGACAATTCCATTCCATATCAGTCTCAAGTTTGGGGGTGTGATAAGTGGATTTTATATCCAATTGGAATGCTTTATTACAAGCTTAAATTGGTATTTTGGACTCAAGTTGTTGGTATTTTGATGTGTTTTTGTGTTATTGCATTTCAGGTCTTAGTTATATGAAGAAATGAGCTTTTAAAGGAAATATGATAAAAAGTGATCAGATTTGGAAGCCAAGGCCATTTTCAAGTTGTAGAGAATCTCGTTAGCTTCACGTGGGTAGTTGAATCGCCTAATTCTGACGAGTAGAACTCAAGTTATGGCCAAAACAAGATTCATCAGAAAATTTTCCAAACAGGCTCTAGGCGCCCGCCCGGGATGTGGGGCGGCCGCCCGGGAGCTGAGGCGCCCGCCCGGAGAGCTGAGGCGGCCGCCAGAGGCGCGGCTGGTCGATGATTTCGGTGAAAAATCTTTTTTTGAGTGGAATTTGACGATTTTAAAGGTCCAGGTCCACTAGGGGCGTATATATTCTTAAAAAAAGGGTTTTCATCATCTGGGAAGATTGGGATACCAAGGAGAAGACCTAGAAGCACAAAACAACTCCGAAAAAGAAGATCTTGTTTTCAACTTGTGATTTTTTGAATTAGTTGTAACTTTGGATGCTCGTTTTCGTTCTTGTTGAACCTAGATCTCGTTTATTCGTACTTCGATTATTATTCAGTTTATTAAGACCTTATTTTATACCATGCTTTCATTGGAACCCATAGTGACGATGAGTTTGATTATGAACTAACATTATCGTGGGATTCTAGCAGATTTACTTATGGATTTCTATAATTAATTTGTTTTGATATCTTGGTGTGTGATGATTGATTGATATCCTAGTATTGGTTGTGCGTATTCATCTTATGTGCGTAGCTAACATATAAGATATCGTGTTAATTTCTATTGAAGCGACAGTGAATATAGAGGTTTAGAACTTTCCATGCTAGCATAGGTGCATGTATGTGTATGCATGATTCTTAGGTAACTCTAACCGTTTTACTTGCCCTATGTAATCATTATGGATAACTTGTGCTTAAACCGTTATGTTGTCAAATTCTATAGACATATAGGGTCTCAATATAATTGGTGCCTATTCAGCTTCTATCTCTTTTTTGGATGTCTGGTAGAATGGTACTCGTGCAACGAAAGTTGGCGTTTATCAGTTTCGTGTTATCTGATTAGTGTCATCACCATCACATGCTAAGGTTAAGAACGAAAAGGCTATTGAATGAAGTATTTAATGAAGTTAGAATCCCATGTTTGTCATATATATTAATTCAACCTCAATTCTCTTATTAATGTTATTTAGTATAATCTCTTAGTTTAATAAAAACCCAATTTGTTTTTTGTCTTAGCATTGAGCGATAACCATACATTGTTGCATAGGTGCATAAATTGAACTTAACCTAAACCAGTCTCTGTGGGAACGAATCTGATTTATATCTTATACTACTTGTGAACGCGTATACTTGCGTGAATATTAGCGCGTGTTTTCGCCCTAACAATTAGATAAAATAATGATATTCGAATTTACTAGTATTAATTATAAAATTTATTTGTTACATAATTAAGTGAGACTTAATTATAATACAAATAGGAATTTTGAATTAATAATAACTCCTAATTAGTTAAGAGTTATAATTCATTTTTCTACCCTATATATAATATCTCTTATGTGGCTGATTTTGTATGCAAGACTTCGATTAAAAAAACCCTAGCCGCCAAGAGCAAAGATGGAGAGAGGAAGAAGAAATGACTTTGTGCTAGAGATATTTGATCTTTGCATTCAAGCATTCGTGTGGATACCAATAAAGCGTAGATCGCGAGAGCGGTATGTGTGGTGATTGAACAAGTTTTGGATCTCCATTAGTCAACCAATTTGTAAATCTTATTAAGATAAAAAATCTGATCTACGAATTAAATATATGTATTTCACATGGATCATGCTATGGGTTTCGAAAATTCTGATTTTTCGCATTTTTCATTACAATTTTTGTTGCATTTTATACCTTGAAACCCTTCATAAAGATGCAAAGGTTACCCATCTTTTGTATAGCAGTCTGGATAGTGTTATGTACAATAGGGTAATTGGATGTAAAACTGCCAAGGAAATATGGGACACTTTGAAAGTCAGATGTCAAGGAACTACAACTATCAAGAAGAATAGGAAGACCATTCTTACACAGGAGTATAAATACTTTGACTCAAAAGATGATGAGTCATTGACTTAGATTATGACAAATTTCAGAAACTGTTGAATGATCTGTCACTTGTGGATAAGGAGTATGATCCAGAAGATTCAAACCTGAAGTTTCTTCTTGCACTTCTTGAAAAGTGGGACTTAAAGGTCACATCTATTAGAGACAACTATGATATTGAGTATACATCTCTGGATGAGATCTATGTAGTGTTGAAGACTCATGCACTAGAGATGGAGAAAATGAGCAAAAGGAAAGGGTCAAGTTCTAGACAAGTTGCACTAAAGGCTGAAGAGAAGCTAGTAGAGAGATCTATGAGAAAGAGCTATTCAAGAGGAATGACTATGGTATCAAAATTTGATACTGAGTCATCAAATACTGATGATGACTCAAATACCGATAACTTCACAGACTCTAAAAGTGATCATTGTGATGATGAAAAGATCTTACAGATGGTTGTCTTGATGGTGAAAAGCTTTAAGAAAATGATATACAAGGACTTCAAGAAAGGAAATAGATTTTTTAAGAGAGGCTCCAGTTCTTCAAACTCTGATAAAAAGAACTACAAAAAAATATGATGAGAAGGAGTCAAAGTCAGGAAAAATTGACAAGTCCAAGATCAAGTGTTACAACTGTGTTAGGGTTGGACACTTTGCAGCTGACTGAAGGAAGCCAAAAGCTAAAAAGAAGCAGACCTTGATCAAAAAGAAGAAAAAATAGGATGATACTTCAGAATCAGATAAAGGTGTCAACTATGCTCTCATGGCTAATGCTAATAGTGAATTTGAGGCTGCTGAGATAAAGGTACCACAAATAACTCTTGCCTTTGATATTGATGATATATGTGAGCTAAGACTATTTCTAAAAATCTTGAATGTTAGCTATAGGGATCAAACACTTGAAAATGCTAGGTTTAGACTTGAAAATTCTGAATTGAAGAAAAAAATGATCACTTAAAACCTGAGTTGATTTTCATGCTAGAAATTCAAAAAAAATGATGATGTTTATGTTAAAGATAAATTATTAGAAAAATATGCTTATTTTGAGAAGGAATTGTCTAAAGAAAGGGAAATAATCAAACTTTGGGATATATTAAAAAAAACTCAGATAATAATTGAAAGTGGTTGTTGGGGTCAGGATTTGGTTTTGCAAACAAACCTAGTACTGAAAATGATAAGGAAATTGAATCTGAGAATCTTGAACCAGTAAATACTAACAAATAGATTAAAAAGAACAAGTCTAAGTTAACACGTGTTAAGTTTGACTTAAATGCTGATTAACTTAAAATACTAAATGAGATGGGTTCTACATCAGAATTTAAACCAACCATAAAAGCTGATAATTATGAACAGGTCAAGGCTAAATCAGTCAACATCGTTTTATTGACTTAAAAAACAACTTAAGCAAAAGTTGAAAGAAATCAAAATAAAACACAAGGAAAAATGGCCAAGGGAAAATAGGAAGGTAAGGTAGGTGTTATTGTCCCGTATAAGTCAAGGAAGAAAGTTACCAAATGCCAAGTTTGATATTCTTCTAGCTGAAATATATTCATCTGAAACAAAAGCATAATAGAATGTACACAACCCCCATTTGATTCAACACATTTTGTGTCTAGCTTATCATCTTGCTCAGGAATACATTGCATGAAGAGGATGTGTTATATTGTTTGCTCTAAGAGTGAATCAATACAGTAGTATAATTTTATTTAAAAGACATTAAATGATGAACATTGAGGCACACTGATTAAAATGGTAAAAAAAATGGTCCACATGACATACCTTGGACCCATGTGGCACGAGTTCCCGCAATTTCTTAATACAATCTTGGATTAATTGTCTGTCCCTTGGACTATGTCTACATTTTTTCCATTATTATCTTTCCTTCTGCCGATACTATGAAATTCTTCAGGCCTTTCCTTTTATTTCTTACACTTACTATACCTTGTAGATGATCATGAAGAAGATCATGCCTCAGAGACAATGTGGAGAAGCTTGGAGTTAAATAAATCTGTTTTGGGAAAAATATTCTAAGTCAAGAAATCTACAAGTCATAGATTAAGTCTTATAGAGAAGTCATTCGAGAACTCCAGAATGACTTATTGAGAAGTCAAGAAAAGCTTTTAGAGAAGTCTCAAAGATATCAACAAGACAAAATGAAGACATGAAGATTGGAGATATCGATAAGTCAAAATATCACTAGAGATCTCCGAGATATCAAAAAGTCAAAATATCACTAGAGATATCTGAGATATCGATAAGTAAAAATATCACTAGAGATCTCTGAGATATCCATAAGTCAAATTATCACTAGATATCTCTGAGATATCGACAAGTCATTTCTTCACTCGAGAACTCAGAGATATCGATAAGCCAAAATGAAGACATGAAGACTAGAGACCTCGACAAGCCAAATTCTCTTATAGAGAACTCAGAGACTTCGATAAATCAAAACAACAATAAAGTAATAAGAGATCTCGATAAGCCATTATACTTATCGAGATGTCTAGTTCATTATATAACAAACTGGAGATCTCGATGTAAAACTCAAGTACAGCATGTAGATCAGTTAAATATCCAATATTGTCAATCAACAAACAAATCAATCACTGATTGAAAATTCTACAAAAAGCAGCTTGAAGAGTACAAGATCAAAGGTCAAGATTAACTGACAAAGTAAAGTCACAGACATGCACGATTTGCAAAGATACACTAAGCCAGAAATAGAAAGTTTTAGTTAACTTAAAGTAGGGTTTAGTACATGATATTGCATGCTGTGTAAAACCATTGTTTACTGTTATATAAAGTAAACACTGGATGCTTTATTTTAGAGGTAACAAAATAGATCTAAAAATCTTATAACTCTCAAGAGAGAAGTAGAGTTCTTATCATACCAAGAACCCGAAAATTTGTAGCAAAACACTAGCTTGATTTTTATATTAAATTAAGTGAGTTTTGAAAGATAGTATGTTTATGTGTATGTTTTATTATTCCTTTCAAATCATATTATCTCTACAAGACAGATTACTTTGTTCACCATTCATAACAGTTCAAAAAGCAATTAAAATTGTCCAAAATACATTCACCCCCCCGTGTTGTATTCATTACCTAACAGAGAAGGCAACAAAACCAAGAGAATTGAGCACAACAACATAGACACTTATCCAATAGGAGATTGAAAGGTGAACTTAAATCTCATATTGGATTTAGAAGAAGGAACAACAGGAATCGAAAAGTAGGGAATAACAAGCATAGCAATGACACGCCTGATAGATTTGCATCAAGAAAATCTTGTGTCAAGTGTTGCAGTGTTAATCACTTATCTACCTAATATAAAATCATCACCACTTCTTCCATGTCTGTTCTCTTCATACCTATAAATACCTCGCCAAACATGCTTAGAGATAATAACATGCCAACGAATTCTAGTCCATTATCACGCTTCATAGAGTATATAAGGAAATAATTGGATGTTTGCATCTTCATTCAATAAGATGCACTCTCTAACTTGTTCATCTGACTTTAACACCATCTCTTTTGCTCAAAGACCATCACCTAGAGTGAAAGTGGACCTTAATCCTTCCAATTCTAGAGTATTAGTGGGGTTCAAGGGAAAGAAGGCGGTCAACATGATTGGTACCAAAACGATCTGGGGTACCTAAATCAGTTTAAAATGGTTTTGATGTTTACAGCAAAAAGGAAAAATGTATGGTATATAGATAGTGGTTGTTCATGTCATATGACTGGAGATTCATCCCTGCTCACCAAGTTTGAAGAAAAATATAGCCCAAGTATCACTATTGGAGATGATAACGAAGGTCATATTGTGAGATATTGCTTAATCTCACTTGGAAATGTCATCATTAATGACGTAGCACTAGTTGAGCGACTCAAGCATAATCTGTTAAGTGTCAGCCAACTACATGATAATGACTCTAAAGTCATTTTTGATAAAGAATCATGTGTTGTCATTAACCAGAATGACAACAGGGTCCTTTTATCTGGAAAGAGAAAAGGAAATGTGTATGTAGCTGATCTTACCTCAACCAATGTTGAATCAATGGTTTGTCTACTCATCTAGACAAACTCGGATAAAGAATAGCTAGAACACAAGGAGTTGTCTCAATTGAATCTCTCAATCAAAAGACATTCTACAGAAGAATTTTCGGAACTGAGAGTGCCTAAAAAGGGTCTCAATGATACTTATCAATCTGATAAGAAGAAGAAGATCCTACACAAGAAGAGGACAGATTCAATATATGACAATCACCTGCAATTCCTACATGTGAATCTACTAGGATCAGTTCATGTCTTATACCTAAAAAAGTTCCACTCTATGATCACTAATTTTATCTCAATATTTAGTCGGATATTCTTAGAGCTCTCAAAGATAGGAGCATGTGAAGTTAACATATGTGACATTAGGGAATTCTATGCAAGGAAAGAATAACTCATGAGTTCTCTACTTCAAAGACTTCACTTCAGAATGAAGCAACTAAAAGAAATAAGGGATTACTCAGAAATGCAGGAAGAGAAATACTTGGAAAATCAAAGATAGCCACATATCCCTGGAATGAAGTTGTTTGCTATATAGGCTCAACTCAGAATGTGTCTTTGATCAATTTAACATTTGAAAAGCACATAATCTGGAGATTTCTTCATGGCTTTGGCTGTAAATACTTTATATTGAATTAATGAGTGATTTCTGTCAATCTTAAAGTTAATACAGTAGAAGGAACTTCAGTTACTTGCTCAATAAGAAGAATCTACAAGATCTACAGTCTGACAGTTAAAAGAAGAATTGTTATGGAATCAATCCATGACGCATCTGATAACAGAAAGACCCAAGAATTGATAGATCATATTCTTGAAGATGTTCTCAACATAAAGGATAAGAAGAATGACTGGTAAGCTATTAGCTATGATATGCAAAGAAAATTTTATTTGTCAATGCCTAATCCAAGACATGTGGAAATAGCAGTTAAAAAATATAACGAAAAAGCCATTGATCAATTCATCATGACAACCACTTATCAAAAAGAGCTAGGCATTGATGAGGCTTCAGTTAACAGAAAAGCTGGGATGATATTAACTACCGGTGGAACTAATGTCTTTAACTCAAGAGGATCTTTAAGAGAATATGACTCTGTGTAGCTCAGAAATAGCTCACTACCAATAACAAGATTGCCTTATCAAAGAAAAGTGACAATCAACCACTTTATTAACTTATCCTCTCAAGATATAAAAAAGAAACTAGGAGAGTCACTTCTGAAGTATGTTGGCACATCAACTTTCTACTTTAGGAAGAACTCAAGAAAGTGAAAGAAATTCTTTTGAAATTAACTTGATTTAAATTCAAGAAGGAAATGTCAAATCAACTTAGAACAAACAAAGACAAGAAGTTGGTGCTTAGATCAGAAGAAAATTCAGTTAGAAAAATCATTTGAGCACTCAGATCAGGATACATGAAAATGACATGGTTTTAAGGAGTTAGTCCAATCTAGCTAAAGACTATCTGCAGAAAGGAATAATTGACAATGATATATTTACTAATAACCCAGATAAAAGCAATCAAAATCTTTCATGTCTGCTCTAAGCTCATGTCAATCTCAAAATCTACCAAACTAAAATATGGAGTGCTTTCCTAACTAAAGATCTTGAGGAAGAAACTTCTATACCTCAATCTCAGGATCTGGATGATTCAAAAAATAGAGAGGATGGGAACTACCTTCTGAAAGCACTATGTGAATTAATGCAATTATCTAGAGGACCGTATGACTGATTCTATCGGCATTTACCTAAAGGGATATTTTTTCAGAGGTACAAAAGCCAGATCTCTCATTTTTCAAAAATACATATCTTTCCAGTATAATAGTATATCTTGTTGTGGGATAATATAATTCTTGGCTCTACATAAGTAAGTCTTACAAAAAGGTTTATTTAAATAATGATTAAGAAGATATAAAATGAGCTTGATATATGAACTCACTTCTTTTCTTTTTTCACAAGTTAATCAAGCAAGTGATGATTTCTTCATAAGTCAAGAAAAACATATGTGCTATTTTTCAAAGAAGTTTGACTTAAGGTGATTGAACATATGTAAAATCACTCATAACCACTATTGTCATGCTTGAAATAAATTACTTGGGTAAGGACGAAGACATTTCAAGATATAGAGGCATAAGTGGTTCTCCCTTTATATTTAAATACCAGTAGGCCAAACATTATATTTAAATAACCACTGTTTCCATGCTTGAAATAAATTACTTGGGTAAGAAAGAAGACATTCCGAGATATAAAGGCATAAGGGGTTCTCCCTTTATATTTAACTACCAGTAGGCCAAACATTATATTTAAATAAGAAAACATCTCTATGGATCTTCAAATCTTTGAATTTGATAATCTAGAGACTCTGAGTTTGACCTAACCGGGATTTAGATGTAGTATGTATAGTTTAGAAAAATGACAGGAGCACAGTTACAAGGAATTGTCAACATCTAGGAATCAAACTAGAATCTTGATTTTACAAGAATCTTAACTAGGTATCAATTTCTACTGATGAGAACTGAGATTCCGCAGCTGAAAATGTTGTGCACGGCTTTCGTAGACAAAAAGTCAAGCAATTGACTATCACTTACAGTTAGAGTAAACCACAAAGTACTGAGACAACTCTAGACTAACTGAACTTTTAGTTCAACAAATCAAGAATCAAGCACATCAATAAAAAGCAGATATCTCTACCAAGCAGAATTCACTTCCATAAGATTGGTAAGTAAGCTAGGTATGCCAAAAAAAATCTCAATATTTGTCAAATATATGCTTTAAGTAGCCAAATTGTATGTTATGAAGTTTGATGAAAATCTATTCTTCAATCAGTTTGATGTTTTTGGGTTTTCAAGATCAGCTTATGCTCATTTGTTTAATAATCATAACACATAGTCTGGATGTTTACTGTAAAAGCTTTTACATGTCACGATTTTTGATTATTTATATCAATGGATGAAATTGTGTTGCGTATTGATCAGTGGCCAAGTGTTTAAATTAAGGTTCATATCCAATATCCAATGCCAGATAGAAAAGTTATGAGTATTATTAAGTTTGCTCTAACTTTATGAATGGATAACTTTAACAATGTCATATATATATACACACATATATATATATCAACTACTAATCTTAGCCATCAATATAATTGTTCATCAATGGCTATGAGTAGACTATACAACAGGACTTCAAAGATGCAGAGTCCTCACCAAACTCTATATTTTAAAAGTAAACTGTAACATTTTCATTTTTAGCAATAATCACTTATCAAGATTTATTAATTATTTCAAAACTGATAAATACTGATGAAATTGATCATTCATATATCAATGTTTAGTTGAAACCAGTAAATACTGATAATTAGTCGTGTGACTAGGTTTCATGGTGTGGTAAAATTTCTGATTAGGATTAAGTTATATATAAATAAGGATTTCATTGACTGATGCTCATGAGCTGTTACTCAATTCTTTTTACTTATCAGTAAATGTTATCGGTAGAAGTATAGATTTCACTCATGAATCTGCTCCTATTCTAAAAGTGAAATCTGGCTAAACTTGTCTGTGATTGGTTCTTTTCTAAGAATCAAGGTCATATACTTAGAGCAAGTTTTAAGAATTCCTATATTGAACTGTCTAACTACACAGCCAATGGTAGATAGGAAATTTCAACTTAAGTGTCAAGTAGCAAGTCACATCAATCACTTGTTAACTATTGGAAGATCATAATATTTCTATATTATGAAAGTAACAAGGAAATATGGGTTGAGATAACTAGTCAAAATTAGTCACTCTCTTACAATGTGTCTTGACATCTCTAATCAGTAGTAATTATGTATTTGCATAATTTATATCTGATGGACATAAGTCAGTAAGGAATACCTATTGTCTTAGCCCTCATTCATGCAACAATCAAGGAAAAGAGATCCAGGAAAGCAGCTTCTACAGCTGCTGCTCGTGCCAACTCTCGAAGGAATGGCAATGCCAGTGGCAATCAAGGCAGCGCTTCCTCCTCTTCCAACAGTAGAGTCTCGATAGTGAATAGATATCACTGAGACTACTTTCCTGAAGAGTCTTTAATCTAATAATCTTTCTCAGTCAATAGTGAATAGATATTTGTAGCTGATTAATTTGATGAAAGAATAAGGATCAAGATGATCAAATACACAATCACTAATACTACCCAGAAGTAAATAACTTGACCTTAAAAAGAGTAACTTTAAGGCAACCCACAAGTTATTAACCACCTTCTATCCTGAAATCTCTAAACGTAAGTGATAAGATTATAAAGAAAATAGTCAGAAAAATAAAACCTGTGAGTTGAGTGATACAGTAAGCCTCTTTGAGCCAAAACCAACTGGTATCAATTCCTGAGTACACTCACTACTTGTCTCCCTCAAAGACACTAGTGATTCAATTAAAAATTCGTAGTTGTCTCATGGAATACTTCACAAACCAATTGAGCTCGGTGTCGAACAGTTACTTGCAATGAAGAGCTTATCACTTGAAACATCTTCTAAATTTCAGAAGAATTTGCCAAAACTCACACTATGTCATAAATGGGCTATTGTAATGCCCATTTACTGTTACAATAGAACCGAAAAATATTATATTAGATCTATTGTAACACAAGGGGCGTTACAGTTACGAGCATTATAATAGACACTCTAATGTAACACTTTTATGATCTATCATAATAGTCAGAAAAGTGTTACATTATCTCCCTAATGCAATATTGTAATGCTCAAATGCAATAGAAACTGAGTGTTACATTAGGTTCAATCATGATTAAAGATGTGGGGTGCACATGTGGGGCCCACTGGTGGGTCTCACTTTTGTTGTGGAGCCCACATACACTACTGTAACACTCTATTCAATCTATTATAACACCAATTTTTTATAACTAAGAAACATTAATTTTTATAATATAATAATATATATAAACATACTTTACATTATAATAGGCAAATGCAACAATCAATTTTAAATTTTTTGATATACATGCTCTGTGTAATCATCAATCCTAATGCCAACATTACCCAAATAACATATGCTAAACATATTCAAAATATTACAAAGACTATCTAAAATTACAACAATTTGATTGCTCAATAAAATTACAACGACGTGTCCAAATAATTGAATCAGTAGACTAGTAAATTTCATTATAAAAGATTCTTGACTATGGCGTAAGCCTAAGAAAATGAACCTCTCCACCAGGCCAATTTCCGTGGATATTATTGCCTAAACTGACTTTGCCAAAAAAACACATTATATGGTGCCATTCTTGACCATGTCAATTAATTTGTGTACATGAAGGGAAGCAAAAATATTTATGAACTTAGAACCAAAGGCCTTAATTTAATTTTAAGATGATATAACTGCTAAGAGGCAGTTACTCTATATCTTTTATTTAATCTTAGCAGTTACTCTTATACTTTCCCTTCACACATCCATGTAAAGATCACCCAAAGATTGAATAACTGCTAACTTCCCAAGTAACATAAATTTTCAAGAGCCACAAGGTTGGACACTATAAGATATACACTGTAATAGGCATACTTACTAGTGAAATGCAAGAGAATAGCCTGATATAATTAAAATTATAAATGTGCGGTAATGTTAGATAAAATAAAATTTATGAATTTTTAAAAAAAATCAGGTTTATTCTTGTTGAACTACATGGAAATATGATGTCACAAAAAATTTCCAGCATGGTTCCATAGTTGTAGGCTATTTTGCATCCAGACATCAGAAATGGTGCCTACCAAATACAAATTATCTATGATCTCTGATTGTAACTAATTTAAGAGGTTGTTTAAAAAGATTTGTTTTCGCCCTATAGGTATAACCCTCCTTTGTATGAGACTTAGATCATTTGGTGACTTGAAATATCTAACACTACTTAAGAAATTGTAAGAGCGTAGTATAATAACTCACAATTTTGCTCTCCCAAGTCAGTCATACTTGACTCATCAACTGCAATAAAATGTCCAGATATTAGAACACCATAAGCGGAAACGAGAATAAAAAAATCAAGTTTGAAAACAACAGTTGTGTATGATATCAATTCCCAAATAATGCGAGTAACAAAACTTCTAGCATTCACCTGATTACCAAGTTTGAGTGGAATTACATCACCAACAATACTTTCAAATATAGTTATCTTTACTCTCTAATTATATATAAGTGGAAACTGGTATACAAAAAAGGTGGATCAAAAAACTATAATTCACAAGTAAGTACGAAATTACAACCTTAGGAAAGATAAAAATCAAATCATTTACCAAAAAATTATCTATATCAGACTCAACCTTAAACAAACATCAAAAGAAATTACTCACAAGTCAAATAAAAAGCTCGTACTGCAAATATATGGTCGATTAACAAGCTAAACCCTATAACTAAGTGGTCGATTAAAAAATCATGGTTTACAAAATTAGAAACCCCAAATTAATTAATTGGTGAAACTCCATTGAAAATAATTTCAATCACCAATAATTCCAAATCTAATCAGAAAGGCTAGCACTATGCAGAACCACATCTCTCAACCTTCGTAGTCGAGCTTCCAAATGTAGAGTTGGTCCACTTCCACTTGACTTCCCGTATAAAAATATGTCTTCCTAGAGGACTCCATATTGAGTCTCAAGGCACTCACACAATGTATTTACATGTTAAGTAGAGAAAATATGTATATATGTTTAAATCATAAAAAAATATGTACATGTTTACTAATTAATAGGATAAAAAGAACTAAAGCCCCAATTTGAAATCCTAGACACCCAGCGAAATCATATAAATTGAAAAGTTGTAACAATCTTTGAATTAGAGCCATATAATTGTGTAATCAAATATCAAATCTTTAACTTGTTCTTCAATTCATCCCGAAGAGTAGAGAAAGTGTTTTTAGAAAGAGCTGAGATATATATATATATATATATAGAGAGAGAGAGAGAGAGAGATTGTGAGAGAGTATGTTTTTTCTTGAAAACGTGAGGGAGTATGTTTGAGTGAGCGTGTTGGGTAAGTGACCAAGTCCGAGTCTTTTTTATTGTGGGAAAAGTACCGCCCATTTTTTCACCTAGAAAACTGTGTTGAAATTTTTAAATTTTTTCTATATTACCTTTTTAATTTTAATTATCAAAATATTATTTATTAAATAAAAGACAAAAAACTAACTTTTATATTTATGTACAATTTATTTTTATAGATTTTCTTATATTATATATTACATTTTTATTCACAAATATACCAGAATATAACTTTAATATTAATTTATGATAAAAAATTTACTTTAATATTTTTAAAAATAAAAAGTAACTAATATAACACCAGGTGTTGGTGTTACATGTCGTGCAATACCGAAAATTCTCTGCAACATTAGTAATATAGCTATTGAAACACTAATTGAGAGGTGTTACAATAGGACAAAAATTTCTTAGCTAATGTAACGCTTCTTGTAACACTTGCATTACAGTAGCCCACTTATGGCTTAGTGTCAGTTCTAACTAAACCTTTATTTAAAGATTAAAACTTTCTTTGTAATCAAGAAGCTCAGCTTGTTTGAAATGCTTATTTTAAAATTAGCAAAAATCTGCTTCATTGTTAAGCCAAGCATTCATGAAGCACGATGCTTGCATTGTGATTTCCAACTCAGAGCCTCCATTCAGAATTGGCTAGAGGCTACATGCCGAGGTAGACCTTTATGATGCTACTTCAAAACCAATGGTTTAATCATTCTTTAGTGAAGACCTTGTAAATCTAGCATATTTTAGGTGCAAGTAGACCTGCAATAGCTACATGGTTTAAGAATGATATTTCTGAGAGGAAATGATTCAAATTCACTCCAATTCAAATAGAGGTTCATCCTGACTGAACAACAACCCTCAAAACTTTTGTCTAAGATATACTTCACTGAAGTATTGAGATAATAAGTACAACTATCTTGATTTATCAAGATAGGAAACCCACATTTGTGGTGGTCCCTTCCTAAGAGAACCAGGATTTGAGAATGCTATATAAGTGGAAGATACATTTAAATCCCCTCTAGTTTACTGGAGCTTCGTGAAAATGAATAACACATCCACAAGAATTCCTTGATTTTATATCATTCCTCCTGTGTTTTTCACTTCAGAACATGAGCCATCTCAATTCTTGAGACAATGCCCTTCTTTAATTCAGATTGATGTGATCACTATCTATGAAGACTCACAGCTCAAATTCATCTAAATCAAATCTGAAAATAGGTCCTCATATACACACATACATCTCATCCGATATTTTTTTGAATGATGGTTAAATACCAATTATTTCACAATGTTACAATTCTTGAGGTCATGAAGAAGGCACATCCTAAGCTGATGTTCATCATCCTCAGGATGATAAGTTGGAACATCGGTCTCTCATTTCAGTCATAAATAGTTAAACTGTGCTCTTAAAGTTTATATCAGTTTTCACAGATCTTAACTAATATGACACTCTCAAGTGATATCTTCTTCTCTTCATCAATGGATATTGTTCAGCCATTGATAAGTGTTAGTTCACCAATGTCTATCCTACTGGCGTAGCCATTGACAAAAAAATTGTTGCATCAATAGCTATCCTATAGCAATTGATAATGGTACATTCTGCAAAATCTATGTAGATTACTAAGAACAATAATTCTAATACTCCTAGGTCTAAGGGAAGAGAGTGAATACACTAAAAATGAGAAGATGCTTTTATAGGAGGAAAAAGGAGAACAGTGTGAATGAGAGGTAGATCGATTCTTACAGCTCTGCAAGTAAGATTGAGTGTTCCACCTTAGAACGTAATAGTAGAGTGTGAGGTGTGTGAGCCAGGGGGAGCCCCTGATGCAAGAAAAATTGAGAACATGAGAGAAATACAGGTACATCTGGATGCAATATAAATATCTTTAGTGTTAAATTATAAGGCTGCTGCAAAGTACATGCCAATCTGTCACAATCTAGCTGCACAAACTCAGTACTCTATTGGAGAAAGTTCATCTTCTCAAATCCTCAAAGTGAATCAAATACTCTTGATGAAAATTTTATTTTAAACCCTTGATATTAACAAAAATGGGGAGAAGTTTATAGGAGTCACAGCTCCAGCTGAGAAGGAGCAACTCTAGGGGAGAAGTCTATAAAAGTCACAACTCTAGATGGGGGGAAACTCTAGCTAAGAAGGAGCAATAAGAAAAAGAGAGAATTATGTAGATTTATTTAACTGAAGGGGAGCAAAAATTCTCTGGATGAGGGGGTGCTAAAGAGAAACTCTGTAAATCTCTTCTTCCAAAAGTCCTCTCTCAAATGTGAGGGAGCAAGGGACATCAGGATTAGAGTTCATTACGAGGATAACAGTGTGTCAACAAAAGGATTAATGGCTCCAAAGAAAACCTTTCCAAAACTTGGAGGCTATAAAGTGGATGAGGCTAAAGTCTTGTAAACTTATTAAGTTTGGTGACATTTCAGTCATAAATCAATTATTGAAGCTAGCTAAAAGGCTAGAGTTACAACTGAAAGCTGAGAAGCAGTCAAAAGTTCCAAGGGAAAGAGAACAGACACAGTTGCAAGGAAGAAAATAATTTTAGTTTTTACAATTATAGCTTCTATTGAATTTAATGAGGATTCAATTCTGTACAATAAATAGTCTGTTAATCGTATGAAAAGTTTGCAAAAAACTTCTTTTCATAAAGGGACTTGAAGGCCATCAAAAATAAGAAATATCCAGACAAATAAGTCCTCAAGAAATCAAATCTTCTAATTTAGAGAAGGGGGTTGAGGAAAACGACTCAATCATACATTCAGCCAACATGGATGCGCATTCCCCTAAACAAACTTCATCCAAACAAGATCTAGGAAGTTAGTAGGTTGCGTTCGATCTCAGAACTATCTACAAAGTCAGTGTTTGCATTCAATAAAAGGAATTAGCAACTTGTAATTTCTATTTTAATTCCTGAAAGGAGGATAATATCCTAGACATAAAGACATGCTCAAACTCAACAAGAGCTGAAAACTGTCAAAAGTCTAATACTTCAGAAAATCAATGAAGATTCAATATTTTTCTAAAGAGACTAAACTGTCTGGGTGCGGGTAGAAGGGATATTTTCTAAAGAACAAATTATAATATCAAATACAATTTTTTTTTGGAAAAAATCATTCTCTTACATGCTCAGGATGAAGGGGCTACTTTCAGAGTAACATCGTTGCCTCAAAATTATTTCCTTGTACACCACACTTATCAGTATCTTAACATAACATAATTAAACACTTTCATTGTCAATGTGTAAGAATGTGTCTTGTTATCATCAAGGCTTTAATTTAGGGTTGTTATTCTATCAGTCATAAATTGGGGGAGATTGTTAGGAATCAAGCCCAAACCCTGATGATAAACAAATCACATTACATAATTAAGTTAAGGCAATATGTAACCTTTTATGACTAACCATCCTAAAGGATAGTCATTGAATGAGTAGCTCATCGAGTGATAGGGTTTATGTAACATTTTATATGACACTCCTGTAAACAGATAGCAATATAGTTATTCATTCAGAAGTCATGTTAACTCAATGGATAATCTAGAATAAGGTGGATAAATGTCCATATTTGATGCCATGGAATTCGAATTAAGTGAAGTGAGCCTTCGACTGCTATTAAGATCTTCCCATCAAGTCCTAAGCATGCAACTATCAATGGCTAGGGAAGCTGCAGCAAGAGACTTCCAATGGCTAAAGAATTTTACAGCTGGTAACTTCCAATGGCTAAGGAATTTAGTAGCTGGTAACTTTCAATGGCTAAGAATATACACAGTTATTGGTAGTGACATGATAATGGTCAAAATCTAGGACTGTCATAGCACATGAGTTGATGGGAATCTCAGAAAAGAAATGAGAAACCAAGACAAACTGAGCATGTGATCTTGGATGCTGAAGAAGAAGAAATATTCCATTTTTCATGCAATGCGGATTGGAGGGATATTCAAAGCAATATATGAGGATGCAATCTAACCTTAATTGTCAAGTGTCATGAGAAAGAGAATGAAGAAGCAATCTTGCTAGAGATATCTTCATAGAGCTTTAGAAAGAAATATCTTCCTCTGAGTGAAACACTGTCAACCACAACTGTGAGATTACACTTGTAATTAAAACAAATTATTTCTTCAAATATAAACCTGAGATGGCAAGTCGAAAAATAAACCACCTGAAATTATAAACATCTTTGTTCATCTTTCATCTCCCAAAAATGAATTACTTGAAAATTTTAATTTTTATTCAACCCCCACCCTTTTCAAATTAACCTAAGTGGATTGTTAGTAAACAAAAACTTTCTTTCAGATGCCTTGACTGAAAGGAGAATTTCAATAGATTACATTCTATTGGGAGAATGCACCTAATTACAGTTTATATGCCTTTTCATCTCTATATTCTTTTGAGAGAATACAAATGGACTTACAGTTGTCTCGAGATTTAGATATTCCACTACTTTGTGAGAGACAGAGCAGTAGGGTTGACCTTTCCTTCCTTATATGGTGTTGTTTGGAACTATCTCCCTCATTTTCAACACAACTCCAATACCAAGTGATAATTTGTCTGACACCAAGTTGATATCTCAAGAAAAATCAGGTGAATCAGAGCGAAATATGGTGAATATATCAAAGATAGGTAAAGGATAATGTTTGAGAAGTGTTTGGTTCTATGACTTGGGAAAAAACCTATGGGGTTTGATAGGCTCATAGTCAGTTCCTAAAACCATTGAGGTTTGATGATCACAAACTTCCAAAGTACAATATCAGATAATTTAGTGATCAATATCAAAGTGATTCAGGAGCTTATCATAGGACCAAAGAAATTTACCTTTACTTACCACCACAAGGATTCATGAAGGATGTCTCAGATGATTATGCCTTATGATTCTTTTGACAATTCTATCCATTCAAATCTCGCTAGCTTAAAAATAGTTCATGTTAGTCCAATACATTGAGAGGGTAAGAACTATTCTAAACTAACAAAATTAACATAAAGCAATCAGAGGTAAAATCACAGAATCAATTATTTATGCCAAGAGTGTATTTAACAAGACTGTACCAAAGTTGATTAGTCACATCAAAACTGAATTAATTATATTATACTCCTGACATAAAAAATATCACAACTATCTCTAGTTATGTTGCACACTTATTCTAGCACAAGTACTAATAATAAGAAAATCAAAGTAACCCAAGAGTCTATCATCAAAGGGAGTCAGGGTCTAGTCCTCATATATCACACAAAGTCTTAAATCAAATCATGAGTGATATGTGTGTCTGCTAAAATAAATATCAATATCATAAGTTTTTGCATCAGAGAAAAGCATGTAGTATGAAAACATCCAAACAACTTATATATTGCTTCAAAAACTCTAACTTACTTACCAAATAATATATAGCATGTAAAGCATGGTAATCAGTTAGCTTCAAAATTTTACGAACATGGAAAAATATAATGATAATGAATACGTAAACTTATATTCCCATTTCATTGTCATAGATTTTGTGGAATATTACCTATTTTGCTCCCCCTAAGTTGCTGTTGAATCAAATATGAGATTTACTGTTATGAGTCACTCAAATCAGAAACTGCTACCAGAATCTGGATCAGCCCTATTATATTCGTAAACAGCTTCAGGCTTCTTTTCATAGCTTCAGGCTTCTTTTCATAATTAGAAAGATCTTTACTATTGAAATATACTGATCTATCCTTAAGTTTGGATACAAGCTTCCACAAATTTTATCATCGAACTGATTGAGTTCATCTGGCATATCAATCACTCAATTTGGATCTCCAAGAGCATTACTACTTTCCTTGGTTCTATTTGTGATAGACACTTAGAATAGAGAAAATTATATGCAGCAGCTCTTCTGGTCTTTACTCTATCTTATTCTTCAACTTGTTGACTTTGGCTAGGGGATCCTTGTTCAATTTCTTCTTATGCTCCCCTAATTTGTTGCCAACATGATCTACAGAATATGAAACTTGAGGATTGGTTCCAAAGATGGTATGATTGTGCTTGTATGAATTTCAATTATCATTACTTGCATCTGAACCACTTTAATTATAACCATCACCATCTGAATTATATTTATGATCATTGACAAGATCATTTACATTGTTATCTTTATTTGGAACTTCGGATTTTTCTTCATTATCAGAAAGGTCTTCAGCAACTTACATAATTTGAATTGTCTTCCTTCTGACTATTTGGGACCTTATTGTCATCAAACGTTAATAATGACAAAAGTACTATTACATTATCAAGCATGATTTAATGTCCAGTAAGTCTACTACCAATTATGATATTCAACAAGAATTCACTAATTATTAGACTCTATGGAAATTGAATTATGTTCAACTATGCTACACAACTAATTTTGACCTTACTGAGTTTTTCAAAAATAGCACTTTAAAAGAATTGACTATGATCAAAATCTCACCATTATCTTGTGATAAAAATATTAACAGAAATTATCAACAAATTTATTCAAGTATGTAGTGCTACACAACTCACCATTAACTAGTGATAAAATCAATAACAAGAATTATTACTAGATCTATCATAAGTTTATAGTGCTACAAATATCACCACTAACTAATGATATGAATTATCGAGAGTTTATGATGCTACCAATCTCATCACTAACCATTAAAACAAGTTTTATAAGTGTATTGCTGTTATTATCATCACAAACCACTGAAATAAATTATCAGAGGTGTGATCCTGCTAATACTTTAACAAATTGACTTATGAAACAAATAATAAAGTTGAATTTCTTTAAAGTCCATAAATCAAACTATTAAAGAAGAAACACAATAAATAAATGCAACAAATATTCAACAAATATATGCATTTAAATATTGAGGGAAAGATGACATTCCTGATTTCACGTCATATCCCATAGTGATTTATTTTTTGTCATCTCTAAAGGTTACCAACGGGCCATCTCACTTGTCTATTGTTCATAATATATATGGTTTGCTTCAATTTCACTTGTCCTGTCTACGTTATGGATCAAGTTTTCTTTGGTACCCAAACTAAGTTAGATCTAGGGGACTTAGAGCAATTCACAGTATGAACAATATCAGATGCAAATTTGACATGCTTATGTTTCTCGTCGACTGACTCCTTCTTCAGTTTAGAAGCCTTAAGAATGCTTTTAGGCTTCCAAGTAGGAGTTTCCTTCCTCACCTTGGGATGACTGACAGTCTTTGCCCTAACATGTTTTCTATTCATATTGTTATCATTATGTTTGCAAGTAATTGATGGTGGATGCATCAAGTTAAGATAAGAAGATAAGGTAATAAAAGCACATGGCGTATATTCATATTTATGATATGATGAATGAGAACTGGGCATGGTAGGCATGTTATGCTTTTTATAAACAACAGCTTGATCTACTTTACTCATTTTACATGCATATACAAGATGCGAAGTAGAATTACACTTAAAGCATAACTTCCTAGAAGAGTTAAGGTTAAAGGAATTTTTATTACTAAACCTAACTTCCCATTTTTATTTCATTTGTTTCTCCTTTTAGCTCTGTGAATATCTCTATCATCTAAGTGAGTTTTAGATTCATCACCTAGAAGTCGACTCCTCAGATGACTCTATAGTTGACGCTTCCTCACTAGAGACATAATCCTCAACAAGCACATTATCTTAATTTGAAAGGATCAGGAGTAGCTTCTTTGCATAATAAATTATTGGCCTTTTCAGAAGCTTGTGATGTATATAAAGAGTATGATTTTACATTATCAACACTCTTTGATTCTATCACGTGTTTCTGTCCAACATCATTGGATCCAATGTCAATTATGGCTTCACCGATTAGGTTTTCAATAAATTTTTTTGCACTTATAGCAGAGTTCTAATAATCTTTCAATTTAGATTCTGACTCAGCTATCTAACTCTTACGGATAGCATCTAACACATCACTGGCTTTGACCATGTTCTCTAAGCATTCATTACGTTTCTTTAGATTATCTAAGTTAACAGCAATGAGGCCTAGTTCTTCATGTCTAGCAAGCAGCATTCTATTCTCAAATTTCATTCTATTTAGTTGCCCCTTAAAGCTGGTCATACTAGTATGAAGTTGAAACAATTCTACGCTTCTATCCTTATCATGATATTTGCAATCATATCTAGATAGATTACTAGTGATCTTAGAAGATACCTGCGATGAAGAGGTTTACATTGATGTTGGATCATTACATTCTTCTTCCTCTACATCTGTACTATTCCAGGTCTTTTCATCAGTGAACAGTTCTTTGTCCAGATGCATCTTCTGTCCATTTTCATTCTTTCTCAGATAAGCTTCCTTATCCTCTTCTTGTGTGGACTCTTCTAGTTCACTGTTAGAGTGTCCTTTTTCTTCATCATCACACTATTTATGTGTACTTCTTTCAATCAACTGTTTCTTGAAGCATTGACTGGATACTGACTCAGTAGGCTCTTTTTCTTCAACATCTTGACTATTCCTACTAGATGACTTCAACTAATATTTGGAATTTCTTCTTAATTTTAGTTTACTACTTTTAGAAGTCATTTGAAACATGGTTGAATCTTTTAATTGCTCAAATTCTTCCAAAGTATAATAATCATCAGTGGTTTCTTTCCAATCAGATTTGATCCACTTGTAAAAGCTTCTGAAGTAAGTGATCCTTCATCATTTTCCTCAAGAATTATGTATTCCTCTACTGCATGACTTGTTGATTGCTGCATAGCCTTTTTTCTGTTGTCCACTGTCTTAAATCCATGTTTGACTTTTCTTTGCTTTTCCTCAGCTTCATGAATCTTCAACTTAGTATAAAGTTCATCCAATGACATTTTACTTAAGTCCAATCTTTCTCTGTTGGATGAGACTTATTTTTCAATTGGTTGGGCAAGATAAGAATAAACTTTCTGTTTATCTATTTATGTGAGTATTTCTTCCTAAGGGTACTCATCTCTTCCAGAAGTTGGGTGTACCTTACAAGCATCTAACTGTTACTTTCACCAGAAAGAGATTTAAACTCCATATACTCAGACATAAGAGAATTCAATCTATTCTAATCTTTAGTTCCTTCCACTATAGATTCAATGGTTTCTCACATGTGCTTAGCATTAACACAATCCTTAATCTAATGGCGCATGTTGGAATTCATTGACTCAACTAAAATCGATCGAAGACTTGTATCCAAAGAAACTAACTCATTATGCCTATCAGTGTATTCAGATGGATCCTTTGGGATAACCTCTTGAGGATCTCTACTCTCTGAATCTGTAGGTACATGAATGTCCTTTCTTCGTACAAATGGCCCACTCCTTAAAATTTTCATGTAATCTCGATTTACTACTTTAATATATTGAGTAGTCTTTTTCTTCCATAATTTATAGCTATTTTCACTAACATTACTGAATGAAGGAACCTTGATGCTACCAACTATCCAAGTACTCATATTTCATATCTGGAAAATTTTTGCAAAATAACGCCAGATATACTAATACCCAAATCAGTCAAAATCACCAACACCAATCAACCAATCAAACGACAACAACCAAAAAAACTACGACCACAAATCAACCCAAATCAGATCTACACCAACGAAAGCACTCTCAGTCTCCATACAACCAAAATCAACACATAACTTGTTAATCTTACGGATCTGATCTGTATATCGATCAACAAGCTCTTATACCAATTGTTAGGTCCAGACTACACATACAGAGGGTGGTTATTATATGTTTATCATTTTAAATCAATTAATATAATGGAATATAAATCAAATGAACAAACACACATAATCTCGAGGTAAATATGTTTTCATTCAAAGTATAAATACCCGAAGGTTTTCTTAAAATACAGAATACAAGATATCCTATACAGTCTATCACTCCAAAAAGATAAAGCTCTAATCAATGATATTCAATACAACTTTTAAATCTTAATATAAAGATTGTAATCAATATTGTAAGACTTGAATGGTGTGAAAGAATTTGGACAACACTTCTCTCTATAATTTCAATGAATGAAATCGAACTATCTCCGAGAAATTAATTTTGCAGAGCTTCATCCAGTAAATTGCTGAGAAGTGTTATCTTCAAAGTCCAAATCTACTGGATATATTGTAGAGGTGACTTGACTGGAAAGATAGGGACATGTGCCTCATTGTAGTCAACTTACTTAAGCTGGAATTACTCTTAATTGACCAATGAGACCTACAAGTCGACCATATAGTGTCTTGGAAGGTACAAGTCGACTTCTTATTCTTTCCTCAACTTAGAAATCGACCATGATATCATTTAGGAGCTACTAATCGACAGTGTAACCTTCATATAGCTTGAAAGTTGACAACGCATTCTTCAATCTTCCTAGAAATCGACCTAGCGACCACTACAAGCTACTATTCAACCTAGATTGCTTGAATCCACTCAAAAATCGACAATGTATCATTAAGCCAAGCTAGAAATCGACAGTATATCCCTTAATTCCTTAAAAATTGACCAAAGAGAGGAGAGAGAAGCTTGATAGTGACTTGGCATATCCTAGGTTGTTACAAATAGATAATACACTTCATGGAAAGCTACAAATCGACCAAGGACTCTTCCAAGGCTATAAATTGACCAATAAAGCATGTATTTGATTGTACAAATCGACAATGTAATTCTAGGGTCTTGTACTTGGATTATTTTCAAGACTTTAAGCCATTCTTGTATGTGTTGATATGCAGTCCTCTGTATCTTCCAGTCTTTAGTATTTTGTCTTTAGATCTTCTTAATTAAATCATTTGACATTAACCTTGATTATGGATACCACTTAACAGTCTTTCTAACAATAATAGTTAGTTTCCCTTCACGAATCACTGACGCCTAGTACAATTGGTCTAGTTCACGGATGACTAAATCCGCTCTCAGGACTTCATATTATATCCATACATACCAATGTTAAGTCTTCTATAATATCCCTTCAGCTTCACTTAGAATCCTTCAAGTATTCACGATAACCCTAATAACTACTTCGAATGACTTCAATGATATTTCTCTATTTCCTGAACATGTTAATGAACTTCATACAGATTTTTGTTGATGTCTTCTTTACTGCAGCTAACAAGATCATTATGTATATACCAAATCATCATTTTGAACTGATTCTAGTGGAATATAGTTTATTTGCAAGTCCTCATTCTATGTTGAGTTATCCAACCCAGTATTGTTGAGATAAACATTTAGCTTCAATCTTGCTTAACACCTTGATACAAACAGAAACATTCTAAAGATCTTGATCATCAAAATCAAGGCCTTGACGGGAACAATCTAAAGGCCTTAAGTGATAGAATCAAGACCTTTACATTTTCAGTTGCGATCTGAAGGTTTTGGGTGTCCAGAGTCAAGGCCTTGATCTGAATAAACATATACATATATTTATATTAATATATAAATAAGAGTAAGGTTATTATTATATAAATAATAATAATTAGGCTCTAAACTATATATTTGTATATGATAATATGTATACTCGTGGGTAAAAGAAGAAAGTACAAAGGGAAAAGCAAGAACCCTAGCTAGCCTCTTTTTTTCTCTCTCCAAAATATATATACATATACAGATTTTTCGGGCGAATTGAGTAATGGTCGTTGTTGAGATTTGTCGGCTTGTGACGGTTATTTTATCCTGGAAGTGAATTTGCGGCATCACAGCACAATATAGGTTGGGCAAATCTCTTCAAGAACAGTCACGTCTTTTACAAAATTCGGCAATTCGGCTATTATAAATATTAAAGCTACAATATAAATATAGATAAGTTTTCTTTCTCATTATTGTTTACTATTGTTGGTTCTAATTATCAAATTTGTTTGATCTTCGTGATTTATTTTGTTATTTGGTTTTAATTGTCCGTTCTTGAATTCAGATTTGAATTGAATATAATTGCCCTATTGTTGCTTGTTATAAAATTTTCGAACAGGATCAACAAATATAGAAGATGTGATAATGGATATCTAAAATTATTGCTAAGAGCTGTGATGATTGGAGGGCTATATTTTTTAACTACTAATTATACCATATTGTCACCCGGAATTTTTAACTAACAGGTGATCATGGATGGAGATACTCTCATGGAGAGTAATGTTAATAGTCAAAATTATTGTCGTAACTTTGAATATTTTTTGCCATATTAATTTCTTAGGATTGGATTATATGGAGAACAACTTAATCGGAGAATACCATATAACACTTTTTTATATAAATTATTTTGTATATGTTATCCAAAATGCATGTGTTATGTAAATTCAAACAAAAATATGTATTTAGAAAAATACATTATGATAATTTTTTTACAGAACACATACATATGTTATGTATATATTACAGAACATACTATACTTTTATATTTAGTGTTATATAATAATCATGCCATCAATAATTAAAATTTGATGTATTATGTAAAACAGAAAGGTATTTATGAGAATTTTTTATGTAATTGAAAAAAAATAGTGAAATAATATTTATTGAATACATAAATATAATTACAGAACTTACTAGTTCTCCGCTGACCTAGTTCTCATTTGAGTCTAACCCTAGTTTGTTAACCCTAGTTTCTTATAGTATACTATTATACTGCTTAAAATTGAGTACTCCATCCATTTGATTTCCAAATTAATAATTATAACTATAAAAAATAAAGAAACTCAGAATATGGAAAAATTACTAATATAATGTGTAATTAACTTTTGTTGGTAGGGACAATCAAATAATTCAAGATTTTAGATTTGAGAATGGACAAGTTTGAATCTAAGTCGAACCTAAAAATTCAGGTTTAATTAGTTTATTGGGTCGAGCATAAAGTTACCACCAACCCCTAACAAAGGCGAGAAAGATTAGCCATTTTTTTTATTTCCATATCAAAAGAGTATAAAATCACTTACTGTAATTACTTTTAATTTTTTTCGAGCGCAGTTTATTGTGAATGCAAGGGGCGGTTTTGTCTTTTTGATCTTTATTCGCTCCGGAGATAAGAAAAAATCTCTGGAAATATGTTACGTTTTACCAAACCCAGATTTGATTAGAAGGGGGGCGGGAAATTTGAATAGTAAACGCTGTCGTTTCGGAGTTGGAGGGAACCCTTCTCTTTGATTATTTAATTAGCTTGATGTAGTACAATGTTGTTAAGTCCTAACGGTTTATGGTACAGCTGGCCCTTTTGTCTTTAGCCAGCTGTCCATTGTGTACTGGGTCTGTATACATAAGGCCACCAACTCTCTTGTAGGATTATCAAGAAGAATGATGTTATTTTAATGAGTTACTTTTCCTTTTATCCTTTCCTTTTCTCTGCACATTTCTTAGATCTAGAGTGGTAGTGGTAACAAACTGATATTAGAGCTATTCTTTCCTCGGTCATGACAGACAAAAAAAGCGTTACAGAAACATGATCAAGCTCTCACATCGTTGGGAGCAAAACTTGATTTGGTGGAGGGTTTGCATAAAACAGCTTGAGAACAGTTGTTGTTGTTGAAGGAGCAAGTCAAATTGGAAAATCAGGGTATCAAGAACAGCTTAGCAGAGCACATGGAGATGAGGAAAGCTCAAACCTTGGATAAAAACTTGCACATGGAAGGAAGCAGTTCAAACATAATATAAGATCTACCACCTAAATAGGTACCCCTAAACTGTTCTACTCCTTCTCAGTATGTTGTGTCCGATGAATCACTGCATATACATGATGTTACTAACACTACACGAGAATTGAGATCTCAAAATGCACGAAACACACACACAAGCTCCATTTTTTGACATGATTGCTAGGTCTGTTAACCCTGTTCAAACTCCTGAAATTAGAAACATTTTTTTTATCATAATACCACTGCTCGTCCTCAAAGTACTACTATGTTAGGCTACTCTGGTCCCTTATTGAATGTTTATCAACCTCCCATGTTTTCACAGTATCACCAATCTACACTTAATCCTCATGCCCTTCCCCTTCACCCTAATTTTCACCCTCCTACCATGCCTCCTCCAACTTACCATATACCTATAACTCAACCCACTATTACTCATCATCACCAGACATGGATACCTCCAGAATATGGAAATACAGTAAGAGTATAAAATCACTTACTGTAATTACTTTTAATTTTTTTAGAGCAGTTTATTGTGAATGCAAGGGGCGGTTTTGTCTTTTTGATCTTTATTCGCTCCGGAGATAAGAAAAAATCTCTGGAAATATGTTACGTTTTACCAAACCCAGATTTGATTAGAAGGGGTGTAACGCCCCCAAATCCGGGGTCAGAGGATTTGGTCGTCATTATGAAACCTCAATCCAAATTAACCTGTTTAATCAATAAATAAATGCCAGCGGAAGATATTTATCATAAATGACCCCAAACTACACCCAAGATCTTTTAAGGTTACAGTTCTAGAAACAAGATATCCAAATTCCACAAATAAACTTTTCACTTTCTTTGAAAACTCTTTTCAACAAATTCCAACTCAAAATTGAACCCACTAGTATAACTTCGAAATGAAGTATACTAGGCCCAAATAAAATACACCACTATAATATAATATAATATAAACAACTTTACACCATAAAACTTACACTAGCCCGCAAAATCCTGGATCAACCACCTTCCAATAGTTTCTTCTTTGCTTCCTCGAATTCCGCAGCTAAACAGCGCAAGCTAATCCTCACTGGAGGTTAAATTTGAAAACAGGAAAATATGAGCGAAAGAAATGCTCAACAAGATTATTATAGCGAATATAGGGTCGTTTTGATATAAAACTGACATTTGCATCAGCGCAGAACATTTAAAAATCATAATTGCTGAATCATAAAATTTTAGTTGAGGAATCCCAGAATTGATTCCTTAATTGTATTCAAAACCATTTTGATATTTTTAAGCGAAATGCTTCAGCAATACTTTGAATCTTGACGAGAATAAAACTCGTAAAACAGTGTTTACGGAAATATCGTAAACCATAACAACAAGAAGCAATGATTATGGATTGAATCATAAACTTTAATCAAAACCGAACTCTTCAAATTAATACTTACTTTGCTGTCATATCAAATTAGATATCAATACGAACTTTGATGCTCACAACACCCATACTGAAGTCAACATCAATCATCTATACTAATACCACCTTTGATATTTAACAACAACGTAAGTATCAGCATAAATCAGAATCTGAATCAAAACCGCAATTCACTTTTAATCCAAAACAGAATCAGTTGATAAATCATTTATACTATGATTCTCAAAACAATAAAGAAATTTAGATATCAATTTAGATTGGAAGCAATAACATTTCATGTTGTTCCCGATGATCAGTCATGAAACAACACCGGTATCCCGTAGCCATACCGTAAATATAGGTACTACCCGTATCCCGAAGAAATACGGTACCTATAGGGCGCCAGAAAAGGTATAACTAGCCTTGAAAGATATTACAGCTGGACCGATATCTCGATCACCTATGCTGTAACCAGTAACCAGTAACCATTCCAATCTTAAAAACCTTTTTATTGAAAAAGGAGCCGAATCAATCGACATCCTAAATAATTTTATTCCCCCGTTCAATTGGGTAGGAATACTCGCAACAAAATCATCTTTTTCAAAATCCAAAATATTTATAAATCCAGTAATTTGATAAGTAAAACATTTAACTATTCTGAACATAGAATAGCAGAGGGTACTTGCATAAACAAAACTATTTAATTCAGCGATATGTAAAACATTTATCTATCTTGAACTGAATTGAGAAAGCAATACTTGCATGATAAGATTTAAAATAAATATCACTTGAACGATAAGTGATGATAGGGATACTTGCATAATATGATTCGAAATAAACGTCACTTGAACGATAAGTGAAGTCAGGGGTACTTGCATAAACAAAATCATTTAAAACTCTTTTCAACAAATTCCAACTCAAAACTGAACCCACTAGTATAACTTTGAAATAAAGTATACTAGGCCCAAATAAAATACACCACTATAATATAATACAATATAAACAACTTTACACCATAAAACTTACACTAGCCCGCAAAACCCTGGATCAACCACCTTCCAATAGCTTCTTCTATGCTTCCTCGAATTTCACAGCTAAACAGCGCAAGCTAATCCTCACTGGAGGTTAAATTTGAAAACAGGAAAGTATGAGCGAAAGAAATGCTCAGCAAGATTATTATAGCGAATATAGGGTCGTTTTGATACAAAAACGACGTCTGCACCATCGCAGAACATTTAAAAATCATAATTGCTGAATCATAAAATTTTAGTTGAGGAATCCCAGAATTGATTCCTTAATTGTATTCAAAACCATTTTGATATTTTTAAGCGAAATGCTTCAGCAATACTTTGAATCTTGACGAGAATAAAACTCGTAAAACAGTGTTTACGGAAATATCGTAAACCATAACAATAAGAAGCAATGATTATGGATTGAATCATAAACTTTACTCAAAACCGAACTCTTTAAATTAATACTTACTTTGCTGTCATATCAAATTAGATATCAATACAAACTTTGATGCTCACAACATCCATACTGAAGTCAACATCAATCATCTATACTAATACCACCTTTGATATTTAACAACAACATAAGTATCAGCATAAATCAGAATCTGAATCAAAACCGAAATTCACTTTTAATTCAAAACAGAATCAGTTGATAAATCAGTTATTCTATGATTCTTAAAACAATAAAGAAATTTAGATATCAATTTAGATTGGAACCAATAACATTTCATGTTGTTCCCGATGATCAGTCGCGAAACAACACCGGTATCCCGCAGCCATACCGTAAATATAGGTACTACCCGTATCCCGAAGACATACGGTACCTATAGGGCGCCAGAAAAGGTATAACTAGCCTTGAAAGATATTACAACTGGACCGATATCTCGATCACCTATGATGTAACCAGTAACCAGTAACCATTCCAATCTTAAAAACCTTTTTATTGAAAAAGGAGCCGAATCAATCGACATCCTAAATAATTTTATTCCCCCATTCAATTGGGTAGGAATACTCGCAACAAAATCATCTTTTTCAAAATCCAAAATATTTATAAATCCAGTAATTTGATAAGTAAAACATTTAACTATTCTGAACATAGAATAGCAGAGGGTACTTGCATAAACAAAATTATTTAATTCAGCGATATGTAAAACATTTATCTATCTTGAACTGAATTGAGAAAGCAATACTTGCATGATAAGATTTAAAATAAATATCACTTGAACGATAAGTGATGATAGGGATACTTGCATAATATGATTCGAAATAAACGTCACTTGAACGATAAGTGAAGTCAGGGGTACTTGCATAAATAAAATCATTTAAAACTCTTTTCAACAAATTCCAACTCAAAACTGAACCCACTAGTATAACTTCGAAATGAAGTATACTAGGCCCAAATAAAATACACCACTATAATATAATACAATATAAACAACTTTACACCATAAAACTTACACTAGCCCGCAAAACCCTGGATCAACCACCTTCCAATAGCTTCTTCTTTGCTTCCTCGAATTTCACAGCTAAACAGCGCAAGCTAATCCTCACTGGAGGTTAAATTTGAAAACAGGAAAGTATGAGCGAAAGAAATGCTCAGCAAGATTATTATAGCGAATATAGGGTCATTTTGATATAAAACCGACATCTGCATCATCGCACAACATTTAAAAATCATAATTGCTGAATCATAAAATTTTAGTTGAGGAATCCCAGAATTGATTCCTTAATTGTATTCAAAACCATTTTGATATTTTTAAGCGAAATGCTTCAGCAATACTTTGAATCTTGACGAGAATAAAACTCGTAAAATAGTGTTTACGGAAATATCGTAAACCATAACAACAAGAAGCAGTGATTATGGATTGAATCATAAACTTTACTCAAAATCGAACTCTTCAAATTAATACTTACTTTGCTGTCATATCAAATTAGATATCAATACAAACTTTGATGCTCACAACACCCATACTGAAGTCAACATCAATCATCTATACTAATACCACCTTTGATATTTAACAACATAAGTATCAGCATAAATCAGAATCTGAATCAAAACCGCAATTCACTTTTAATCAAAAACAGAATCAGTTGATAAATCATTTATTCTATGATTCTCAAAACAATAAAGAAATTTAGAGATCAATTTAGATTGGATCCAATAACATTTCATGTTGTTCCCGATGATCAGTCGCGAAACAATACCGGTATCCCGCAGCCATACTGTAAATATAGGTACTACCCGTATCCCGAAGACATATGGTACCTATAGGGCACCAGAAAAGGTATAACTAGCCTTGAAAGATATTACAACTGGACCGATATCTCGATCACCTATGCTGTAACCAGTAACCAGTAACCATTCCAATCATAAAAACCTTTTTATTGAAAAAGGAGCTGAATCAATCGACATCCTAAATAATTTTATTCCCCCATTCACTTGGGTAGGAATACTCACAACAAAATCATCTTTCTCAAAATCCAAAATATTTATAAATCCAGTAATTTGATAAGTAAAACTGTTAGGTCACACACACATTGTAGAGGGGGTGAATACAGTGTAAAGTACAATCAAATCGAACTTTAATAACTTAAGTAACAGAAAACAAACTTTATTGAAACAATAAACTTTGTTAGAGTATGGAACTGTTACCTCTCAGTGATGAACAAATATCACGAGAGCTGCTAGGGTTACAATGAATAATCTTCTCGAATATGATAACACTTATAGTGTAAACCCTATGTCTGTGTTTATATACTACACAGTTATAAGATAATCGCTAATTGATATGGAATGTAATTCTGCTTCATAAAATATATCAATCAGATATCTTTTCTTCCAAGTATTCTATTCTTCATAGAATTCCTTCTTCATGCATATCTCTTCTTATGTTTGTCTCGATCTTCTTTCCTTTAATCAGCTACTGTCCTTATCTGAACGTCCTTCAGTACTTAAGTTCTGATATCCATCTTCTGATGATTATCTCCTGATAATATAAGTACTGATATCCTTAAGTCCTGACTTCCAGTAAGTACTGATTTATCCTATTTAAGTAAGATCTGAAAACTAAACATAAATCATATTAGCCATGACATTATCAAATATATCTAACAATCTCCCCCAACTTGTAAATTAGCATAATATACAAGTTTAACAGATATTTGATGATGTCAAAAACATTAAGTACAAATGCATGAGAATTAGACTAGATAACTACAACTTACAGTCCTTAAAACTTTACCAATCTTTAACTTCTGATAACAACATTAGTTTGTACAAATATCAGAATTTAAGTAGTTGTAGATCTTGACTTGGCTTCATCTTCTGATCTCTCTGATGTCAGGAGTTGTTCTGAGATAGTTCTTCAACAAACATTTCTCAGCATATCTAAGTTCATCAATCATCCTCCTTTTAGCATCTTTAAGCTCTGCAGTATCTTCACCAATTTGAAAGATTGCAGCCCTGAGATCATTAATCTTAGCTTTTCTTATATCCTGATCCAGTCTGATCAAATATGCTTTATCAAACTCAAGATTGAATTCCACAGCCCTGTAACCCAGAAAGGTAGTTATAATCTTAGCAGTGTTGGGCTTCATTTCAACTATATCACCCTTGTGATCTCTGTACTTTGGAAGATATGTGTTGTCAGACTTAACAGAATAAAGCCTTTTTTGTCTCTGAATCTGATCCTTCAAATAGTTTGCAGCACTTTCTGTTAATCTGTCATTCACTTGAAGTAAGAACAGTACATGCTCCAGTTCTTCAAAATACTTCAATGGAATGGCATTTTGCCTTATATGATAAACCCTACCATCTGTCATGAAGTACAACAAGATGTGTTCTTTCAAGTAGGTATGGTAAACCATTTGTACAGATTCCAGTTGATTCAATCTCTCAGGAGTTGCTCCAATACCTGGTTCACTCAAGGAAGTTGGATCATTGGTAGTGTTCTGTATTCTTCTTTCATCAGCACTTCCCAATCCAGTTTTATTTCTTGCTTCCTTTCCAGTAACCACTCTTGCTTCAAAACCACTTGCAACAGTCTTCAAAGGTTGAGTCTGTTTTGCTTCAGTGAATTCTGGTAGGAGTTTCTTTGATTTATCTTCTGATATCAAGTTAACTTGAGCTATGTCAGAGGTTACTTGCTTCTTTAAAATATCAGAACTTACTGCTTTTGACTCTGAACAACTTGAGCCATGTCAGAGGTTGTCTTAAAAACTTTTCTTGAAGTCAGAGCAAGATCAGCATCCACATCAGTAATTTCTTCATTCACAGGAGGCACATAAACCTTGATAGGTTCACCAACTTTTTCTTTACCCTTGGATCTTGGATCTATCTGCGGTTGTGATTCAGCCATGGTTGCTTCAGAATTTGTCCTTTCTTTTATCACAAGCCCTTGAGTTTTGGAAGAGTCTTTTTACCAGAAGCTTCAGATTTAGATGTGACTTTTTCTGATTTCAGTCTGGCTTCTTCTTCCATTAAACTCTCCAAGTCCATTCCTGGATTTTCCTGAAGAAACAACTGTCTTGACATTTCTTCATCAAGATCTAAAAGTTCATCAGAACTTATCCTTTTACCAGTAGCAGAACTAATTCTTTTTCCAGTATCAGAACTTGTCCTGTGACTTGTGATTTCAGCTTTTCTTGATGAGAAACCTCTACCTCGACTATGACCTCTACCCATTTCAGGGTTTCCTTGATCATCCTTTTCATCATCCTTCCCCTTCAGTGTCTTATCAGTTTTGCATTTTGACTTAATTACTTTTTCCCCCTTTTTGGCATCAGCAGGTAAGAGAAGAGAGACAAGCAATTCCACTAAGGCTTGGATTTCATTAAGTTGAGATTGCTGAGAAGCTTGATTTTTCAAAATATCATCAATCTGAGCTTGTTGTTTCGCTTGAGTCTTCTCAATATAAGCAACTCTGTCAAAGGTAGGTTGGAAGAATTTTTTTCTTGTCAATCTTCTGAACTTGTTCTTGCTTAATGAATTCTTCCCGTAAGTGATGTAACTCTGCATGAGTAGTTGAATGGAGACCTTGTAAATATTTAGTACTCAATGCAGTGACTCTAAGCTGTGTTTTGAAATCATCAGTATTTAACATCTCATCAGCTTTTGTCAAGTGCTCAGCCAGATGCTGTACAGATGGAGCATAGGTAACTGAGTTCCATTCCTTAGTCCACTCCTGTCCTACAGGAGTTTCACTCCAAGGCACTGGTGCTTCTCTTGTAACAAACTTCATAACAAGTTCAGATTTAAGAACAGTTTGTTGAGGTGCATGTCCTGAAGGACCTGCTTCATCAGCATCTGCATTTGGAGCAGCATCACCAGTATCTCCAGCATTTGCAGCATCAGAACTTACAGAATCAGTATCTTTTGATAAAACAATAGTATGAGTATCAATGGAGGCTTCAGTATCATCCTCTAATTACTGATCTGGTTCCAAGTTCTGATCAACAGCCATATCCTGATGCTCCCTTATATTCTGATCATCAGCATCTTGATGCAGAGAAGGTGTAGTAGAGAATTCTGGAGTTTGAGCAGCATCAGTAACAGGTGTTGTTGATGGATTAGTTGATGTTGGAGCTTCTAAGAAAAGTACTTCAGGCACAACCAAGTTCTGGATATCAATATCAGCACTTGTGCCTGAATCAACAGGAGATACAGTCTTAGGAGACACAGATGGCGTGTTGGCCTTTTCAGTAGCAGCTTCCTTAGTTGGAGTTAACGGAGAAGCAGTGGCTTTAGCAGATTCTGGTTCTTGTGAGATCAGAGATTCCTAATCTCCTTCCTTAGCTGTTGCTTCCTCATCATCTGAAACTGGCCTTTTTGCCCTATGTTTCTTGTATCTCTTTGAAGGTATGGATTTCTTTGGAGTTTCATCAACAGTCATTCTTCTAAACCTTTTAAGAAGCTTAGATCTCCCAATTGCAGAATTCTTCTGAGAAGGAACTTTCTCAGCTTCTTTATCAACAGGTTCTAAAGTAGGAACATGTTCCTCACTATCAGATTCATCTCTCAAAACAATCCTCCTTCTCTTCTGAGGTGTTTGAGGATCAGTCTTTGTCCTCTTAGGCTTGGAAGATGAAGGCTTCACAATAGGTGTTGAGGATGAAGGTTGTGCTGTCTGTGAAGTGGAGAGATATGATTTGAGATATTGCCTGAGGGTAGGTTGAGTAGTATGAGTGGTATGTTCTGATGGTTGTTGTGGAGTTTGAGATGTGGTGGTTGGTTGGACATCAGGATAAACAGATCTGTAGGTATCAGGATCAGCATTTACTAAGATCTGTTTTACAGATTGAGGAATCTGTAAGGGTCTAACCACCTTTTTCTTAACATCAGCATTTACCAAATCATTAAAGGCTCGTTTTGCAATTTTGAAAGATGGAGTTAAGTCAGTGGTAGGTTGGGGGTTATCAGCACAACAATGGTTAAAAATAAGCTGACAAAATCTAGCAAAGTAGACAACATTCCTATCTTCTATCATCCTATCCCCAATAAAACCTATCACAGCAGTTGCAAAATCAAAATGAGTTTGGTTAATGATAGCATACCCGATGTGCTGACTCATTATAGGAATAGCATCAAAGTTTGAACATTTATTCCCAAAAGCTTTAGTGATGCAGTCAAAGAAGAAGCTCCATTCCTTTCTGATATGAGCCCGTTTCAACTGCTCAAGCTTTGCCAAACTCTGCTCATACCCCAAACTAGCCATGAACACTTTAAGAGCTGATTCCTCTGGGGTTGAAAAAGTACATCCTTCTGGTAGATGTAGGGCCTTGCGAATTGTACCAGGAGTTACCCCATATGTAGAATCATCCACTTCGAAAACAATACTTGGAGTACCATTTTGACCACCATTATCAAAGTTTCCAGTCCTCCAAAATGTCAGAACTTGTTGGCTCGAAAAGGTTGAAGGTTGGGTCAATGCATACCCGATTTCACTGTGTGCAAGAAGATCTTGCACAAAATGCAACTCAGACGGAGCTTCAGCATTATCAAGAATTGCAGCATAGTTATTTGGAACAAATTTAGCTCCATCAATGATCAAATCCTTAGGTGCCATGAAAATAATCGAGATTTAAGAGTGCCTGTTAGGTGTTTGATAGAATGTCTATTTGAAAAACCAATGCCAGGAGAAGAAAAAGAGTAAAATCAAATAGAGAGATAAAGTATAAAAGTGAATAAAAGATTAAAAAATCCTCTCTCTGTCTTACTTATACTTTAAAAAAAAAATGTAACCGTTGGATACCTGTCAGACATGCAGTAATAATGAATAGTTAATGGGCACGGGAAAACAGTAATCATTACTTACCCACTTGCAGTTTTTCAAGGAAAAACCGTTCCACTTACCCAGTAATTCCATTAATCAAGGTAAATCAGTTTTAATTCAAAATTGAAACTATTTCCACTTATTCAATTATTTTTCACTGCAACACCAATATTCTGAAAAAAAATTCGAGTGAGAATGACCAAAATAAATCAAGGGAACAAGTACTGATAATGTAAAATCAGAACTTAATTGAAATTAAAATTGAAATGGTCATCAGAATATGAATATTTATCAGGATTTATCAAAGCATTACAAAACATCTCAGAGACAAGAACTTGCAAAAAAAGAAATTTCATTAATATATTAAGAGAATACATTCATGAAATTTAAATTATATCAGAACTTTTACAAGATTGTCCTAAGCTGCTAAACCTAACATCAACAGCCTTTGTCCTAGCTCAAGAAGCAGGGCAAGGCTGACGATGAAGAAAAACAGGAAGAAGAAAATAAATCATTTCTTCTTCCTACTCTCGATAAACAGAATAGCGAGTCTGATGATTCGCTCATGCTGGCGGAGAGCTTCCAGCCTTTCCTCCTCCAATCGCTCCAGATGGCGATGGTAATCCATGTAGAAGAACAGGAGGTGGGTGAGTACCTCCTAGGGAACTGAGTCCCATATCTTATCAGGAATGGCAGTGACGTGCCATTCCTGCTGCCAGGCTTCACAGCTCAGCTCCATGTTGAATGTTTCATAGTTCAAAAACATATTGTAATTGACCATGGTGTTTTTGATATAAAGAGAATGGAGATGAGTTTTGTGATAAAAGAGTTGATGTGAAGGCTGATGTGAAGTGGTTGTTTATATAGGCAAAAGAATGCCAGGAGACGCAAAGAAATTTAATGCTGGCAGGTAGAATTAAGTCTACCTCATCTCCCTAGACTGGGAAGACGAAAAACAGTCATTGGAAGTGTAAGTCAGGGTTAATGCGCACAAGTAACAAGTAAAAAATTACTGTACGTGTCGTGAACCACTATCCCTAATGATATTGACTGTTAATATTCTACCCAAACATAGTCTGATTTAAAATGAAACTGTTTTTAGATTTTATCCACAAATAAGTCAAGTAAAGGATCAGAATTTAATATCAGAACTTAGACTTATATCAGAACTTAACAGTTATCAGAACATAATTTCGTAACTCGAAAAATGAATGCCTATCTTAGTAAGTCCTCACACAAATTCTGATATAGATTCTTCAGAACTTAATCATCAGAACGTGCAATCAGAACTTGTCCTCAGAATTTGTGCAAGTGACACAGAAACTGTTCATCTAAAATAACATAGATTACCACAGTAATTTTCATCATTCATATGGAGTGTTTAGTGTGTGCATTAAGCTAAATATCAGACAAAGAGTAAAGTCTGATTCACTTCAGTACATCTTAGAAATAAGGCATAACTAAAACTTTACTAAAAACCTGTCACTATTCTGAAACCTACTATTGAATGAGTTCATGCTTGAGTCCACCTCAACTATTTTGTCCTAATTTTGTGCATCTTTTTAAATTCCATTTTACAGTGGCTTCTCAGTGTAAGTGAGTCACGACTGCTTATCATAATTTATGCTATTATCAGAGTATTTCTCCAGTAATCATAGAGTGTGAAAAGTCACCAAGAAAATATTTTGCTTTTCTGATGCATATTTACTTAATACCAGCAATGCACTTGGGTCGTCCCTTCCACATTTATACTCTAGATCTCAAAGGAGTACCTGAATTTTAATCCTTGATTCTTTTCTTTTTCTTTTGATAAGAGAGGTTTATCAGCACTTAGTACATTCAACAGATTTACTAGCATCAGAACTTAACAGATGAGAAGCATTATTTTAGTTTGTGACTTAGTAATAAGATAGACAAAGTAAACTCAACTAAGATCAATATCATAATTTGCTTGTGTCAATAGATTTCCACAGAAATAATTACTTCTTACATGGGATCCCTAGTTTATTGAAGACTACTAGGTCATCATCTAGCACAAGTATCCTCATAGGATTGAATAGTTACATAAACAGACATATCATTTTCAGAGTTTAGAAACATACATCAGACAATAGTTAGTACTTAAGCAAATTTTCAATTAAGCACAGGATACACAAAGAGAGTAATTTCTGTAAATACTGATCATAAAGTCTGATGCATCAGAACAAAACTAAGCAGATTTAGAGAAAGAACCTGAAACCATTCCAAGTTCATTTACTAATCTTGTAAAAGTAGCTTCACACAGTGGTTTTGTGAAGATATCTGCTAGTTGTTGATCTATTAGAACAAAGTGCAATTCCACTGTACCTTCATCCACATGTTCCCTTATGAAGTGGTACCTGATGCTGATGTGATTTATCATAGAGTGTTGAACTGGATTACCTGTCATAGCAATAGCACTTTGATTATCACAATAAATAGGGATTTTGAAATATGTTAACCCATAATCCAGTAACTGATTCTTCATCCAAAGAATCTGTGCACAATAGCTTCCTACAACAATGTACTCTGCTTCTGCAGTTGATGTGGAAATTGACTTTTGTTTCTCGCTAAACCAAGAAACCAATCTGCCTCCAAGAAATTGGCAGCTTCCACTTGTGCTTTTCCTGTCAATTTTACAACCTGCAAAATCTGCATCTGAGTAACCTATTAGTTTAAAATCTGATTCTCTGGGATACCACAATCCCAGATCAGCTGTTCCCTTAAGATACTTGAAAATTCTTTTCACAACTGTTAAGTGAGGTTCTCTTGGATCTGCTTGAAATCTTGAACAAAGACATATAACATACATGATATCAGGTCTACTAGCAGTTAGATAGAGTAGAGAGCCAATCATACCTCTATAATCAGTAATATCTACTGATTTACCAGTATCCTTATCCAGTTTTGTTGTAGTGGCCATGGGAGTGGATGCACTTGAACAATCTTGCATTCCAAATTTCTTCAGCAAGTTTCTGGTGTACTTAGTTTGACAAATAAAAGCGCCTTCTTCATTCTGCTTGACTTGAAGGCCCAGAAAATAGCTAAGTTCTCCCATCATACTCATCGGATACCTTGACTGCATCAGTTTGGCAAACTTTTTGCAAAGTCTGTCATTTGTAGACCCAAAAATGATATCATCAACATAAATCTGGACCAGAAGTAAGTCCTTTCCATGGTAGAGGTAGAACATTTTTTTGTCTATAGTTCCTCTGTTAAATCCACTTTCCAGAAGAAACTGAGCTAAAGTCTCATACCATGCTCTAGGAGCTTGCTTAAGTCCATAAAGTGCTTTATCAAGCCTGTAGACATAATCTGGATATTTGGAATCTACAAAGCCTGGAGGTTGTTCAACATATACTTCTTCCTCCAATTCTTCATTGAGAAAAGCACTTTTTACATCCATTTGAAAGACAGTAAACTTTTTGTGAGCAGCATAAGCCAAAAATATCCTTATGGCTTCTAACCTAGCAAGTGGTGCAAATATTTCATCATAATCAATTCCCTCTTGTTGAGAATATCCTTTTACAACCAGCCTTGCCTTATTCCTTGTAATTATGCCATCACTGTCAGTTTTGTTTCTGAATACCCACTTTGTACCAACAACAGATCTATTCTTTGGTCTTGGCACTAGGGTCCAGACTTTGTTTCTTTCAAATTCATTTAACTCTTCCTGCATTGCTTGCACCCAATCAGCATCTTGAAGAGCTTCTTCCACTTTCTTTGGCTCAGTCTGAGAAAGAAAAGAATTGTAAAGACATTCATTTGAAGTACCTGTTCTAGTTCTGACACCTGCATCAGGATTTCCAATTATCAAATCAGGTGTATATGATTTAATCCACTTCCTTGCAGATGGAAGGTTTTCTCTAGAACTGGATGCTCCCCCATGATCCATGCTGTCTTCATTTTCATTTTCTGATGCTCCCCCTGAAACTATGCTCTCTGAGTTGGATTCTTCAGAATTTAGATTTTCAGAACTATCAGAACTTGGCTTATCAGAACTTGACGAATCGGAACTTGAAGAGCCAGATGTATGTTCTGATGCTTCTTGAGATTTGGTAAGATCTTGAGTATGCTCCCCCTGCATAGGTGCATCTTCCTTTGGCGTAGTCATCATAGTTTCAATAACGTCAGAGTTTAATCCATCAGAGTTGGCAGTATGAGGACTTAGATTGTCAGGATTATCAGTATCAGAATTTGAGTCTTCATTTTCAAATCTCAGCTGATCATGATCAAGAAAATCTTCAAGTCCAGTAATCTTTTTGTCATCAAAAGAGACATTGATAGACTCTATGACCACTCTTGTTCTCAAGTTATAGACTCTGAAGGCTTTTGTGGAAAGTGGATATCCAACAAAGATTCCTTCATCAGCTTTTAGATCAAATTTGGATAGCTGTTCAAGATGAGTCTTAAGAATAAAACACTTGCATCCAAATACATGAAAATACTTCAGATTTGGCTTCTTTTTCTTCACCATCTCATATGGTGTCTTTCCTTGCTTGTTAATGAGTGTTGCATTTTGAGTAAAACAAGCAGTCTGCACAGCTTCAGCCCAGAAATAGGTTGGAAGCTTTGCTTCTTCAAGCATTGTACGTGCAACTTCAATGAGAGTTCTATTCTTCCTTTCAACAACTCCATTTTACTGTGGAGTTCCAGGAGCAGAGAATTCCTGCTTGATTCCATGGTTTTGCAGAACTCTTCCATTATCAAATTCTTGAACTCAGTGCCATTATCACTCCTTATTGTCTTCACAGAATCTTTGACCAATTTATCCAGTTGTTTGACATGATTAATCAAGATAGATGCAATTTCACTTTTTGTGTGCAAGAAATACACCCATGTGTATCTGGTGAACTCATCTACTATGACCAAGGCATATTTCTTCTTTGCAATAGACATGACATTTACTAGACCAAATAGATCAACATGTAGTAGGTGATAAGGCTCAAGAATTGATGATTCAGTCTTGCTCTTGAATGAGGATTTTCTTTGTTTAGCCTTCTGACAAGAATCACAAAGGCCATCAGGAGCAAATACTGACTTTGGCAGTCCTCTCACAAGATCATTCTTGACCAACTCATTTATATTGTTGAAATTTAAATGAGAGAGTTTCTTGTGCCAATTTTAGCTTCTTCAATTGATGCTCTACTCATCAGGCAGATTGCAGAACCATCAGTGTAATAACCCCAATTTTTGGAATTTTTAAAACACAGATGAATAGTAACTTTTGCTGACAATGCTGATTAAGGAAAATTATCAGACCACGTTATATAGGAGTACTGTTATGGAAATTCTAAGATCGTATTAGTATTCCATAAATTAAATGAGTGTATGTAAAGGTCATTAGAATTCGGATCCGGACACTTTGATTTTTCCCGAAAATCCACCAGATACCGAAAGAATTGAGTATAAGGTAACATGATTAAAAGGATTTAAATTCAAGGGTTATAAGAGAGGATCATAAAAGGAATATAAAATATTGAGAAAGGTTTAGGGGAACCCAAGTAATAAGATCCCGGATATGATCCCTCAAACGATCAACGAGAATGAATAATAAACGAGTCGTAAAGCAATTAAACGACTAAGGATCAAGCTTGGGCAAGTAGCTAGGGGATTAGCAAGGATAATACAAGTATTAAAGCACCTAATTAACAAGGATTAAGCTTAATGAAAAGCTTCCACCATAAGAAGAGGACAAGTGGCAAGAGTGATGCAAGTGGTGACATAGGCTTGCTTACATCACTTTCCACTAACTAACCAAGAGTTAGCCAAACAAATATCCACCTACCATTCCATTTACACCACAAAATAAGTCAACACAAGCAAGTTTTTTTCTCCCCCATTTTCATTGCTCTCGGCCAAAACAGAACCAGCACATTAAAACTGCTGTATCTCCTTCATTTCGCACTCAAATATTGTGTTCTATAGCTCGTTGGAAAGGTATTGAGATGGCCTACAACTCTTGTTCACAAGTCTCATCCCAATATACATGGTAAGACCCTCATTTTTACAGTTCTTTAAATCAGACTTTTAGAAAATTCAAACCCTAACTTTGTGTTCTTGATTTCTTTGGAAAGATCAAGCTTGTAGGAGGCTCCATAAGGCTTCCTAGTAACTTTCCACCCTCCAAGAAAGGTATAAATCTTCACACCCTTTAGTAATAGGTTTGAATGTTGAAGTTTGGAGATGGTTTGGATGGATGAGTAGTAATTTGAATGATAAGCATGATTCGAGCTTAATTGTTAAGTAGTTTAGTTGAATTTGGAGATGTAATAATATATGATTGGATTGAGATCTTTGAGCTTATTATGACTGAAATCAGTAGCATTGATGTGTATCTTTAGTTGTTGTTGATTGGTAGTTGGATTGATATGATTTAGAATGGTAAAAAATTTGGAAATCGCGTAAATATAGCCGTCGTAATGTCCGATTTACTTTAGACTGCTTTTGTTCATAACATTAGGACCCGAGAACTCCCTGCTAGGTTTCGACCATTTCAATTTTTAGATAGTTCATGTTACGAGCTTCGTTTTGATATGTGGTTCGTTTGATTCCGATGTACGGTTTAGGAGAAACGGCCGTTTTAAGTAACGACGTTTCGCGAACGAAACATTACCCCTCGCCTTACTTTGAAACATAGGTTAAAGATCTTAAATGACTAATTGGAGTATGAAACATTTATGTAAAGTGTAATAGGCAGTTGGTAAGACACTCGCGAAGGAATCTCCTTAAAACTCGTAATGGTTAATTTATTAAAAATGGTGGAGCCGAGGGTACTCGAGCGACTTAAGAGAATCAGTAAGCGCAAAGCGAGCGTTAGAGTCTAATTTGGTTAAAGTATAGATTTACAAGTGACTTCGGTTTAATTCCAACTTATATGTTGTTTATAGGTTACCAGACTCGTCCCGAGCCATTTGTAACCCCCAGTCGCTCAGGCAAGTTTTCTATCCGTTATACTGTTGTTGTGATGTATATATGTATATGCATTATCTTGCGATAGATGCATGTTGGTTAATTAGCAAATGTTGCGATATATTGAAGCATGCTAATATGGTATATATATATGCATGCCTGTTTCGTATTCTTGCCAAATATATCTGTTGGTTCAGTTGATAATACCTATGCTAGAGATAAGCGGTATTTGCGTATACCCTTAGTATAGGGGATCAAAAGGTGAACTTTTTCTAAAACCGGGAGGCGAGGCTCCTGAGTATAATATATATTTATATATATATATATATATTGATATAGTTTTTAAAACTATTAATCGAATAAGGTTTATTCGATAACTTTATTTTATTTAATGAATATTATTACGAATATTCATTCGAGGGCTTATGACTCCTTTATTTTATTTAATGAATATTATTACGAATATTAATTCGAGGGCTTATGACTTTTTTATTTTATTAAATGAATATTATTTTGAATATTCATTCGAGAACTTATGACTCCTTTTATTTTATTATTTGAATATTATTTGAATATTCATTCGAGGGCTTATGACTCTTTTATATTATTTATTGAATATTATTTGAATATTCATTCGAGGGCTTATGACTCAGTTTATATTATTTAATGAATATTATTTGAATATTCATTTGAGGATCTATGACTCCGATTATTTGCTGAGATATGTTCTTTATTTTATTAAAGAATAAGGTGTCGATAATCAAACTTATCTTTGGTTATTCAAATAAAGATAGTACTTTCATATAAGTATATCTTTGGTTATTTAATACTCATTTCAAGTATAAGTTTTAAAACTTCTACTTAAATTATTTTTTATAAAGATTATTCTTTATGGGAATATTATTTAAATAATAATATTCAGATATTTTCTAATATATTGGGACTGATTTATTTCATTAAATCAGCATTACTCCAAACACTCTTTAAAGTGTTTTCGAGTCTTCAAAATGATTTTTAAAAGTTAGAGCGGATCCCAAAACTCATTTTTATATTTAAGATCTTCCTTTTAAAGGGGATTTAAATACTCGTTCAAAACCTGAGGGATCAGGCTCTATGGTGTATTTTATATTCGCAACAAGGTTGCAGTTTTGGTAAATGAATTGATTACTTACCCAACGTTTGGGAAGTAAGTCCATCTATCGAGTCGGCATAAGCAACATGGGCTCAGTGGGCGTCCATGATAGTGTAAGTGGCTCAGTGGGAGTCCATCAAATGCATAAGTGGCTGAGTGGCAGTCCAGCATAAGGTCCTATTGCGACCAGGGTGATGACCAGTGGGGAATTCGTCCATTTACTAGTAGAAAAGGTTACTTATTGGTATCTTTGCCTGATCAACAAGATATCAGGTTTATGCCAAAATTCTTTCCTTTCCAAATTTATTGGATATTGCAATTCTGTTCATACTTTACATGACAGAGGTTTTCAGGAAACGTATGTATATATATATAGGTGTATATATATATCGGGACTTATTGAAGTATATCATAACTTCATTTCCTTCAAAATATTTCAAAGATTGAATCTATTCAAGTCTTATCCTGTAGTCTCATTAGTGTGATGAACTTTTGAAACTAATTATAACTTGAACGGTGGTAGTTCAAGTAGTATTTGGAAAAGATATAAGTATATTGGAGTATCTTGTAACTTCATCTTTTAAACTTATATCTAGTAAATGATTTTCTTATGCATGACAAAGATTTTCAGAAAAACGTTAAGACAAGGTTAGATATATGAGATCACCTTGCAACGATATTTTTATACAGTTATACACTGGAACTCTGTGTGTATTATGCATGGAAGAGGACTTCCAATATTTTGAAAAGTATATATGTATATATATATATATACTGAATATTTTGCGACTTCATCGCATTAAGATATCAAACTTGGTTCATTTCTTTTGACCAAGATTTTCATGAGTACTATGAGAAGGCTCATATATTGTTAATCATTATACATATTATTTTGGTGGGCTTGCTGCTCACCCTTGCTTTCTTCTTTCATCACACAACATCAGATAGACAAGATGAACAGGACCAAACTCCCAATTCGCAAGCGGATAGGAAAGGTTCCGCAGCTTTCGGGAAGCGTTGAGGCCACTATAGCTGAGGTAGAAATTACCAATAGGCTAGGCTTTCAACTTTTGACGTACCAGATTATGTATATTTATGAATTGTAATAATGGCAAAGAAATGTAAATTTATTCAAAAACCTTTTTAAGGTGTATTGACATATAATTGTGGAATAAAATGACTTGTGATTATTTTTGGATATTCATCTCTGAGACTATAACTTGTGGTGTGTGTGTTTATTGTGGAGTCACAGTTCAGAGTAGTTGATTGTGTATTAAGATTGGGTGTTATTAAGGGAAATGGAACTCGTGACAACCCGGATCCCCGACCCCGGATTTGGGGGTGTTACAATCAGTACTTGTTGAAAGCTTAGCTTCATAAATGTTACCACGCCTGTATCCTTTCAGAACAACTTTGCCTGTAGATTTACTCACAACTTCACAGTATTCTTCAAAGAAATCAACATGATAACCTCTCTCACAGATTTGACTTATACTCAGCAGATTGTGTTTAAGTCCTGAGACCAGAGCTACTTTTTAATGATGACATTCCCAAGATTGATATTGCCATATCCCAATGTTTTTCCAATGTTTCCATCTCCATAAGAAACACTTGGGCCAGCTTTCTCTATAAAGTCTGATAGCAGGGCTTTATTTCCAGTCATATGTCTCGAACATCCACTGTCCAGAACTAGGATGTTTTTCCTGTTGCCCTGCAATCACAAAGACCACTAATGATTAGTTTTAAGGACCCAGACTTGCTTGGATCCTTTGGCCTTATCAAGTTTGTTAACATTTGCAGCGGATTTAGCATCAGAGTTTATGTTAACATTTTTCTTATCAGAATTTACACTATCAGACTTTGAATCAGAATTTACACTAGAAGGAACAATGGAAACTTTCTTTAAAGAAGGTTTTATTTGATAATAATCATAGTACAAACTATGATATTCCTTATAAGTATAAATGGAATGCCATAAACTACCACAATGAAAATAAGGATTTTGTGGCTTATATCTAACAGACTGACTCTTAACTCCTGACTTTGAAGGTAAGGAGTTTATATTCTTATTCTTCCTGCAAAAAGAAGCCAGATGGTTAGAACTTCCACAGTTATGACACGTTTTCCTAGGAGCTTTAGGAATAGGTTTATAATCATTGCTTTTATTCACACCTTCCTTTCCATTCCAATTTTTCCTAGGTGATTCTACCTTGTTTGCATATTAACATCTTTCAGCTTATGCTTAAGCTGCTTCTTAGTCATTAAGCCTATGTTTACTTCAGCTGTCTTTTCCTGTTTTAGTTTGTCAGAAGTTAATCCCTTTTTAACTTCTGATTTTTCATTATCAGACTTTAAAGCTACAAACTTAACAGGTTTTAACTTTGGCTTTTGCTTAACAACAACAGGCTTAATTTCTACAGTTCCCTTATCATTCTTATCCTCTCCATAACCTAAGCCTTCTTTCCAGTTTTCACTACTTAGCAAATTTTGAGTTGTTCTGCCAGAGTTAGTCCAAGTCCTGATAACCTCTCTTTCCTTTTCTAACTCAGTTTTTAGAGATTCATTCATTTTTAGCACTTCATCCCTAACATAAAAAGCATCATCTCTATCTTTCTGAGTTTGATGGAACATAACTAACTCTTTTTCTAAGAAATCATTTCTTTTCTTAAAAGCAAGATTTTCAGAAGTTAATCTTTCACATGTTAAAGTTTGATCTCTATAACTAACAAACATGGTTTTAAGATATCTTCTCAACTCATTAATATCATCAGTATGAAAAGCATAAGTTGTCTGAGGTACCTTTGATTCAGCAGCTTCAGAATTGCTTTCAGCACTTGCTTTATCAGCATTTGCCATCAAAGCATAATTCTCCTCACTTTCAGAGTCTGAGGTGTCTGTCCAACTTTTCTTCTTTGTGACAAGAGCCTTGCCTTTGTCACTCTTCACTTTCTTACAATCAGGAGATATGTGGCCTTTTTCACCATAGTTGTAGCATTTGACATTTGTATAATCTCCTCTGTCAGACTTTCCTCCTCTGCTCTCAGATCTTCTGAAATTCTTCTTATCAGAACTTGTGCCTTTCCTGGAAAACTTCTTTCCCTTCCTGAACTTCCTGTATGCAATCTTTGTGATCCCTTTCACCATAAGAGCACACAGCTTCATTATCTCTTCATCAGCATCCGTCTCAGGCAGGCTTTCAGATTCTGAGTCATCATCACTTTCAGAACTTGATGACTCAGTATCAGACTTTATGAAAAGAGCTTTACCCTTATCTTTCCTTGAGGTAGGCGCTTTGGGGGATTCTTTTTCAGCCTTAAGAGCAACTGTCCTTGACTTTCCACCTTTCCTCTTGCTTCTTTGTTCCATCTCAAGTTCATGAGTCTTGAGCATTCCATAAATTTCATCAAGAGTTGTTTCATCAAGATTGTAGTTGTCTCTTATTATTGTTGCCTTCAAATCCCAGCATTCAGGAAGAGCTAACAGGAATTTAAGGTTTGAATCTTCAAGATCATACTCCTTATTAATCAGTGACAAATCATTCAAGAGTTTGACAAATCTATCATATAAATCAGTCAATGACTCATTAGCCTTTGAGTCAAAGTGTTCATACTCTTGAGTGAGTATTCTCTTCCAGTTCTTCTTAATTGTATCAGTTCCCTGACACCTTGTTTCCAGAGCATCCCATATCTCATTTGCAGTCTTGCAGTTAATTACCCTGTTTGACATTACATTATTAATGGCACTGTGCAGTAAGTGTCGTACCTTAGCATCCTTAGCAATTGATGCGATATCTTCAGCAATGTAATCACTCTTCTCCTTTGGTACAGTCTTTGCTGCTTCACCTGCAACTACAACTGCGAGCTTGGTTGGTTTGTGAGGTCCTTCCTTGATTCTATCAAGATATTCTGGATCTGTAGCTTCCAGAAACATGGTCATCCTCACCTTCCATATGGCATATTCAGATGGTCTCAATATGGGAACTCTGATGGTCTCATACCGACTTTGAATTTGTGTCTTTGGAGGTTCTTCAGTTTTGGTGGGCTTAGTTGGAGTTTCTGTGTCAGACATGACTGTGTTTGGATCTCAAACTGTTTGTGCGTTAACAGATAGGCTCTGATACCACTTGTTAGGTCACACACACACTGTAGAAGGGGTGAATACAGTGTAAAGTACAATCAAATCGAACTTTAATAACTTAAATAACATAAAACAAACTTTATTGAAACAATAAACTCTGTTACAGTATGGAACTGTTACCTCTCAGTGATGAACAAATATCACGAAAGCTGTTAGGGTTACAATGAATAATCTTCTCGAATATGATAACACTTATAGTGTAAACCCTATGTCTGTGTTTATATACTATACAGTTACAAGATAATCGCTAATTGATATGGAATATAATTCTGCTTCCTAAAATATATCAATCAGATATCTTTTTTTCCAAGTATTCTATTCTTTATAGAATTCCTTCTTCATGCATATCTCTTCTTATGTTTGTCTCGATCTTCTTTCCTTTAATCAGCTATTATCCTTATCTGAACGTCCTTCAGTACTTAAGTTCTGATATCCATCTTCTGATGATTATCTCCTGATAATATAAGTACTGATATCCTTAAGTCCTGACTTCCAGTAAGTACTGATTTATCCTGTTTAAGTAAGATCTGAAAACTAAACATAAATCATATTAGCCATGACATTATCAAATATATCTAACAAAAACATTTAACTATTCTGAACATAGAATAGCAGAGGGTACTTGCATAAACAAAATCATTTAATTCAGCGATATGTAAAACATTTATCTATCTTGAACTGAAGAGAGAAAGCAATACTTGCATGATAAGATTTAAAATAAATATCACTTGAACGATAAGTGATGATAGGGATACTTGCATAATATGATTCGAAATAAATGTCACTTGAACGATAAGTGAAGTCAGGGGTACTTGCATAAACAAAATCATTTAAAACTCTTTTCAACAAATTCCAACTCAAAACTGAACCCACTAGTATAACTTCGAAATGAAGTATACTAGGCCCAAATAAAATACACCACTATAATATAATATAATATAAACAACTTTACACCATAAAACTTACACTAGCCCGCAAAACCCGGGATCAACCACCTTCCAATAGCTTCTTCTTTGCTTCTTCGAATTTCGCAGCTAAACAGCGCAAGCTAATCCTCACTGGAGGTTAAATTTGAAAACATGAAAGTATGAGCAAAAGAAACGCTCAGCAAGATTATTATAGCGAATATAGGGTCGTTTTGATATAAAACCGACATCTGCATCAGCGCAGAACATTTAAAAATCATAATTGCTGAATCATAAAATTTTAATTGAGGAATCCCATAATTGATTCCTTAATTGTATTCAAAACCATTTTGATATTTTTAAGCGAAATGCTTCAGCAATACTTTGAATCTTGACGAGAATAAAACTCGTAAAACAGTGTTTACGGAAATATCGTAACCATAACAACAAGAAGCAATGATTATGGATTGAATCATAAACTTTACTCAAAACCGAACACTTCAAATTAATACTTACTTTGCTGTCATATCAAATTAGATATCAATACGAACTTTGATGCTCACAACACTCATATTGAAGTCAACATCAATCATCTATACTAATACCACCTTTGATATTTAACAACAACGTAAGTATCAGCATAAATCAGAATCTGAATCAAAACCGCAATTCACTTTTAATCCAAAACAGAATCAGTTGATAAATCATTTATTCTATGGTTCTCAAAATAATAAAGAAATTTAGATATCAATTTAGATTGGAACCTATAACATTTCATGCGGTTCCCGATGATCAGTCGCGAAACAACACCGGTATCCCGCAGCCATACCATAAATATAGGTACTACCCGTATCCCGAAGACATACGGTACCTATAGGGCGCCAGAAAAGGTATAACTAGCCTTGAAAGATATTACAGCTGGACCGATATCTCAATCACCTTTGCTGTAACCAGTAACCATTCCAATCTTAAAAACCTTTTTATTGAAAAAGGAGCCGAATCAATCGACATCCTAAATAATTTTATTCCCCCATTCACTTGCGTAGGAATACTCGCAACAATATCATCTTTCTCAAAATCCAAAATATTTATAAATCCAGTAATTGATAAGTAAAACACTTAACTATTCTGAACATAGAATAGCAGAGGGTACTTGCATAAACAAAATCATTTAATTCAGCGATATGTAAAACATTTATCTATCTTGAACTGAATAGAGAAAGCAATACTTGCATGATAAGATTTAAAATAAATATCACTTTAACGATAAGTGGTGATAGGGATACTTGCATAATATAATTCGAAATAAACGTCACTTGAACGATAAGTGAAGTCAGGGGTACTTGCATAAACAAAATCATTCAAAACTCTTTTCAACAAATTCCAACTCAAAACTGAACCCACTAGTATAACTTCGAAATGAAGTACACTAGGCCCAAATAATATACACCACTATAATATAATATAATATAAACAACTTTACACCATAAAACTTACACTAGCCCGCAAAACACTGGATCAACCACCTTCCAATAGCTTCTTCTTTGCTTCCTCGAATTTCACAGCTAAACAGCGCAAGCTAATCCTCACTGGAGGTTAAATATGAAAACAGGAAAGTATGAGCGAAAGAAATGCTCAGCAAGATTATTATAGCGAATATAGGGTCGTTTTGATATAAAACCGACATCTGCATCAGCGCAGAACATTTAAAAATCATAATTGTTGAATCATAAAATTTTAGTTGAGGAATCCCAGAATTGATTCCTTAATTGTATTCAAAACTATTTTGATATTTTTAAGCGAAATGCTTCAGCAATACTTTGAATCTTGACGAGAATAAAACTCGTAAAACAGTGTTTACGGAAATATCGTAAACCATAACAACAAGAAGCAATGATTATGGATTGAATCATAAACTTTACTCAAAACCGAACTCTTCAAATTAATACTTACTTTGCTGTCATATCAAATTAGATATCAATACAAACTTTGATGCTCACAACACCCATACTGAAGTCAACATCAATCATCTATACTAATACCACCTTTGATATTTAACAACAACGTAAGTATCAGCATAAATCAGAATCTGAATCAAAATCGCAATTCACTTTTAATCCAAAACAGAATCAGTTGATAAATCAATTATTCTATGATTCTCAAAATAATAAAGAAATTTAGATATCAATTTAGATTGCAACCAATAATATTTCATGTTGTTCCCGATGATCAGTCGCGAAACAACACCGGTATCCCGCAGCCATACCGTAAATATAGGTACTACCCGTATCCCGAAGATATACGGTACCTGTAGGGCGCCAGAAAATGTACAACTAGCCTTGAAAGATATTACAGCTGGACCGATATCTCGATCACCTATGTTGTAACCAGTAACCATTCCAATCTTAAAACTTTTTTATTGAAAAAGGAGCTGAATCAATCGATATCCTAAATAATTTTATTCCCCCATTCACTTGCGTAGGAATACTCGCAACTAAATCATCTTTCTCAAAATCCAAAATATTTATAAATCCAGTAATTTCATAAGTAAAACATTTAACTATTCTGAACATAGAATTGCAGAGGGTACTTGCATAAATAAAATCATTTAATTCAGCGATATGTAAAACATTTACCTTTCTTGAACTGAATAGAGAAAGCAATACTTGCATGATAAGATTTAAAATAAATATCACTTGAACGTTAAGTGATGATAGGGATACTTGCATAATATGATTCGAAATAAACGTCACTAGAACGATAAGTGAAGTCAGGGGACTTGCATTAACAAAATCATTTAAAACTCTTTTATACAAATTCCAACTCAAAACTGAACCCATTAGTATAACTTCGAAATGAAGTATACTAGGCCCAAATAAAATACACCACTATAATATAATATAATATAAACAACTTTACACCATAAAACTTACACTAGCCCGCAAAACCCGGGATCAACCACCTTCCAATAGCTTCTTCTTTGCTTCTTCGAATTTCGCAGCTAAACAGCGCAAGCTAATCCTCACTGGAGGTTAAATTTGAAAACAGGAAAGTATGAGCAAAAGAAACGCTCAGCAAGATTATTGTAGCGAATATAGGGTCATTTTGATATAAAACCGACATCTGCATCAGCGCAGAACATTTAAAAATCATAATTGCTGAATCATAAAATTTTAATTGAGGAATCCCATAATTGATTTCTTAATTGTATTCAAAACCATTTTGATATTTGTAAGCGAAATGCTTCAGCAATACTTTGAATCTTGACGAGAATAAAACTCGTAAAACAGTGTTTACGGAAATATCGTAAACCATAACAACAAGAAGCAATGATTATGGATTGAATTATAAACTTTACTCAAAACCGAACACTTCAAATTAATACTTACTTTGCTGTCATATCAAATTAGATATCAATACGAACTTTGATGCTCACAACACCCATATTGAAGTCAACATCAATCATCTATACTAATACCACCTTTGATATTTAACAACAACGTAAGTATCAGCATAAATCAGAATCTGAATCAAAACCGCAATTCACTTTTAATCCAGAACAGAATCAGTTGATAAATCATTTATTCTATGGTTCTCAAAATAATAAAGAAATTTAGATATCAATTTAGATTGGAACCTATAACATTTCATGCGGTTCCCGATGATCAGTCCCGAAACAACACCGGTATCCCGCAGCCATACCAAAAATATAGGTACTACCCGTATCCCGAAGACATATGGTACCTATAGGGCGCCAGAAAAGGTATAACTAGCCTTGAAAGATATTACAGCTGGACCGATATCTCGATCACCTTTGCTGTAACCAGTAACCATTCCAATCTTAAAAACCTTTTTATTGAAAAAGGAGCCGAATCAATCGACATCCTAAATAATTTTATTCCCCCATTCACTTGCGTAGGAATACTCGCAACAATATCATCTTTCTCAAAATCCAAAATATTTATAAATCCAGTAATTGATAAGTAAAACACTTAACTATTCTGAACATAAAATAGCAGAGGGTACTTGCATAAACAAAATCATTTAATTCAGCGATATGTAAAATATTTATCTATCTTGAACTGAATAGAGAAAGCAATACTTGCATGATAAGATTTAAAATAAATATCACTTGAACGATAAGTGGTGATAGGGATACTTGCATAATATAATTCGAAATAAACGTCACTTGAACGATAAGTGAAGTCAGGGGTACTTGCATAAACAAAATCATTCAAAACTCTTTTCAACAAATTCCAACTCAAAACTGAACCCACTAGTATAACTTCGAAATGAAGTACACTAGGCCCAAATAATATACACAACTATAATATAATATAATATAAACAACTTTACACCATAAAACTTACACTAGCCCGCAAAACACTGGATCAACCACCTTCCAATAGCTTCTTCTTTGCTTCCTCGAATTTCGCAGCTAAACAGCGCAAGCTAATCCTCACTGGAGGTTAAATTTGAAAACAGGAAAGTATGAGCGAAAGAAATGCTCAGCAAGATTATTATAGCGAATATAGGGTCGTTTTGATATAAAACCGACATCTGCATCAGCGTAGAACATTTAAAAATCATAATTGCTGAATCATAAAATTTTAGTTGAGGAATCCCAGAATTGATTCCTTAATTGTATTCAAAACTATTTTGATATTTTTAAGCGAAATGCTTCAGCAATACTTTGAATCTTGACGAGAATAAAACTCGTAAAACAGTGTTTACGGAAATATCGTAAACCATAACAACAAGAAGCAATGATTATGGATTGAATCATAAACTTTACTCAAAACCGAACTCTTCAAATTAATACTTACTTTGCTGTCATATCAAATTAGATATCAATACAAACTTTGATGCTCACAACACCCATACTGAAGTCAACATCAATCATCTATACTAATACCACCTTTGATATTTAACAACAACGTAAGTATCAGCATAAATCAGAATCTGAATCAAAATCGCAATTCACTTTTAATCCAAAACAGAATCAGTTGATAAATCAATTATTCTATGATTCTCAAAATAATAAAGAAATTTAGATATCAATTTAGATTGCAACCAATAATATTTCATGTTGTTCCCGATGATCAGTCGCGAAACAACACCGGTATCCCGCAGCCATACCGTAAATATAGGTACTACCCGTATCCCGAAGATATACGGTACCTGTAGGGCGCCAGAAAATGTACAACTAGCCTTGAAAGATATTACAGCTGGACCGATATCTCGATCACCTATGTTGTAACCAGTAACCATTCCAATCTTAAAACTTTTTTATTGAAAAAGGAGCTGAATCAATCGATATCCTAAATAATTTTATTCCCCCATTCACTTGCGTAGGAATACTCGCAACTAAATCATCTTTCTCAAAATCCAAAATATTTATAAATCCAGTAATTTCATAAGTAAAACATTTAACTATTTTGAACATAGAATTGCAGAGGGTACTTGCATAAATAAAATCATTTAATTCAGCGATATGTAAAACATTTACCTTTCTTGAACTGAATAGAGAAAGCAATACTTGCATGATAAGATTTAAAATAAATATCACTTGAACGTTAAGTGATGATAGGGATACTTGCATAATATGATTCGAAATAAACGTCACTAGAACGATAAGTGAAGTCAGGGGACTTGCATTAACAAAATCATTTAAAACTCTTTTATACAAATTCCAACTCAAAACTGAACCCATTAGTATAACTTCGAAATGAAGTATACTAGGCCCAAATAAAATACACCACTATAATATAATATAATATAAACAACTTTACACCATAAAACTTACACTAGCCCGCAAAACCCGGGATCAACCACCTTCCAATAGCTTCTTCTTTGCTTCTTCGAATTTCGCAGCTAAACAGCGCAAGCTAATCCTCACTGGAGGTTAAATTTGAAAACAGGAAAGTATGAGCAAAAGAAACGCTCAGCAAGATTATTGTAGCGAATATAGGGTCATTTTGATATAAAACCGACATCTGCATCAGCGCAGAACATTTAAAAATCATAATTGCTGAATCATAAAATTTTAATTGAGGAATCCCATAATTGATTTCTTAATTGTATTCAAAACCATTTTGATATTTGTAAGCGAAATGCTTCAGCAATACTTTGAATCTTGACGAGAATAAAACTCGTAAAACAGTGTTTACGGAAATATCGTAAACCATAACAACAAGAAGCAATGATTATGGATTGAATTATAAACTTTACTCAAAACCGAACACTTCAAATTAATACTTACTTTGCTGTCATATCAAATTAGATATCAATACGAACTTTGATGCTCACAACACCCATATTGAAGTCAACATCAATCATCTATACTAATACCACCTTTGATATTTAACAACAACGTAAGTATCAGCATAAATCAGAATCTGAATCAAAACCGCAATTCACTTTTAATCCAGAACAGAATCAGTTGATAAATCATTTATTCTATGGTTCTCAAAATAATAAAGAAATTTAGATATCAATTTAGATTGGAACCTATAACATTTCATGCGGTTCCCGATGATCAGTCCCGAAACAACACCGGTATCCCGCAGCCATACCAAAAATATAGGTACTACCCGTATCCCGAAGACATATGGTACCTATAGGGCGCCAGAAAAGGTATAACTAGCCTTGAAAGATATTACAGCTGGACCGATATCTCGATCACCTTTGCTGTAACCAGTAACCATTCCAATCTTAAAAACCTTTTTATTGAAAAAGGAGCCGAATCAATCGACATCCTAAATAATTTTATTCCCCCATTCACTTGCGTAGGAATACTCGCAACAATATCATCTTTCTCAAAATCCAAAATATTTATAAATCCAGTAATTGATAAGTAAAACACTTAACTATTCTGAACATAAAATAGCAGAGGGTACTTGCATAAACAAAATCATTTAATTCAGCGATATGTAAAATATTTATCTATCTTGAACTGAATAGAGAAAGCAATACTTGCATGATAAGATTTAAAATAAATATCACTTGAACGATAAGTGGTGATAGGGATACTTGCATAATATAATTCGAAATAAACGTCACTTGAACGATAAGTGAAGTCAGGGGTACTTGCATAAACAAAATCATTCAAAACTCTTTTCAACAAATTCCAACTCAAAACTGAACCCACTAGTATAACTTCGAAATGAAGTACACTAGGCCCAAATAATATACACAACTATAATATAATATAATATAAACAACTTTACACCATAAAACTTACACTAGCCCGCAAAACACTGGATCAACCACCTTCCAATAGCTTCTTCTTTGCTTCCTCGAATTTCGCAGCTAAACAGCGCAAGCTAATCCTCACTGGAGGTTAAATTTGAAAACAGGAAAGTATGAGCGAAAGAAATGCTCAGCAAGATTATTATAGCGAATATAGGGTCGTTTTGATATAAAACCGACATCTGCATCAGCGTAGAACATTTAAAAATCATAATTGCTGAATCATAAAATTTTAGTTGAGGAATCCCAGAATTGATTCCTTAATTGTATTCAAAACTATTTTGATATTTTTAAGCGAAATGCTTCAGCAATAATTTGAATCTTGACGAGAATAAAACTCGTAAAACAGTGTTTACGGAAATATTGTAAACCATAACAACAAGAAGCAATGATTATGGATTGAATCATAAACTTTACTCAAAACCGAACTCTTCAAATTAATACTTACTTTGCTGTCATATCAAATTAGATATCAGTACGAACTTTGATGCTCACAACACCCATACTGAAGTCAACATCAATCATCTATACTAATACCACCTTTGATATTTAACAACAACGTAAGTATCAGCATAAATCAGAATCTGAATCAAAACCGCAATTCACTTTTAATCCAAAACAGAATCAGTTGATAAATCAATTATTCTATGATTCTCAAAATAATAAAGAAATTAAGATATCAATTTAGATTGGAACCAATAACATTTCATGTTGTTCCCGATGATCAGTCACGAAACAACACCGGTATCCCGCAGCCATACCGTAAATATAGGTACTACCTGTATCTCGAAGACATATGGTACCTATAGGGCGCCAGAAAAGGTATAACTTGCCTTGAAAGATATTACATGACCGATATCTCGATCACCTATGTTGTAACCAGTAACCAGTAACCATTCCAATCTTAAAAACCTTTTTATTGAAAAAGGAGCCGAATCAATCGACATCCGAAATAATTTTATTCCCCCATTCACTTGGGTAGGAATACTCGCAACAATATCATCTTTCTCAAAATCCAAAATATTTATAAATCCAGTAATTTGATAAGTAAAACACTTAACTATTCTGAACATAGAATAGCAGAGGGTACTTGCATAAATAAAATCATTTAATTCAGCGATATATAAAACATTTATCTATCTTGAACTGAATAGAGAAAGCAATAATTGCATGATAAGATTTAAAATAAATATCACTTGAACGATAAGTGGTGATAGGGATACTTGCATAATATAATTCGAAATAAACGTCACATGAATGATAAGTGAAGTCAGGGGTACTTGCATAAACAAAATCATTCAAAACTCTTTTCAACAAATTCCAACTCAAAACTGAACCCACTAGTATAACTTCGAAATGAAGTATACTAGGCCCAAATAATATACACCACTATAATATAATATAAACAACTTTACACCATAAAACTTACACTAGCCCGCAAAACACTGGATCAACCACCTTCCATTAGCTTCTTCTTTGCTTCCTCGAATTTCGCAGCTAAACAGCGCAAGCTAATCCTCACTTGAGGTTAAATTTGAAAACAGGAAAGCATGAGCGAAAGAAATGCTCAGAAAGATTATTATAGCGAATATAGGGTCATTTTGATATAAAACCGACATCTACATCAGCGCAGAACATTTAAAAATCATAATTGCTGAATCATAAAATTTTAGTTGAGGAATCCCAGAATTGATTCCTTAATTGTATTCAAAACCATTTTGATATTTTTAAGCGAAATGCTTCAGCAATACTTTGAATCTTGACGATAATTAAACTCGTAAAACAGTGTTTACGGAAATATCGTAAACCATAACAACAAGAAGCAATGATTATGGATTGAATCATAAACTTTACTCAAAACCGAACTCTTCAAATTAATACTTACTTTGCTGTCATATCAAATTAGATATCAATACGAACTTTGATGCTCACAACACCCATACTGAAGTCAACATCAATCATCTATACTAATACCACCTTTGATATTTAACAACAACGTAAGTATCAGCATAAATCAGAATCTGAATCAAAACCGCAATTCACTTTTAATCCAGAACAGAATCAGTTGATAAATCAATTATTCTATGATTCTCAAAATAATAAAGAAATTTAGATATCAATTTAGATTGCAACCAATAATATTTCATGTTGTTCCCGGTGATCAGTCGCGAAACAACACCGGTATCCCGCAGCCATACCGTAAATATAGGTACTACCCGTATCCCGAAGATATACGGTACCTGTAGGGCGCCAGAAAAGGTACAACTAGCCTTGAAAGATATTACAGCTGGACCGATATCTCGATCACCTATGTTGTAACCAGTAACCATTCCAATCTTAAAACGTTTTTATTGAAAAAGGAGCTGAATCAATCGATATCCTAAATAATTTTATTCCCCCATTCACTTGCGTAGGAATACTCGCAACTAAATCATCTTTCTCAAACTCCAAAATATTTATAAATCCAGTAATTTCATAAGTAAAACATTTAACTATTCTGAACATAGAATTGCAGAGGGTACTTGCATAAATAAAATCATTTAATTCAGCGATATGTAAAACATTTACCTTTCTTGAACTGAATAGAGAAAGCAATACTTGCATGATAAGATTTAAAATAAATATCACTTGAACGTTAAGTGATGATAGGGATACTTGCATAATATGATTCGAAATAAACGTCACTTGAACGATAAGTGAAGTCAGGGGACTTGCATAAACAAAATCATTTAAAACTCTTTTATACAAATTCCAACTCAAAACTGAACCCATTAGTATAACTTCGAAATGAAGTATACTAGGCCCAAATAAAATACACCACTATAATATAATATAATATAAACAACTTTACACCATAAAACTTACACTAGCCCGCAAAACCCGGGATCAACCACCTTCCAATAGCTTCTTCTTTGCTTCTTCGAATTTCGCAGCTAAACAGCGCAAGCTAATCCTCACTGGAGGTTAAATTTGAAAACAGGAAAGTATGAGCAAAAGAAACGCTCAGCAAGATTATTGTAGCGAATATAGGGTCATTTTGATATAAAACCGACATCTGCATCAGCGCAGAACATTTAAAAATCATAATTGCTGAATCATAAAATTTTAATTGAGGAATCCCATAATTGATTTCTTAATTGTATTCAAAACCATTTTGATATTTGTAAGCGAAATGCTTCAGCAATACTTTGAATCTTGACGAGAATAAAACTCGTAAAACAGTGTTTACGGAAATATCGTAAACCATAACAACAAGAAGCAATGATTATGGATTGAATTATAAACTTTACTCAAAACCGAACACTTCAAATTAATACTTACTTTGCTGTCATATCAAATTAGATATCAATACGAACTTTGATGCTCACAACACCCATATTGAAGTCAACATCAATCATCTATACTAATACCACCTTTGATATTTAACAACAACGTAAGTATCAGCATAAATCAGAATCTGAATCAAAACCGCAATTCACTTTTAATCCAGAACAGAATCAGTTGATAAATCATTTATTCTATGGTTCTCAAAATAATAAAGAAATTTAGATATCAATTTAGATTGGAACCTATAACATTTCATGCGGTTCCCGATGATCAGTCCCGAAACAACACCGGTATCCCGCAGCCATACCATAAATATAGGTACTACCCGTATCCTGAAGACATATGGTACCTATAGGGCGCCAGAAAAGGTATAACTAGCCTTGAAAGATATTACAGCTGGACCGATATCTCGATCACCTTTGCTGTAACCAGTAACCATTCCAATCTTAAAAACCTTTTTATTGAAAAAGGAGCCGAATCAATCGACATCCTAAATAATTTTATTCCCCCATTCACTTGCGTAGGAATACTCGCAACAATATCATCTTTCTCAAAATCCAAAATATTTATAAATCCAGTAATTGATAAGTAAAACACTTAACTATTCTGAACATAAAATAGCAGAGGGTACTTGCATAAACAAAATCATTTAATTCAGCGATATGTAAAATATTTATCTATCTTGAACTGAATAGAGAAAGCAATACTTGCATGATAAGATTTAAAATAAATATCACTTGAACGATAAGTGGTGATAGGGATACTTGCATAATATAATTCGAAATAAACGTCACTTGAACGATAAGTGAAGTTAGGGGTACTTGCATAAACAAAATCATTCAAAACTCTTTTCAACAAATTCCAACTCAAAACTGAACCCACTAGTATAACTTCGAAATGAAGTACACTAGGCCCAAATAATATACACAACTATAATATAATATAATATAAACAACTTTACACCATAAAACTTACACTAGCCCGCAAAACACTGGATCAACCACCTTCCAATAGCTTCTTCTTTGCTTCCTCGAATTTCGCAGCTAAACAACGCAAGCTAATCCTCACTCGAGGTTAAATTTGAAAACAGGAAAGTATGAGCGAAAAAAATGCTCAGCAAGATTATTATAGCGAATATAGGGTCGTTTTGATATAAAACCGACATCTGCATCAGCGTAGAACATTTAAAAATCATAATTGCTGAATCATAAAATTTTAGTTGAGGAATTCCAGAATTGATTCCTTAATTGTATTCAAAACTATTTTGATATTTTTAAGCGAAATGCTTCAGCAATAATTTGAATCTTGACGAGAATAAAACTCGTAAAACAGTGTTTACGGAAATATTGTAAACCATAACAACAAGAAGCAATGATTATGGATTGAATCATAAACTTTACTCAAAACCGAACTCTTCAAATTAATACTTACTTTGTTGTCATATCAAATTAGATATCAGTAGGAACTTTGATGCTCACAACACCCATACTGAAGTCAACATCAATCATCTATACTAATACCACCTTTGATATTTAACAACAACGTAAGTATCAGCATAAATCAGAATCTGAATCAAAACCGCAATTCACTTTTAATCCAAAACAGAATCAGTTGATAAATCAATTATTCTATGATTCTCAAAATAATAAAGAAATTAAGATATCAATTTATATTGGAACCAATAACATTTCATGTTGTTCCCGATGATCAGTCGCGAAACAACACCGGTATCCCGCAGCCATACCGTAAATATAGGTACTACCTGTATCTCGAAGACATATGGTACCTATAGGGCGCCAGAAAAGGTATAACTTGCCTTGAAAGATATTACATGACCGATATCTCGATCACCTATGTTGTAACCAGTAACCAGTAACCATTCCAATCTTAAAAACCTTTTTATTGAAAAAGGAGCCGAATCAATCGACATCCGAAATAATTTTATTCCCCCATTCACTTGGGTAGGAATACTCGCAACAATATCATCTTTCTCAAAATCCAAAATATTTATAAATCCAGTAATTTGATAAGTAAAACACTTAACTATTCTGAACATAGAATAGCAGAGGGTACTTGCATAAACAAAATCATTTAATTCAGCGATATATAAAACATTTATCTATCTTGAACTGAATAGAGAAAGCAATAATTGCATGATAAGATTTAAAATAAATATCACTTGAACGATAAGTGGTGATAGGGATACTTGCATAATATAATTCGAAATAAACGTCACATGAATGATAAGTGAAGTCAGGGGTACTTGCATAAACAAAATCATTCAAAACTCTTTTCAACAAATTCCAACTCAAAACTGAACCCACTAGTATAACTTCGAAATGAAGTATACTAGGCCCAAATAATATACACCACTATAATATAATATAATATAATATAAACAACTTTACACCATAAAACTTACACTAGCCCGCAAAACACTGGATCAACCACCTTCCATTAGCTTCTTCTTTGCTTCCTCGAATTTCGCAGCTAAACAGCGCAAGCTAATCCTCACTTGAGGTTAAATTTGAAAACAGGAAAGCATGAGCGAAAGAAATGCTCAGAAAGATTATTATAGCGAATATAGGGTCATTTTGATATAAAACCGACATCTACATCAGCGCAGAACATTTAAATATCATAATTGCTGAATCATAAAATTTTAGTTGAGGAATCCCAGAATTGATTCCTTAATTGTATTCAAAACCATTTTGATATTTTTAAGCGAAATGCTTCAGCAATACTTTGAATCTTGACGATAATTAAACTCGTAAAACAGTGTTTACGGAAATATCGTAAACCATAACAACAAGAAGCAATGATTATGGATTGAATCATAAACTTTACTCAAAACCGAACTCTTCAAATTAATACTTACTTTGCTGTCATATCAAATTAAATATCAATACGAACTTTGATGCTCACAACACCCATACTGAAGTCACCATCAATCATTTATACTAATACCACTTTTGATATTTAACAATAATGTGAGTATCAGCATAAATCAGAATTTTAATCAAAACCGTAATTCAATTTTAATGCAAAACAGAATCAGTTGATAAATCATTTATTCTATGATTCTCAAAATAATAAAGAAATTTAGATATCAATTTAGATTGGAACCAATAACATTTCATGCTATTCCCGATGATCAGTCGTGAAACAACACCGGTATCACGCAGCCATACCGTAAATATAGGTACTACCCGTATCCCGAAGACATACGGTACCTATAAGGCGCCAGAAAAGGTATAACTAGCCTTGAAAGATATTACAGCTGGACCGATATCTCGATCACCTATGCTGTAACCAGTAACCAGTAACCACTTCAATCTTAGAAACCTTTTTATTAAAAAAGGAGCCGAATCAATCGACATCCTAAATAATTTTATTCCCCCGTTCACTTGGGTAGGAATACTCGCAATAAAATCATCTTTCTCAAAATCCAAAATATTTATAAATCCAGTAAAACATTAAACTATTCTGAACAGAGAATAGCAGAGGGTACTTGCATAAACAAAATCATTTAATTCAGCGATATGTAAAATATTTATCTATCTTGAACTGAATAGAGAAAGCAATACTTGCAGGATAAGATTTAAAATAAATATCACTTGAACGATAAGTGATGATAGGGATACTTGCATAATATGATTCGAAATAAACGTCACTTGAACGATAAGTGAAGTCAGGGGTGCTTGCATAAACAAAATCATTTAAAACTCTTTTCAACAAATTCCAACTCAAAACTGAACCCACTAGTATAACTTCGAAATGAAGTATACGAGGCCCAAATAAAATACACCACTATAATATAATATAATATAAACAACTTTACACCATAAAACTTACACTAGCCCGCAAAACCCTGGATCAACTACCTTTCAATAGCTTCTTCTTTGCTTCCTCGAATTTTTCAGCTAAACAACGCAAGCTAATCCTAACTGGAGGTTAAATTTGAAAACAGGAAAGTATGAGCGAAAGAAATGCTCAGCAAGATTATTATAGCGAATATAGGGTCGTTTTGATATAAAACCGACATCTGCATCAGCGCAGAACATTTAAAAAATATAATTGCTGAATCATAATTTTTTATTGAGGAATCCCAGAATTGATTCCTTAATTGTATTCAAAACCATTTTGATATTTTTAAGCGAAATGCTTCAGCAATACTTTGAATCTTGACGAGAATAAAACTTGTAAAACAGTGTTTACGGAAATATCGTAAACCATAACAACAAGAAGCAATGAATATGGATTGAATCATAAACTTTACTCAAAACCGAACTCTTCAAATTAATACTTACTTTGCTGTCATATCAAATTAGATATCAATACGAACTTTGATGCTCACAACACCCATACAGAAGTCAACATCAATCATCTATACTAATACCGCCTTTGATATTTAACAACAACATAAGTATCAGCATAAATCAAAATCTGAAACAAAACCGCAATTCACTTTTAATCCAAAACAGAATTAGTTGATAAATCATTTATTCTATGATTCTCAAAAAAATAAAGAAATTTAGATATCAATTTAGATTGGAACCGATTACATTTCTTGATGTTCGCGATGATCAATCGCGAAACAACACCGGTATCCCGCAGCCATACCGTAAGTATAGGTACTACCCGTATCCCGAAGACATACGGTACCTATAGGGCGCCAGAAAAAGTACAACTAGCCTTAAAAGATATTACAGCTGGACCGATATCTCGATCACCTATGTTGTAACCAGTAACCATTCCAATCTTAAAAACCTTTTTATTGAAAAAGGAGCCGAATCAATCGACATCCTAAATAATTTTATTCCCCCATTCACTTGGGTACGAATACTCGTAACAAAATCATCTTTCTCAAAATCCAAAATATTTATAAATCCAGTAATTTGATAAGTAAAACATTTAACTATTCTGAACATAGAATAGCAGAGGGTACTTGCATAAACAAAATCATTTAATTCAGCGATATGTAAAACATTTATCTATCTTGAACTGAATAGAGAAAGCAATACTTGCATGATAAGATTTAAAATAAATATCACTTGAACGATAAGTGATGATAGGGATACTAGCATAATATGATTCGAAATAAATGTCACTTGAACGATAAGTGAAGTCAGGGGTACTTGCATAAACAAAATCATTTAAAACTCTTTTCAACAAATTCCAACTCAAAACTGAACCCACTAGTATAACTTCGAAATGAAGTATACTAGGCCCAAATAAAATACACCACTATAATATAATATAATATAAACAACTTTATACCATAAAACTTACACTAACCCGCAAAACCCTGGATCAACAACCTTCCAATAGCTTCTTCTTTGCTTCCTCGAATTTCGCAGCTAAACAGCGCAAGCTAATCCTCACTGGAGGTTAAATTTGAAAACAGGAAAGTATGAGCGAAAGAAATGCTCAGCAAGATTATTATAACGAATATAGGGTCATTTTGATATAAAACCGACATCTGCATCAGCGCAGAACATTTAATAATCATAATTGCTGAATCATAAATTTTAAGTTGAGGAATCCCAGAATTGATTCCTTAATTGTATTCAAAACCATTTTGATATTTTTAAGCGAAATGCTTCAGCAATACTCTGAATCTTGACGAGAATAAAACTTGTAAAACAGTGTTTACGGAAATATCGTAAACCATAACAACAAGAAGCAATAATTATGGATTGAATCATAAACTTTACTCAAAACCGAACTCTTCAAATTAATACTTACTTTGCTGTCATATCAAATTAGATATCAATACGAACTTTGATGCTCACAACACCCATACTGAAGTCAACATCAATCATCTATACTAATACCACCTTTGATATTTAACAACAACGTAAGTATCAGCATAAATACGAATCTGAAACGAAACTGCAATTCACTTTTAATCCAAAACAGAATCAGTTGATAAATCATTTATTCTATGATTCTCAAAACAATAAAGAAATTTAAATATCAATTTAGATTGGAACCAATTACATTTCATGTTGTTCCCGATGATCAGTCGCGAAACAACACCGGTATCTTGCAGCCATACCGTAAATATAGGTACTACCCGTATCCCGAAGACATACGGTACCTATAGGGCTACAGAAAAAGTATAACTAGCCTTAAAATATATTACAGCTGGACCGACATCTCGATCACCTATGCTCTAACCAGTAACCAGTAACCATTCCAATCTTAAAAACCTTTTTATTGAAAAAGGAGCCAAATCAATCGACATCCTAAATAATTTTATTCCCCCATTCACTTGGGTAGGAATACTCGCAATAAAATCATCTTTCTCAAAATCCAACATATTTATAAATCCAGTAATTTGATAAGTAATATATTTTAATTATTCTGAACATAAAATAGCAGAGGGTACTTGCATAAACAAAATCATTTAATTCAGCGATATGTAAAATATTTATCTATCTTGAACTGAATAGAGAAAGCAATACTTGCATGATAAGATTTAAAATAAATATCACTTGAATGATAAGTGATGATAGGGATACTTGCATAACATGATTCGAAATAAACGTCACTTGAACGATAAGTGAAGTCAGGGGTACTTGCATAAACAAAATCATTTAAAACTCTTTTCAACAAATTCCAACTCAAAACTGAACCCACTAGTATAACTTCGAAATGAAGTATACTAGGCCCAAATAAAATGCACCACTATAATATAATATAATATAAACAACTTTACACCATAAAACTTACACTAGCCCGCAAAACCCTGGATCGACCACTTTCCAATAGCTTCTTCTTTGCTTCCTCGAATTTCGCAGCTAAACAGCACAAGCTAATCCTCACTGGAGGTTAAATTTGAAAACAGGAAAGTATGAGCGAAAGAAATGCTCAGCAAGATTATTATAGAGATTATAGGGTCATTTTGATATAAAACCGACATCTGCATCAGCGCAGAACATTTAAAAATCATAATTGCTGAATCATAAATTTTTATTGAGGAATCCCAGAATTGATTCCTTAATTGTATTCAAAACCATTTTGATATTTTTAAGCAAAATGCCTCAGCAATACTTTGAATCTTGACGACAATAAAACTTGTAAAACAGTGTTTACGGAAATTTCGTAAACCATAACAACAAGAAGCTATGATTATGGATTGAATCATAAACTTTACTCAAAACCGAACTCTTCAAATTAATACTTACTTTGCTGTCATATCAAATTAGATATCAATACGAAGTTTGATGCTCACAACACCCATATTGAAGTCAACATCAATCATCTATACTAATACCACCTTTGATATTTAACAACAACGTAAGTATCAGCATAAATAAGAATCTAAAACGAAACTGCAATTCACTTTTAATCCAAAACATAATCAGTTGATAAATCATTTATTCTATGATTCTCAAAACAATAAAGAAATTTAAATATCAATTTAGATTGGAACCAATTACATTTCATGCTGTTCCCGATGATCAGTCGCGAAACAACACCAGTATCCTGCAGCCATACCGTAAATATAGGTACTACCCGTATCCCGAAGACATACGGTACCTATATGGCGCCAGAAAAGGTATAACTAGCCTTGAAAGATATTACAGTTGGACCGATATCTCGATCACCTATACTGTAACCAGTAACCATTCCAATCTTAAAAACCTTTTTATTGAAAAAGGAGCCGAATCAATCGACATCCTAAATAATTTTATTCCCCCATTCACTTGGGTAGGAATACTCGTAACAAAATTATCTTTCTCAAAATCCAAAATATTTATAAATCCAGTAATTTGATAAGTAAAACATTTAACTATTCTGAACATAGAATAGGAGAAGGTACTTGAATAAACAAAATCATTTAATTCAGCGATATGTAAAACATTTATCTATCTTGAACTGAATAGAAAAAGCAATACTTGCATGATAAGATTTAAAATAAATATCACTTGAACGATAAGTGATGATAGGGATACTTGCATAATATGATTCGAAATAAACGTCACTTAAATGATAAGTGAAGTCAGGGGTACTTGCATAAACAAAATCATTTAAAACTCTTTTCAACAAATTCCAACTCAAAACTGAACCCACTAGTATAACTTCGAAATGAAGTATACTAGGCCCAAATAAAATACATCACTATAATATCATATAATACAAACAACTTTACACCATAAAACTTATACTTGCCAGCAAAACCCTCGATCAACCACCTTCTAATAGCTTCTTCTTTGCTTCCTCGAATTTCGCAACTAAACAGTGCAAGCTAATCCTCACTGGAGGTTAAATTTGAAAACAGGAAAGTATGAGCGAAAGAAATGCTCAGCAATATTATTATAGCGAATATAGGGTCGTTTTGATAAAAAAACCGACATCTGCATCAGCGCAGAACATTAAAAAATCATAATAGCTGAATCATAAAATTTTAGTTGAGGAATCCCAGAATTGATTCCTTAATTGTATTCAAAACCATTTTGATATTTTTAAGCAAAATGATTCAGTAATACTTTGAATCTTAACGAGAATAAAACTCATAAAATAGTGTTTACGGAAATATCGTAAACCATAACAACAAGAAGAAATGATTATGGATTGAATCATAAACTTTACTCAGAACCGAACTCTTCAAATTAATACTTATTTTGCTGTCATATCAAATTAGATATCAATACGAACTTTGATGCTCACAACACCCATACTGAAGTCAACATCAATCATCTATACTAATACCACCTTTGATATTTAACAACAACGTAAGTATCAGCATAAATCAGAATCTGAAACAAAACCGCAATTCACTTTTAATCCAAAACAGAATTAGTTGATAAATCATTTATTCTATGATTCTCAAAACAATAAATAAATTTAGATATCAATTTAGATTGGAACCAATTACATTTCATGCTGTTCCCGATGATCAGTCACGAAACAACACTGGTATCCCGCAGCCATACCGTAAATATGGGTACTACCCGTATCCCGAAGACATACGGTACCTATAGGGCGCCAGAAAAAGTATAACTAGCCTTAAAAGATATTACAGCTGGACCGATATCTCGATCACCTATGCTGTAACCATTAACCAGTAATCATTCCAATCTTAAAAATCTTTTTATTGAAAAAGGAGCTGAATCAATCGACATCCTAAATAATTTTATTCCCCCATTCACTTGGGTAGGACTACTCGCAACAAAATCATCTTTCTCAAAATCAAAATATTTATAAATCCAGTAATTTGATAAGTAAAACATTTAACTGTTCTGAACATAGAATTGCAGAGGGTACTTGCATAAACAAAATCATTTAATTCAGCGATATGTAAAACATTTATCTAACTTAAACTGAATAGAGAAAGCAATACTTGCATGATAAGATTTAAAATAAATATCACTTGTACGATAATTGATGATAGGGATACTTGCATAATATGATTCGAAATAAACGTCACTTGAACGATAAGTGAAGTCAGGGGTACTTGCATAAACAAAATCATTCAAAACTCTTTTCAACAAATTCCAACTCAAAACTGAACCCACTAGTATAACTTTGAAATGAAGTATACTAGGCCCAAATAATATACACCACTATAATATAATATAATATAATATAAACAACTTTACACCATAAAACTTACACTAGCCCGCAAAACACTGGATCAACCACCTTCCATTAGTTTCTTCTTTGCTTCCTCGAATTTCGCAGCTAAACAGCGCAAGCTAATCCTCACTGGAGGTTAAATTTGAAAACAGGAAAGTATGAGCGAAAGAAATGCTCAGCAAGTTTATTATAGCGAATATAGGGTCATTTTGATATAAAACCGACATCTGCATCAGCGCAGAACATTTAAAAATCATAATTGCTGAATCAAAAAATTTTAGTTGAGGAATCCCAGAATTGATTCCTTAATTGTATTCAAAACCATTTTGATATTTTTAAGCCAAATGCTTCAGCAATACTTTGAATCTTGACGAGAATAAAACTCGTAAAACAGTGTTTACGGAAATATCGTAAACCATAACAACAAAAAGCAATGATTATGGATTGAATCATAAACTTTACTCAAAACCTAACTCTTCAAATTAATACTTACTTTGCTGTCATATCAAATTAGATATCAATACGAACTTTGATGCTCACAACACCCATATTGAAGTCAACATCAATAATCTATACTAATACCACCTTTAATATTTAACAACAACGTAAGTATCAGCATAAATCAGAATCTGAATCAAAACCGTAATTCACTTTTAATCCAAAACAGAATCAGTTGATAAATCATTTATTCTATGATTCTCAAAACAATAAAGAAATTTAGATATCAATTTAGATTGGAACCAATAACATTTTATGTTGTTCCCGAAGATCAGTCCCGAAACAATACCGGTATCCCACAGCCATACCGTAAATATAGGTACTACCTATATCCCGAAGACATACGGTACCTATAGGGTGCCAGAAAAGGTATAACTAGCCTTGAAAGATATTACAGCTGGACCAATATCTCGATCACCTATGTTGTAACCAGTAACCATTCCGATCTTAAAAACCTTTTTATTGAAAAAAGAACCGAATCAATCGACATCCTAAATAATTTTATTCCCCCATTGACTTGGATTGGAATACTCGCAACAAAATCATCTTTCTCAAAATCCAAAATATTTATAAATCCAGTAATTTGATAAGTAAAACATTTAACTATTCTGAACATAGAATAGCAGAGGGTACTTGCATAAACAAAATCATTTAATTCAGCAATATGTAAAACATTTATCTATCTAGAACTGAATAGAGAAAGCAATACTTGCATGATAAGATTTAAAATAAATATCACTTGAACGATAAGTGATGATAGGGATACTTGCATAATATGATTTGAAATAAACGTCACTTGAACGATAAGTGAAGTCAGGGGTACTTGCATAAACAAAATCATTTAAAACTCTTTTCAACAAATTCCAACTCAAAACTGAACCCACTAGTATAACTTCAAAATGAAGTATACTAGGCCCAAATAAAATGCACCACTATAATATAATATAATATAAACAACTTTACACCATAAAACTTACACTAGCCCGAAAAACCCTGGATCAACCACCTTCCAATAGTTTCTTCTTTGCTTCCTCGAATTTCGCAGCTAAACAGCGCAAGGTAATCCTCACTGGAGGATAAATTTGAAAACAGGAAAGTATGAGCGAAAGAAATCCTCAGCAAGATTATTATAGTGAATATAAGGTCGTTTTGATATAAAACCGACATTTGCATCAGCGCAGAACATTTAAAAATCATAATTATTGAATTATAAAATTTTAGTTGAGGAATCCCAGAATTGATTCCTTAATTGTATTCAAAACCATTTTGATATTTTTAAGCGAAATGCTTCAACAATACTTTGAATCTTGATGAGAATAAAACTCTTACAACAGTGTTTACGGAAATATCGTAAACCATAACAACAAGAAGCAATGATTATGGATTGAATCATAAACTTTACTCAAAACCGAACTCTTCAAATTAATACTTACTTTGCTGTCATATCAAATTAGATATCAATACGAACTTTGATGCTCACAACACCCATATTGAAGTCAAAATCAATCATCTATACTAATACCACCTTTGATATTTAACAACAACGTAAGTATCAGCATAAATCAGAATCTGAATCAAAACCGCAATTCAATTTTAATCCAAAACAGAATCAGTTGATAAATCATTTATTCTACGATTCACAAAACAATAAAGAAATTTAAATATCAATTTATATTGGAACCAATAACATTTCATGTTGTTCCCGATGATCAGTCGCGAAACAATACCGGTATCCCGCAGCCATACCGTAAATATAGGTACTACCCATATCCCGAAGACATACGGTACCTATAGGGCGCCAGAAAAGGTATAACTAGCCTTGAAAGATATTACAGCTGGACTGATATCTCGATCACCTATGCTGTAACCAGTAATCATTCCAATCTTAAAAACCTTTTTATTAAAAAAGGATCTGAATCAATCGATATCCTAAATAATTTTATTCCCCCATTCACTTGGGAAGGAATACTCGCAACAAAATCATATTTCTCAACATCCAAAATATTTATAAATCCAGTAATTTTAAGTAAAACATTTAACTATTCTGAACATAGAATAGCATAGGGTACTTGCATAAACAAAATCATTTAATTCAGCGATATGTAAAACATTTATCTATCTTGAACTGAATAGAGAAAGCAATACTTGCATGATAAGATTTAAAATAAATATCACTTGAACGATAAGTGATGATAGGGATACTTGCATAATATGATTTGAAATAAACGTCACTTGAACGATAAGTGAAGTCAGGGGTACTTGCATAAACAAAATCATTTAAAACTCTTTTCAAGAAATTCCAACTCAAAACTGAACCCACTAGTATAACTTCGAAATGAAGTATAATAGGCCCAAATAAAATGCACCGCTATAATATAATATAAAATAAACAAATTTACACCATAAAACTTACACTAGCCCGCAAAACCCTAGATCAACAACCATCCAATAGCTTCTACTTTGCTTCCTCGAATTTCGCAGCTAAACAGCGCAAGCTAATCCTCACTGGAGGTTAAATTTGAAAATAGGAAAGTATGAGCGAAAGAAATTCTCAGCTAGATTATTATAGCGAATATAGGGTCATTTTGATATAAAACCGACATCTGCATCAGCGCAGAACATTTAAAAATCATAATTACTGAATCATAGAATTTTAGATGAGGAATCCCAGAATTGATTCCTTAATTGTATTCAAAACCATTTTGATATTTTTAAGCGAAATGCTTCAGCAATACTTTGAATCTTGACGAGAATAAAACTCGTAAAATAGTGTTTACGGAAATATCGTAAACCGTAACAACAAGAAGCAATGATTATGGATTGAATAATAAACTTTACTCAAAACCGAACTCTACAAATTAATACTTACTTTGCTGTCATATCAAATTAGATATCAATACGAACTTTGATGCTCACAACACCCATACTGAAGTCAACATCAAACATCTATACTAATACCACCATTGATATTTAACAACAATGTAAGTATCAGCATAAATCAGAATCTGAATCAAAACCGCAATTCACTTTTAGTCCAAAACAAAATCAGTTGATAAATCATTTATACTATGATTCTCAAAATAATAAAGAAATTTAGATATCAATTTTGATTGGAACCAATAGCATTTCATGCTGTTCCCGATGATCAGTCACGAAACAACACCGATATCCCGTTGCCATACCGTAAATGTAGGTACTACCCGTATCCGGAAGACATTCGGTACCTATAGGGCGCCAAAAAAGGTATAACTAGCCTTAAAAGATATTACAGCTTGACCGATATCTCGATCACCTATACTGTAACCAGTAACCATTCCAATCTTAAAAACCTTTTTATTGAAAAAGGAGCCGAATCAATCGACATCCTAAATAATTTTATTCCCCCATTCACTTGGGTAGGAATACTCGCAACAAAATCATCTTTCTCAAAATCCAAAATATTTATAAATCCAGTAATTTGATAAGTAAAACATTTAACTATTCTTAACATAGAATAGTAGAGGGTACTTGCATAAACAAAATCATTTAATTCAGCGATATGTAAAACATTTATCTATCTTGAACTGAATAGAGAAAGCAATACTTGCATGATAAGATTTAAAATAAATATCACTTGAACGATAAGTGATGATAGGGATACTTGCATAATATGATTTGAAATAAACGTCACTTGAACGATAAGTGAAGTCAGGGGTACTTGAATAAACAAAATCATTTAAAACTCTTTTCAACAAATTCCAACTCAAAACTGAACCCACAAGTATAACTTCGAAATGGAGTATACTAGGCCCAAATAAAATACACCACTATAATATAATATAATATAAACAACTTTACACCAAAAAACTTATACTAGCCCGCAAAACCCTGGATCAACCACCTTCCAATAGCTTCTTCTTTGCTTCCTCGAATTTCGCAGCTAAACAGCGCAAGCTAATCCTCACTGGAGGATAAATTTGAAAACAGGAAAGTATGAGCGAAAGAAATGCTTAGCAAGATTATTATAGTGAATATAAGGTCGTTTTGATATAAAACTGACATCTGCATCAACGCAGAACATTTAAAAATCATAATTGCTGAATCATAAATTTTTAGTTGAGGAATCCCAGAATTGATTCCTTAATTGTATTCGAAACCATTTTGATATTTTTAAACGAAATGCTTCAGCAATATTTTGAATCTTGATGAGAATAAAACTCGTAAAACAGTGTTTACGGAAATATCGTAAACCATAACAACAAGAAGCAATGATTATGGATTGAATCATAAACTTTACTCAAAACTGAACTATTCAAATTAATACTTAATTTGTTGTCATATCAAATTAGATATCAATACGAACTTTAATGCTCACAACACCCATACTGAAGTCAACATCAAACATCTATACTAATACCACCTTTGATATTTAACAATAATGTAAGTATCAGCATAAATCAGAATCTGAATCAAAACCGCAATTCACTTTTAGTCCAAAACAAAATCAGTTGATAAATCATTTATACTATGATTCTCAAAATAATAAAGAAATTTAGATATCAATTTTGATTGGAACCAATAGCATTTCATGCTGTTCCCGATGATCAGTCACGAAACAACACCGATATCCTGTTGCCATACCGTAAATGTAGGTACTACCCGTATCCGGAAGACATTCGGTACCTATAGGGCGCCAAAAAAGGTATAACTAGCCTTAAAAGATATTACAGCTTGACCGATATCTCGATCACCTATACTGTAACCAGTAACCATTCCAATCTTAAAAACCTTTTTATTGAAAAAGGAGCCGAATCAATCGACATCCTAAATAATTTTATTCCCCCATTCACTTGGGTAGGAATACTCGCAACAAAATCATCTTTCTCAAAATCCAAAATATTTATAAATCCAGTAATTTGATAAGTAAAACATTTAACTATTCTTAACATAGAATAGCAGAGGGTACTTGCATAAACAAAATCATTTAATTCAGCGATATATAAAACATTTATCTATCTTGAACTGAATAGAGAAAGCAATACTTGCATGATAAGATTTAAAATAAATATCACTTGAACGATAAGTGATGATAGGGATACTTGCAAAATATGATTTGAAATAAACGTCACTTGAACGATAAGTGAAGTCAGGGGTACTTGAATAAACAAAATCATTTAAAACTCTTTTCAACAAATTCCAACTCAAAACTGAACCCACTAGTATAACTTCGAAATGGAGTATACTAGGCCCAAATAAAATGCACCACTATAATATAATATAATATAAACAACTTTACACCAAAAAACTTACACTAGCCCGCAAAACCCTGGATCAACCACCTTCCAATAGCTTCTTCTTTGCTTCCTCAAATTTCGCAGCTAAACAGCGCAAGCTAATCCTCACTGGAGGTTAAATTTGAAAACAGGAAAGTATGAGCGAAAGAAATGCTCAGCAAGATTATTATAGCGAATATAGGGTCGTTTTGATATAAAACCGACATCTGCATCAGCGCAGAACATTTAAAAATCATATTTGCTGAATCATAAAATTTTATTTGAGGAATCCCAGAATTGATTCCTTAATTGTATTTAAAACCATTTTGATATTTTTAAGCGAAATGCTTCAGCAATACTTTGAATCTTGACGAGAATAAAACTCGTAAAACAGTGTTTACGGAAATATCGTAAACCATAACAACAAGAAGCAATGATTATGGATTGAATCATAAACTTTACTCAAAACCAAACTCTTCAAATTAATACTTACTTTGCTGTCATATTAAATTAGCTATCAATACGAACTTTGATGCTCACAACACCCATACAGAAGTCAACATCAATCATCTATACTAATACCACCTTTGATATTTAACAACAACGTAAGTATCAGCATAAATCAGAATCTGAATCAAAACCGTAAATCACTTTTAATCCAAAACAGAATCAGTTGATAAATCATTTATACTATGATTCTTAAAACAATAAAGAAATTTAGATATCAATTTAGATTGGAACCAATAACATTTCATGTTGTTCCCGATGATCAGTCGCGAAACAACACCGGTATCCCGCAGCCATACCGTAAATATAGGTACTACCCGTATCCCGAAGACATACGGTACCTATAGGGCGCCAGAAAAGGTATAACTAGCCTTGAAAGATATTACAACTGGACCGATATCTCAATCACTTATACTGTAACCAGTAACCAGTAACCATTCCAATCTTAAAAACCTTTTTATTGAAAAAAGAGCTGAATCAATCGACATCCTAAATAATTTTATTCCCCCATTCACTTGGGTAGGAATACTCGCAACAAAATCATCTTTCTCAAAATCCAAAATATTTATAAATCCAGTAATTTGATAAGTAAACATTTAACTATTCTGAACATAGAATAGCAGAGGGTACTTGCATAAATAAAATCATTTAATTCGGCGATATGTAAAACATTTATCTATCTTGAACTGAATAGAGAAAGCAATACTTGCATGATAAGATTTAAAATAAATATCACTTGAACGACAAGTGATGATAGGGATACTTGCATAATATGATTCGAAATAAACGTCACTTGAACGATAACTGAAGTCAGGGGTACTTGCATAAACAAAATCATTTAAAACTATTTTCAACAAATTCCAACTCAAAACTGAACCCTCTAGTATAACTTCAAAATGAAGTATACTAGGCCCAAATAAAATGCACCACTATAATAAAATATAATATAAACAACTTTACACCATAAAACTTACACTAGCCCGCAAAACCCTGGATCAACCACCTTCCAATAGCTTTTTTTTTATCGTAGGTAACCCGCAGCCGCTACCCTTCGGGTGTGCACTGGGTAAACCCTACGGGCTCACGCAATAGCCTGCAAACCACGTGAACTAAGGTAAACCGCATTTAAGCGACAGGCTCTGACTCAGGAGGCATAATCATAAATTCTCCTCCCCTGGGATTCGAACCTGTGACCAAGAGGACAATTTTCCTCTCTTTAACCAACTGAGCCAACCCTTGCGGGCACCTTCCAATAGCTTCTTCTTTGCTTCCTCGAATTTCACAGCTAAACAGTGCAAGCTAATCCTTACTGGAGGTTAAATATGAAAACAGGAAAGTATGAGCGAAAGAAATGCTCGGCAAGGTTATTATAGCGAATATAGGGTCGTTTTGATATAAAACCGACATCAGCATCAGCGCAGAACATTTAAAAATCATAATTGCTGAATCATAAAATTTTAGTTGAGGAATCCCAAAATTGATTCCTTAATTGTATTCAAAACCATTTTGATATTTTTACGTGAAACGCTTCAGCAATACTTTGAATCTTGACGAGAATAAAACTCGTAAAACAGTGTTTACGGAAATATCATAAACCATAACAACAAGAAGCAATGATTATGGATTGAATCATAAACTTTACTCAAAACCGAACTCTTCAAATTAATACTTACTTTGTTGTTATATCAAATTAGATATCACTACGAACTTTGATGCTCACAACACCCATACTGAAGTCAACATCAATCATCTATACTAATACCACCTTTGATATTTAACAACAACGTAAGTATCAGCATAAATCAGAATCTGAATCAAAACCGCAATTCACTTTTAATCCAAAACAGAATCAGTTGATAAATCATTTATACTATGATTCTCAAAACAATAAAGAAATTTAGATATCAATTTAGATTGGACCGAATAATATTTCATGCTGTTCTCGATGATCAGTCGCGAAACAACACCGGTATCCCGGAGCCATATCGTAAATATAGGTACTACCCGTATCCGGAAGACATACGGTACCTATAGGGCGCCAGAAAAAGTATAACTAGCCTTGAAAGATATTACAGCTGGACCGATATCTCGATCACCTATACTGTAACCAATAATCAGTAACCATTCCAATCTTAAAAACCTTTTTATTGAAAAAAGAGCCGAATCAATTTACATCCTAAATAATTTTATTCCCTCATTCACTTGGGTAGGAATACTCGCAACAAAATCATCTTTCTCAAAATCCAAAATATTTATAAATCCTGTAATTTGATAAGTAAACATTTAACTATTCTGAACATAGAATAGCAGAGGGTACTTGCATAAACAAAATCATTTAATTCGGCGATATGTAAAACATTTATCTATCTTGAACTGAATAGAGAAAACAATACTTGCATGATAAGATTTAAAATAAATATCACTTGAACGATAAGTGATGAAAGGGCTACTTGCATAATATGATTCGAAATAAACATCACTTGAACGATAAGTGAAGTCAGGGGTACTTGCATAAACAAAATCATTTAAAACTCTTTTCAACAAATTCCAACTCAAAACTGAACCCACTAGTATAACTTCGAAATGAAGTATACTAGGCCCAAATAAAATACACCACTATAATATAATATAATATAAACAACTTTATACCATAAAACTTACACTAGCCCGCAAAACCCTGCATCAACCACCTTCCAATAGCTTCTTCTTTGCTTCCTCGAATTTCGCAGCTAACAGCGCAAGCTAATCCTCACTGGAGGTTAAATTTGAAAACAGGAAAGTATGAGCGAAAGAAATGCTCAGCAAGATTAATATAGCGAATTTAGGGTCATTTTGATATAAAACCGACATCTGCATCAGCGGAGAAAATTTAAAAATCATAATTGCTGAATCATAAAATTTTAGTTGAGGAATCCCAGAATTGATTCCTTAATTGTATTCAAAACCATTTTGATGTTTTAAGCGAAATGCTTCACCAATACTTTGAATCTTGAAAAGAATAAAAATCGCAAAACAGTGTTTACGAAAATATCGTACACCATAACAACAAGAAGCAATGATTATGGATTGAATCATAAACTTTACTCAAAACTGAACTCTTCAAATTAATACTTAATTTGTTGTCATATCAAATTAGATATCAATACGAAGTTTGATGCTCACAACACCCATACTGAAGTCAACATCAATCATCTATACTAATACCACCTTTGATATTTAACAACAACGTAAGTATCAGCATAAATCCGAATCTGAATCAAAACCGCAATTCACTTTTAATCCAAAACAGAATCAGTTGATAAATTATTTATTCAATGATTCTCAAAATAATAAAGAAATTTAGATATCAATTTAGATTGGAACCAATAACATTTCATGCAGTTCCCGATGATCAATCGCGAAACAACACCGGTATCCCGCAGCCATACCGTAAATATAGGTACTACCCGTATCACGAAGACATACGGTACCTATAGGGCGCCAGAAAAGGTATAACAAGCCTTGAAAGATATTACAGCTGGACCGATATCTCGATCACCTATGCTGTAACTAGTGACCATTCCAATCTTAAAAACCTTTTTATTGAAAAAGGAGCCGAATCAATCGACATCCTAAATAATTTTATTCCCCCATTCACTAGGGTAGGAATACTCGCAACAAAATCATCTTTCTCAAAATCCAAAATATTTATAAATCCAGTAATTTGATAAGTAAAACATTTAACTATTCTGAACATAGAATAGCAGAGGGTACTTGCATAAACAAAATCATTTAATTCGGCGATATGTAAAACATTTATCAATCTTGAACTGAATAGAGAAAACAATACTTGCATGATAAGATTTAAAATAAATATCACTTGAACGATAAGTGATGATAGGGATACTTGCATAATATGATTCGAAATAAACGTCATTTGAACGATAAGTGAAGTCAGGGGTACTTGCATAAACAAAATCATTTAAAACTCTTTTCAACAAATTCCAACTCAAAACCGAACCCACTAGTATAACTTCGAAATGAAGTATACTAGGCCCAAATAAAATACACCACTATAATATAATATAATATAAACAACATTACACCATAAAACTTACACTTGCCCGCAAAACCCTGGATCAACCACCTTCCAATAGCTTCTTCTTTGCTTCCTCGAATTTCGCAGCTAAACAGCGCAAGCTAATCCTCACTGGAGGTTAAATCTGAAAACTGGAAAGTATGGGCGAAAGAAATGCTCAGCAAGATTATTATAGCGAATATAGGGTCGTTTTGATAAAAAACCGACATCTGCATCAGCGCAGAACATTTGAAAATCATAATTGCTGAATCATAAAATTTTAGTTGACGAATCCCGGAATTGATTCCTTAATTGTATTCAAAACCATTTTGATATTTTTAAGCGAAACGCTTCAGCAATACTTTGAATCTTGACGAGAATAAAACTCGTAAAACAGTGTTTACGGAAATATCATAAACCATAACAACAAGAAGCAATGATTATGGATTGAATCATAAACTTTACTCAAAACCGAACTCTTCAAATTAATACTTACTTTGCTGTTATATCAAATTAGATATCAATACGAACTTTGATGCTCACAACACCCATACTGAAGTCAACATCAATCATCTATACTAATACCACCTTTGATATTTAACAACAACGTAAGTATCAGCATAAATCAGAATCTGAATCAAAACCGCAATTCACTTTTAATCCAAAACAGAATCAGTTGATAAATCATTTATACTATGATTCTCAAAACAATAAAGAAATTTAGATATCAATTTAGATTTGAACGAATAATATTTCATGCTGTTCTCGATGATCAGTCGCGAAACAACACCGGTATCCCGGAGCCATACCGTAATTATAGGTACTACCCGTATCCCGAAGACATACGGTACCTATAGGGCGCCAGAAAAAGTATAACTAGCCTTGAAAGATATTACAGCTGGACCGATATCTCGATCACCTATACTGTAACCAGTAACCAGTAACCATTCCAATCTTAAAAACCTTTTTATTGAAAAAAGAGCCGAATCAATTTACATCCTAAATAATTTTATTCCCTCATTCACTTGGGTAGGAATACTCGCAACAAAATCATCTTTCTCAAAATCCAAAATATTTATAAATCCTGTAATTTGATAAGTAAACATTTAACTATTCTGAACATAGAATAGCAGAGGGTACTTGCATAAACAAAATCATTTAATTCGGCGATATGTAAAACATTTATCTATCTTGAACTGAATAGAGAAAACAATACTTGCATGATAAGATTTAAAATAAATATCACTTGAACAATAAGTGATAAAAGGGCTACTTGCATAATATGATTCGAAATAAACGTCACTTGAACGATAAGTGAAGTCAGGGGTACTTGCATAAACAAAATCATTTAAAACTCTTTTCTACAAATTCCAACTCAAAACTGAACCCACTAGTATAACTTCGAAATGAAGTATACTAGGCCCAAATAAAATACACCACTATAATATAATATAATATAAACAACTTTATACCATAAAACTTACACTAGCCCGCAAAACCCTGCATCAACCACCTTCCAATAGCTTCTTCTTTGCTTCCTCGAATTTCGCAGCTAACAGCGCAAGCTAATCCTCACTGGAGGTTAAATTTGAAAACAGGAAAGTATGAGCGAAAGAAATGCTCAGCAAGATTAATATAGCGAATTTAGGGTCATTTTGATATAAAACCGACATCTGCATCAGCGGAGAAAATTTAAAAATCATAATTGCTGAATCATAAAATTTTAGTTGAGGAATCCCAGAATTGATTCCTTAATTGTATTCAAAACCATTTTGATGTTTTAAGCGAAATGCTTCACCAATACTTTGAATCTTGAAAAGAATAAAAATCGCAAAACAGTGTTTACGAAAATATCGTACACCATAACAACAAGAAGCAATGATTATGGATTGAATCATAAACTTTACTCAAAACTGAACTCTTCAAATTAATACTTAATTTGTTGTCATATCAAATTAGATATCAATACGAAGTTTGATGCTCACAACACCCATACTGAAGTCAACATCAATCATCTATACTAATACCACCTTTGATATTTAACAACAACGTAAGTATCAGCATAAATCCGAATCTGAATCAAAACCGCAATTCACTTTTAATCCAAAACAGAATCAGTTGATAAATTATTTATTCAATGATTCTCAAAATAATAAAGAAATTTAGATATCAATTTAGATTGGAACCAATAACATTTCATGCTGTTCCCGATGATCAATCGCGAAACAACACCGGTATCCCGCAGCCATACCGTAAATATAGGTACTACCCGTATCACGAAGACATACGGTACCTATAGGGCGCCAGAAAAGGTATAACAAGCCTTGAAAGATATTACAGCTGGACCGATATCTCGATCACCTATGCTGTAACCAGTAACCATTCCAATCTTAAAAACCTTTTTATTGAAAAAGGAGCCGAATCAATCGACATCCTAAATAATTTTATTCCCCCATTCACTAGGGTAGGAATACTCGCAACAAAATCATCTTTCTCAAAATCCAAAATATTTATAAATCCAGTAATTTGATAAGTAAAACATTTAACTATTCTGAACATAGAATAGCAGAGGGTACTTGCATAAACAAAATCATTTAATTCGGCGATATGTAAAACATTTATCAATCTTGAACTGAATAGAGAAAACAATACTTGCATGATAAGATTTAAAATAAATATCACTTGAACGATAAGTGATGATAGGGATACTTGCATAATATGATTCGAAATAAACGTCATTTGAACGATAAGTGAAGTCAGGGGTACTTGCATAAACAAAATCATTTAAAACTCTTTTCAACAAATTCCAACTCAAAACCGAACCCACTAGTATAACTTCGAAATGAAGTATACTAGGCCCAAATAAAATACACCACTATAATATAATATAATATAAACAACATTACACCATAAAACTTACACTTGCCCGCAAAACCCTGGATCAACCACCTTCCAATAGCTTCTTCTTTGCTTCCTCGAATTTCGCAGCTAAACAGCGCAAGCTAATCCTCACTGGAGGTTAAATCTGAAAACTGGAAAGTATGGGCGAAAGAAATGCTCAGCAAGATTATTATAGCGAATATAGGGTCGTTTTGATAAAAAACCGACATCTGCATCAGCGCAGAACATTTGAAAATCATAATTGCTGAATCATAAAATTTTAGTTGACGAATCCCGGAATTGATTCCTTAATTGTATTCAAAACCATTTTGATATTTTTAAGCGAAACGCTTCAGCAATACTTTGAATCTTGACGAGAATAAAACTCGTAAAACAGTGTTTACGGAAATATCTTAAACCATAACAACAAGAAGCAATGATTATGGATTGAATCATAAACTTTACTCAAAACCGAACTCTTCAAATTAATACTTACTTTGCTGTTATATCAAATTAGATATCAATACGAACTTTGATGCTCACAACACCCATACTGAAGTCAACATCAATCATCTATACTAATACCACCTTTGATATTTAACAACAACGTAAGTATCAGCATAAATCAGAATCTGAATCAAAACCGCAATTCACTTTTAATCCAAAACAGAATCAGTTGATAAATCATTTATACTATGATTCTCAAAACAATAAAGAAATTTAGATATCAATTTAGATTGGAACGAATAATATTTCATGCTGTTCTCGATGATCAGTCGCGAAACAACACCGGTATCCCGGAGCCATACCGTAATTATAGGTACTACCCGTATCCCGAAGACATACGGTACCTATAGGGCGCCAGAAAAAGTATAACTAGCCTTGAAAGATATTACAGCTGGACCGATATCTCGATCACCTATACTGTAACCAGTAACCAGTAACCATTCCAATCTTAAAAACCTTTTTATTGAAAAAAGAGCCGAATCAATTTACATCCTAAATAATTTTATTCCCTCATTCACTTGGGTAGGAATACTCGCAACAAAATCATCTTTCTCAAAATCCAAAATATTTATAAATCCTGTAATTTGATAAGTAAATATTTAACTATTCTGAACATAGAATAGCAGAGGGTACTTGCATAAACAAAATCATTTAATTCGGCGATATGTAAAACATTTATCTATCTTGAACTGAATAGAGAAAACAATACTTGCATGATAAGATTTAAAATAAATATCACTTGAACAATAAGTGATGAAAGGGCTACTTGCATAATATGATTCGAAATAAACGTCACTTGAATGATAAGTGAAGTCAGGGGTACTTGCATAAACAAAATCATTTAAAACTCTTTTCAACAAATTCCAACTCAAAACTGAACCCACTAGTATAACTTCGAAATGAAGTATACTGGGCCCAAATAAAATACACCACTATAATATAATATAATATAAACAACTTTATACCATAAAACTTACACTAGCCCGCAAAACCCTGCATCAACCACCTTCCAATAGCTTCTTCTTTGCTTCCTCGAATTTCGCAGCTAACAGCGCAAGCTAATCCTCACTGGAGGTTAAATTTGAAAACAGGAAAGTATGAGCGAAAGAAATGCTCAGCAAGATTAATATAGCGAATTTAGGGTCATTTTGATATAAAACCGACATCTGCATCAGCGGAGAAAATTTAAAAATCATAATTGCTGAATCATAAAATTTTAGTTGAGGAATCCCAGAATTGATTCCTTAATTGTATTCAAAACCATTTTGATGTTTTAAGCGAAATGCTTCACCAATACTTTGAATCTTGAAAAGAATAAAAATCGCAAAACAGTGTTTACGAAAATATCGTACACCATAACAACAAGAAGCAATGATTATGGATTGAATCATAAACTTTACTCAAAACTGAACTCTTCAAATTAATACTTAATTTGTTGTCATATCAAATTAGATATCAATACGAAGTTTGATGCTCACAACACCCATACTGAAGTCAACATCAATCATCTATACTAATACCACCTTTGATATTTAACAACAACGTAAGTATCAGCATAAATCCGAATCTGAATCAAAACCGCAATTCACTTTTAATCCAAAACAGAATCAGTTGATAAATTATTTATTCAATGATTCTCAAAATAATAAAGAAATTTAGATATCAATTTAGATTGGAACCAATAACATTTCATGCTGTTCCCGATGATCAATCGCGAAACAACACCGGTATCCCGCAGCCATACCGTAAATATAGGTACTACCCGTATCACGAAGACATACGGTACCTATAGGGCGCCAGAAAAGGTATAACAAGCCTTGAAAGATATTACAGCTGGACCGATATCTCGATCACCTATGCTGTAACCAGTAACCATTCCAATCTTAAAAACCTTTTTATTGAAAAAGGAGCCGAATCAATCGACATCCTAAATAATTTTATTCCCCCATTCACTAGGGTAGGAATACTCGCAACAAAATCATCTTTCTCAAAATCCAAAATATTTATAAATCCAGTAATTTGATAAGTAAAACATTTAACTATTCTGAACATAGAATAGCAGAGGGTACTTGCATAAACAAAATCATTTAATTCGGCGATATGTAAAACATTTATCAATCTTGAACTGAATAGAGAAAACAATACTTGCATGATAAGATTTAAAATAAATATCACTTGAACGATAAGTGATGATAGGGATACTTGCATAATATGATTCGAAATAAACGTCATTTGAACGATAAGTGAAGTCAGGGGTACTTGCATAAACAAAATCATTTAAAACTCTTTTCAACAAATTCCAACTCAAAACCGAACCCACTAGTATAACTTCGAAATGAAGTATACTAGGCCCAAATAAAATACACCACTATAATATAATATAATATAAACAACATTACACCATAAAACTTACACTTGCCCGCAAAACCCTGGATCAACCATCTTCCAATAGCTTCTTCTTTGCTTCCTCGAATTTCGCAGCTAAACAGCGCAAGCTAATCCTCACTGGAGGTTAAATCTGAAAACTGGAAAGTATGGGCGAAAGAAATGCTCAGCAAGATTATTATAGCGAATATAGGGTCGTTTTGATAAAAAACCGACATCTGCATCAGCGCAGAACATTTGAAAATCATAATTGCTGAATCATAAAATTTTAGTTGACGAATCCCGGAATTGATTCCTTAATTGTATTCAAAACCATTTTGATATTTATAAGCAAAATGCTTCAGCAATACTTTGAATCTTGACAAGAATAAAACTCGTAAACAGTGTTTACGAAAATATCGTAAACCATAACAACAAGAAGCAATGATTATGGATTGAATCATAAACTTTACTCAAAACTGAACTCTTCAAATTAATACTTACTTTATTGTCATATCAAATTAGATATCAATACGAACTTTGATGCTCACAACACCCATACTGAAGTCAACATCAATTATCTATACTAATACCACCTTTGATATTTAACAATAACGTAAGTATCAGCATAAATCAGAATCTGAATCAAAACCGCAATTTACTTTTAATCCAAAACATAATCAGTTGATAAATCATTTATTCTATGATTCTTAAAACAATAAAGAAATTAAGATATCAATTTAGATTGGAACCACTAACATTTCATGTTGTTCCCGATGATCAGTCGCGAAACAACACCGGTATCCCGCAGCCATATCGTAAATAAAGGTACTACCCGTATCCCGAAGACATACGGTACCTATAGGGCGCCAGAAAAGGTATAACTAGCCTTGAAAGATATTACAGTTGGACTGATATCTCGATCACCTATGCTGTAACCAGTAACCATTCCAATCTTAAAAACTTTTTTATTGAAAAAGGAGCCGAATCAATCGACATCCTAAATAATTTTATTCCCCCATTCACTTGGGTAGGAATACTCGCAACAAAATCATTTTTCTCAAAATCCAAAATATTTATAAATCCAGTAATTTGATAAGTTAAACATTTAATTATTCTGAATATAGAATAGCAGAGGGTGCTTGCATAAACAAAATCATTTAATTCAGCGATATGTAAAATATTTATCTATCTTCAACTGAATAGAGAAAGCAATAGTTGTATGATAAGATTTAAAATAAATATCACTTGAACGATAAGTGATGATAGGGATACTTGCATAATATGATTCGAAATAAACGTCACTTGAACGATAAGTGAAGTCAGGGGTACTTGCATAAACAAAATCATTCAAAACTCTTTTCAACAAATTCCAACTCAAAACTGAACCCACTAGTATAACTTCGAAATGAAATATACTAGGCCCAAATAAAATACACCACTATAATATAATATAATATAAACAACTTTACACCATAAAACTTACACTAGCCCGCAAAACCCTGGATCAACCACCTTCCAATAGCTTCTTCTTTGCTTCCTCAAATTTCGCAGCTAAAAAGCGTATGCTAATCCTCAGTTGAGGTTAAATTTGAAAACAGGAAAGTATGAGCGAAAGAAATGCTCAGCAAGATTATTATAGCGAATATAGGGTCGTTTTGATATAAAACCGACATCTGCATCAGCGCAGAACATTTAAAAATCATAATTGCTGAATCATAAAATTTTAGTTGAGGAATCCCAGAATTGATTCCTTAATTGTATTCAAAACCATTTTGATATTTTTAAGCGAAATGCTTCACCAGTACTTTGAATCTTGACAAGAATAAAACTCGCAAAACAGTGTTTACGGAAATATCGTACACCATAACAACAAGAAGCAATGATTATGGATTAAATCCTAAACTTTACTCAAAACCGAACTCTTCAAATTAATTCTTACTTTGCTGTCATATCAAATTAGATATCAATACGAACTTTGATGCTGACAACACCCATAGTGAAGTCAACATCAATCATCTATACTAATACCACCTTTGATATTTAACAACAACGTAAGTATCAGCATAAATCAGAATCTGAATCAAAACCGCAATTCACTTTTAATCCAAAACAGAATCAGTTGATAAATCATTTATTCTATGATTCTCAAAATAATAAAGAAATTTAGATATCAATTTAGATTGGAACCAATAACATTTCATGTTGTTCCCGATGATCAATCGCGAAACAACATCGGTATCCCGCAGCCATACCGTAAATATAGGTACTACCCGTATCACGAAGACATACGGTACCTATAGGGCGCCAGAAAAGGTCTAACTAGCCTTGAAAGATATTACAGCTGGACCGATATCTCGATCACCTATGCTGTAACCAGTAACCAGTAACCATTCCAATCATAAAAACCTTTTTATTGAAAAGGAGCCGAATCAATCGACATCCTAAATAATTTTATTCCCCCATTCACTTGGGTAGGAATACTCGCAACAAAATCATCTTTCTCAAAATCCAAAATATTTATAAATCCAGTAAGTTGATAAGTAAAACATTTAACTATTCTGAACATAGAATAGCAGAGGGTACTTGCATAAACAAAATCATTTAATTCAGCGATATGTAAAACATTTATCTATCTTGAACTGAATAGAGAAAACAATACTTGCATGATAAGATTTAAAATAAATATCACTTGAACGATAAGTGATAATAGGGATACTTGCATAATATGATTCGAAATAAACGTCACTTAACGATAAGTGAAGTCAGGGGTACTTGCATAAACAAAATCATTTAAAACTCTTTTCAACAAATTCCAACTCAAAACGGAACCCACTAGTATAACTTCGAAATGAAGTATACTAGGCCCAAATAAAATACACCACTATAATATAGTATAATATAAACAACTTTACACCATAAAACTTACACTAGCCCGCAAAACCCTGGATCAACCACCTTCCAATAGCTTCTTTTTTGCTTCCTCAAATTTCGCAGCTAAACAGCGCAAGTTAATCCTCACTAGAGGTTAAATTTGAAAACAGGAAAGTATGAGCGAAAGAAATGCTCAGCAAGATTATTATAGCGAATATAGGGTCATTCTGATATAAAACCGACATCTGCATCATCGCAGAACATTTAAAACTCATAATTGCTGAGTCATAAAATTTTAGTTGAGGAATCCCAAAATTGATTCCTTAATTGTATTCAAAACCATTTTGATATTTTTAAGCGAAATGCTTCAGTAATACTTTGAATCTTGACGAGAATAAAACTATCAACCACCTTCCAATAGCTTCTTCTTTGCTTTCTCGAATTTCGCAGCTAAACAGCGCAAGCTAATCCTCACTGGAGGTTAAATTTGAAAATAGGAAAGTATGAGCGAAAGAAATGCTCAGCAAGATTATTATAGCGAATATAGGTTCATTCTGATATAAAACCGACATCTACATCATCGCAGAACATTTAAAAATCATAATTGCTGAGACGTAAAATTTTAGTTGAGGAATCCCAAAATTGATTCCTTAATTGTATTCAAAACCATTTTGATATTTTTAAGCGAAATGCTTCAGCAATACTTTGAATCTTGACGAGAATAAAACTCGTAAAATAGTGTTTACGGAAATATCGTAAACCACACCAACAAGAAGCAATGATTATGGATTGAATCATAAACTTTACTCAAAACCGAACTCTTCAAATTAATACTTACTTTGTTGTCATATCAAATTAGATATCAATACGAACTTTGATGCTCACAACACCCATATTGAAGTAAACATCAATCATCTAAACTAATACCACATTTGATATTTAACAACAACGTAAGTATCAGCATAAATCAGAATCTGAATCAAAACCGCAATTCACTTTTAATCTAAAACAGAATCAGTTGATAAATCATTTATTCTATGATTCTCAAAACAATAAAGAAATTTAGATATAAATTTAGATTGGAACCAATAACATTTCATGTTGTTCCCGATGATCAGTCGCGAAACAATACCGGTATCCCGCAGCCATACCGTAAATATAGGTACTACCCATATCCCGAAGACATACGGAACCTATAGGGCGCCAGAAAAGGTATAACTAGCCTTGAAAGATATTACAGCTGGACCGATATCTCGATCACCTATGTTGTAGCCAGTAACCATTCCAATCTTAAAAACCTTTTTATTGAAAAAGGAGTCGAATCAATCGACATCCTAAATAATTTTATTTTCCCATTCACTTGGGTAGGAATACTCGCAACAAAATCGTCTTTCTCAAAATCCAAAATATTTATAAATCCAGTAATTTGATAAGTAAAACATTTAACTATTCTGAACATAGAATAGCAGAGGGTACTTGCATAAACAAAATCATTTAATTCAGCAATATGTAAAACATTTATCTAACTTGAACTGAATAGAGAAAACAATACTTGCATGATAAGATTTAAAATAAATATTACTTGAATGATAAGTGATGATAGGGATACTTGCATAATATGATTTGAAATAAACGTCACTTGAATGATAAGTGAAGTCAGGGGTACTTGCATAAACAAAATCATTTAAAACTCTTTTCAACAAATTCCAACTCAAAACTGAACCCACTAGTATAACTTTGAAATGAAGTATACTAAGCCCAAATAAAATACACCACTATAATATAATATAATATAAACAACTTTATACCATAAAACTTACACTAGCCCACAAAACCCTGGATCAACCACCTTCCAATAGCTTCTTCTTTGCTTCCTCGAATTTCGCAGCTAAACAGCGCAAGCTAATCCTCACTGGAGGTTAAATTTGAAAACAGGAAAGTATGAGCGAAAGAAATGCTCAGCAAGATTATTATAGAGAATATAGAGTCATTTTGATATAAAACCGACATCTGCATCAGCGCAGAACATTTAAAAATCATAATTGATGAATCATAAAATTTTAGTTGAGGAATCCCAGAATTGATTCCTTAATTGTATTCAGAACCATTTTGATATTTTTAAGCGAAATGCTTCAGCAATACTTTGAATCTTGACGAGAATAAAACTCGTAAAACAGTGTTTACGGAAATATCGTAAACCATAACAACAAGAAGCCATGATTATGGATTGAATCATAAACTTTACTCAAAACCGAACTCTTCAAATTGATACTTACTTTACTGTCATATCAAATTAGATATCAATACGAACTTTGATGCTCACAACACCCATACAGAAGTCAACATCAATCATCTATAATAATACCACCTTTGATATTTAACAACAACGTAAGTATCAGCATAAATCAAATCTGAATCAAAACCGCAAATCACTTTTAATCCAAAACAGAATCAGTTGATAAATCATTTATTCTATGATTCTCAAAACAATAAAGAAATTTAGATGTCAATTTAGATTGGAACCAATAACATTTCATGCTGTTCCCGATGATCAGTCGCGAAATAACACCGGTATCCCGCAGCCATACCGTAAATATAGGTACTACCCGTATCCCGAAGACATATGGTACCTATAGGGCGCTAGAAAAGGTATAACTAGCCTTGAAAAATATTACAGCTAGACCTATATCTCGATCAAATATGGTGTAACCAGTAACCAGTAACCATTCCAATCTTAAAAACCTTTTTATTGAAAAAGGAGCCGAATCAATCGACATCCTAAATAATTTTATTCCCCCATTCACTTGGGTAGGAATACTCGCAACAAAATCATCTTTTTCAAAATCCAAAATATTTATAAATCCAGTAATTTGATAAGAAAAACATTTACTATTCCGAACATAGAATGGCAAAGGTACTTGTATAAACAAAATCATTTAATTTAGCGATATGTAAAACATTTATCTATCTTGAACTGAATAGAGAAAACAATAGTTGCATGATAAGATTTAAAATAAATATCACTTGAATGATAAGTGATGATAGGGATACTTGAATAATATGATTCGAAATAAACGTCACTTGAACGATAAGTGAAGTCAGGGGTACTTGCATAAACAAAATCATTCAAAACTCTTTTCAACAAATTCCAACTCAAAAATGAACCCACTAGTATAACTTCGAAATGAAGTATACTAGGCCCAAATAAAATACACCACTATAATATAATATAATATAAACAACTTTACACCATAAAACTTACACTAGCCCACAAAACCCTGGATCAACCACCTTCCAATAGCTTCTTCTTTGCTTCCTCGAATTTCGTAGCTAAACAGCGCAAGCTAATCCTCACTGAAGGTTAAATTTGAAAACAGGAAAGTATGAGCGAAAGAAATGCTCAGCAAGATTATTATAGCGAATATAGGGTCGTTTTGATATAAAACCGACATCTACATCAGCGCAGAACATTTAAAAATCATAATTGCTGAATCATAAAATTTTAGTTGAGGAATCCCAGAATTTATTCCTTAATTATATTCAAAACCATTTTGATATTTTTAAGAGAAATGCTTCAGCAATACTTTGAATCTTGACAAGAATAAAACTCGTAAAACAATATTTATGGAAATATCGTAAACCATAATAACAAGAAGCAATGATTATGGATTGAATCATAAACTTTACTGAAAACCGAACTCTTCAAATTAATACTTACTTTGCTGTCATATCAAATTAGATATCAATACGAACTTTGATGCTCACAACACCCATACTGAAATCAACATCAATCATCTATATTAATACCACCTTTGATATTTAACAACAACGTAATTATCAGCAAAAATCAGAATCTGAATCAAAACCGCAAATCACTTTTAATCCAAAACAGAATCAGTTGATAAATCATTTATTCTATGATTCTCAAAACAATAAAGAAATTAAGATATCAATTTAGATTGGAACCAGTATCATTTCATGCTGTTCTCGATGATCAGTCGGGAAACAACAGCCGTATCCCGCAGCCATACCGTAAATATAGGTACTACCCGTATCCCGAAGACATACGGTACCTATAGGGCTCTAGAAAAGGTATAACTAGCCTTGAAAGATATTACAGCTGGACCGATATCTCGATCACCTATGTTGTAACCAGTAACAAGTAACCATTCCAATCTTAAAAACTTTTTTATTGAAAAAGGAACCGAATCAATCGACATCCTAAATAATTTTATTATCCCATTCACTTGTGTAGGAATACTCGCAACAAAATCATCTTTCTCAAAATCCAAAATATTTATAAATCCAGTAATTTGATAAGTAAAACATTTAACTATTCTAAACATAGAATAGCAGAGGGTACTTGCATAAACAAAATCATTTAATTCAGCGATATGTAAAATATTTATCTATCTTGAACTGAATAGAAAAAGCAATACTTGCATGATAAGATTTAAAATAAATATCACTTGAACGATAAGTGATGATAGGGATACTTGCATAATATGATTCGAAATAAACGTCAATTGAACGATAAGTGAAGTCAGGGGTACTTGCATAAATAAAATCATTTAAAACTCTTTTCAACAAATTCCAACGCAAAACTGAACCCAGTAGTATAACTTCGAAATGAAGTATAGTAGGCCCAAATAAAATACACTACTATAATATAATATAATATAAACAACTTTACACCATAAAACTTACACTAGCCCGCAAAACCCTAGATCAACCACATTCCAATAACTTCTTCTTTGCTTCCTCGAATTTCGCAGCTAAAAAGCAAGCTAATCCTCACTGGAGGTTAAATTTGAAAACAGGAAAGTATGAGCAAAGGAAATGCTCAGCAAGATTATTATAGCGAATATAGGGTCGTTTTGATATAAAACCGACATCTGCATCAGCGCAGAACATTTAAAAATCATAATTGCTGAATCATAAAATTTTAGTTAAGGAATCCCAGAATTGATTCCTTAATTATATTCAAAACCATTTTAATTTTTTAAGCAAAATGCTTCAGCAATACTTTGAATCTTGACGAGAATAAAACTCGTAAAACAGTATTTATGGAAATATCGTTAACCATAACAACAAGAAGGAATGATTATGGATTGAATCATAAACTTTACTCAAAACTGAACTCGTCAAATTAATACTTACTTTGCTGTCATATCAAATTAGATATCAATACGAACTTTGATGCTCATAACACCCATACTGAAGTCAACATCAATCATCTATACTAATACCACCTTTGATATTTAACAACAACGTAAGTATCAGCATAAATCAGAATCTAAATCAAAACCGCAATTCACTTTTAATCCAAAACAGAATCAGTTGATAAATCATTTATTCTATGATTCTCAAAACAATAAAGAAATTTAGATATCAATTTATATTGGAACCAATAACATTTCATGTTGTTCCCGATGATCAGTCGCAAAATAACACCGGTATCCCGCAACCATACCGTAAATATAGGTGCTACCCGTATCTCGAAGGCATACGGTACCTATAGGGCGCCAGAAAAGGTATAACTAGCCTAGAAAGATATTACAGCTTGACCGATATCTCAATCACCTATGTTGTAAGCAGTAACCAGTAACCATTCCAATCTTAAAAACCTTTTTATTGAAAAAGGAGTCGAATCAATCGATATCCTAAATAATTTTATTCCCCCATTCACTTGGGTAGGAATACTCACAACAAAATCATCTTTCTCAAAATCCAAAATATTTATAAATCCAGTAATTTGATAAGTAAAATATTTAACTATTCTGAACATAGAATAGCAGAGGGTACTTGCATAAACAAAATCATTTAATTCAGCGATATGTAAAACATTTATCTATCTTGAACTGAATAGAGAAAGCAATACTTGCATGATAAGGTTTAAAATAAATATCACTTGAACGATAAGTGATGATAGGGATACTTGCATAATATGATTCAAAATAAACGTCACTTGAACTATAAGTGAAGTGAGGGGTACTTGCATAAACAAAATCATTTAATTTATCGATATTTAAAACATTTATCTATCTTGAACTGAATAGAGAAAGCAATACTTGCATGATAAGATTTAAAATAAATATCACTTGAATGATAAGTGATGATAGGGATACTTGCATAATATGATTCGAAATAAATGTCACTTGAAAGATAAGTGAAGGCAGGGGTACATGCCTTTGAGATTTAGCAGTTAGTCACACTCGCGAAGACGCATTTATTCTGACATTCTGTCTCAAAGCATCATCGTCCTTCCTTTCAACACTTTACTGATATGTTGCTCCTGCGATTGCTAGAAGCCAGCTACCCAATACCATTCCATCTTATTCTTTATCCAACATCTTGTCCCGATCAACTCCAGAGATCCGCATCTATAATTAGAAAATATAACTTTAATCACCTAAACGATAATCACTCGACGAACTGCGTGTCAAAAGCCTATCATCTACCCATACGATAGGCCACACATAAATATAACAGACAAACACAGGACTCTTAATTCACATACACACATAATTCATATAGCACATAAGCACATAACTCATGTATCACATAATTCATTTAACACATATCTCGATTCGTCAAAAGGGTCGACTCAATACGTTTAAAACTGAAATCGGGTCAAAAATATGATTTATCGATCAAAAATCTACTCAGAATGATTCTTAAAACAAGCGACCTTTCGAAATAAAAGAATTTAGGTCTCGAAAGTATTTTTATTAAAAGCGAAATATTTTTCTGAGTCTAGAGGCGTTCGTTTCATATTAAACGGACAAACGGTTGATTTATTACGAATTTTTGAACATTTTTTGGAATAAAAATTTGACTCCGAATCATTTAATAATTAAATAATAGGGCTCGAACACCCGAAAATAATTTTTTAAGAATTATCGAGCCTGGAAAATAATTTAAAATAATATTTTAAAGCTCGAAACTATTTTTCGGAAATTTTTAAATCAAAATAAATAATTAAATCTAATTAAATAATTAATTAAAATCAATTAATAACTAATTAAATTAATTAATCAATTAATATTTAAATTAATTGACTAATTAAATATTTAATTATGAACTAAAATTAACTAACTAATTAATTGAGATTTATTTTATAAATAAAAATAATTTTCAGAAATAATAAAAAAATATTGATTTTTTTAGAATTTTAAAATAATTAAAACAACTTCTGAAATTAATTTATAAAAGATATATAACTTTTAAAAGTTTTTAAAACAGAAAGCTTGAATTTGCAAAAACACAGAAACCTTGGGGGTTAAATTGCAAAAACAGCATTTCAGAATTTAGTTTGAACAAAATAGGATCAAAACTGGGTTTCTCACCGGGTCAGAATCCGGGTTAACGGGTCAGGAAACGGGCCGTCGGGAACAAGTTCGACCCGCCGGAAATCCGGAGAAATCCGACAGCCCCTCCCCTGTTCCGATGAGCTCCGAATCAAGCCCCAACATCACCGTTTTTCCTCATTTTTAGTCGCTCACAACCCAGCCACAGAACCCAAGGTTCAACAACAACAAACGATGATGGGATCGTCTTTTCCGGCTATAAACGAACGACGCCGGCGACCTCAACGGTAATCCGGCAACGTCGACTTAAAAATCGACTCAGAACTCGACCAAAATCATAGCAAAACACTCCCATCAACATATAAGTCTACATATATACTCTATTTAAACACAGCATCAAGGAACAGGCCAAAAATATCAAGAAATCCGGTGGCAGAGCCGTTTTACGGCGAGCACCAATCGGACATGAAAAATCACATAAAAATACCCTTAAATCGAGCATGAGCAGATCTATTTAATTATACCAACCAAATCATCAAACAATTAGTAACCAACAAACTCCTAATTCGAACCCAAACCCTAGAAAATCGACTTTATAAATTACCCATCCTTGGTTGATTTTGATGATGAAATCAGAAAGAGGATGTTAAGGGCTTCAAAACGGATATTTATACTTGTGATTTGGTGTTCAATAACACCTTCAAAATTGACTTTGATTTTCAGAACTCTTCAAGAACACCAAGAACAGATATTCAAATAATTTTCAGAAAATCAAACCTTAATTTCTATATGATATTGAACTATATTTTTGAAGTATAATATACCAAATTGACCAGAAAAATATTATTTACACGATGGAAGCATCAAATCACATCAACAACATCAAGAACAAATTTTTATAATTTAATCTATAATTAATTTGAATTAAAATAATTAAATCATAAAAATACCTTAATTTCTGGGTAAAAACTGATTATTGATTCAGAAAGAAGATTTCGAGAGCTTCGTTTTAATATGCTGCACGCCCGAATCGGAGTTCGATAACACCTTCGTTCGTACGATTGATTCTCAGGAACGTATCAGTTTTCTAGGGTTTTCTCTGTATTTACGGTATTTTTACTGGTTGCAATTGAATAAACGAAATAAATGAAATAAGAAATAGGCCATTTATATTTATGGAATATTGGATCGTTCTCGATCGTTTTGGATCGTTAAATTAGTTGCTTACCCGCTAAGTAACTATAAAATGATTCAAAAATAGATTACTTAGCCGCTAAGTAACTAAAAAAATGATACAATTTAATACCAGAATTAGATAATCATCAAAACCGGGATTTTCATAAAACACCATATACGAAAATAATGTAAAAATATCTCATCTCTCGAGAATACGGGTTTTGTTGATTTATCGAAATGGTTATCGTACCGAAAATCTTGCGCCGGGATATGCACTGGTCAAACCGTAATCCGGATCGAAAAAGTTAAAACCCGAAAATGTCCGAAATTACCAGATTAGGTTAGGAAGGAGTTCACGGAAGAGTTTCGGGTTATAAAACTGCAAAAATAATTGAAGTTGGACGATTCCCGGCTTTATAAAATAATTTTGGTAATTATTTAGAAAATAATTAATAAATCCATAAATCATTATAAAATCATATAACAGTGCAAAAATTACCAAAAAAATATCACAATTATCTATATTTTATTCTGGACATATAAAAATTCAAATACTCAAATAATATCACATATAAACACCCAAACATCAATTCCAATTACCAGATAATTCACAAAAATTCACATAAAATCACATAAACAATTCCAAATAATTATAATAATAATATTTGAAAATATGGGATATTACAAGGGGGCGGGAAATTTGAATAGTAAACGTTGTCGTTTCGGAGTTGAAGGGAACCCTTCTCTGTGATTATTTAATTAGCTTGATATAGTACAATGTTGTTAAGTCCTAACGGTTTATGGTACAGCTGGCCCTTTTGTCTTTAGCCAGCTGTCCATTGTGTACTGGGTCTGTATACATAAGGCCACCAACTCTCTTGTAGGATTATCAAGAAGAATGATGTTATTTTAATGAATTACTTTTCCTTTTATCCTTTCCTTTTCTCTGCACATTTCTTAGATCTAGAGTGGTAGTGGTAAAAAACTGGTATTAGAGTTATTCTTTCCTCGGTCATGATAGACAAAAACGCGTTACAGAAACATGATCAAGCTCTCACATCGTTGGGAGCAAAACTTGATTTGGTGGAGGGTTTGCATAAAACAGCTTGAGAACAGTTGTTGTTCAAAGAGCAAGTCACATTGGAAAATCAGGGTATCAAGAACAGCTTAGCAGAGCTTATGGAGATGAGGAAAGCTCAAACCTTGGATAAAAACTTGCACATGGAAGGAAGCAGTTCAAACATAATACAAGATCTACCACCTAAATCGGTACCCCTAAACTGTTCTACTCCTTCTCAGTATGTTATTGCCAATGAATCACTGCATATACATGATGTTACTAACACTACACGAGAAGTGAGATCTCAAAATGCACGAAACACACATACAAGCTCCATTTTTTGACATGATTGCTAGATCTGTTGGCCCTGTTCAAACTCCTGAAATTAGAAACATTTTTTATCATAATACCACTGCTCCTCCTCAAAGTACTACTATGTTAGGCTACTCTGGTCCCTTATAGAATGTTTATCAACCTCCCATGTTTTCACAGTATCAACAATCTACACTTAATCCTCATGCCCTTTCCCTATACCCTAATTTTCACCATCCTACCATGCCTCCTCCAACTTACCATATACCTATAACTCAACCCACTATTACTCATCATCACCACCAGACATGGATACCTCCAGAACATGGAAATGCCAGACCCCCTCTTCAACCAGGTTTTAAAACACCCAAGTTTGATTTTCCTCGCTTTGATGGTAAGGACTTTAATGGATGGCTTACAAAATGCGAAAAGTACTTTCATCTTGTGCCATCAACTGATCTGAGAGCTCGAGTACTGTGTGCGGCTCTCCACATGGATGGAGATGCTGATATATGGTTCCGTATAGTGGAAGAAGAGAAAACAAACTTATTTTGGCCTGATTTTTCTCGCCTGGTGTTAGGGTGGAAAACACGCGCTAATAATATACGCAAGTATACGCGTTCGCAAGTAATATAGAATACTTTCTAATTCGTTCCCACAGAGACTCAGACTAATTATGCTCAATTAACACTTACTCACCAATATATGATTACTTCTCAATATTAAGACAATAACACATAGAATTGATTAACTAATTATTAACTAGAATTAACTACGAGAATTAAACACTTAACAGATACTTGAATTAACAATATTAAACACACATGAGATTATAACTTCATTACTACTTCCTTCAATAGTTATTGTTATTACCCTTAGCATGTAACGGTGATGATATTAATCGAACAACACTAAACTGATAAAAGCCAACTTTCGTTGTACCAATACCATTCTACCAAACATCCACAATTAAGATAGAAGTTGAATAGTCATCAATTATATTGAGACCCTATATGTCTACAGAATTTGACAACATAACGATTTAAGCACAAGTTATTCCTTATGATTACACAGAGAAAGTAAAACGGTTAGAGTTACCCACTAATCATGCATACACATACATGAACCTATGCTAGCATGGAAAGCTCTAAATCTCAAGATCCACCGTCGCTTCACGAGAGATTAACACCCTATCTTATATTTCCACGACACACATAAGAAAAATAACCACAACCAATACTAGATATCATACAATCATCACACACTAAGGTATTAGACAACTAACTAAAGAATTCCATAGCAAATCTGTTACGACCCCATGATCACGATTAGCCCATGATTGAACTTATCTTCACCATGGGTTCATATGAAAATATGATAATAAAACACGAGAATAATTAATAAAACTACTTATATTAAACCAGAGTACGTCACAAGAGTAAATAGGTTCAAAGCAAAGAAAACTAGCATCCACTGTTACAACGAATAAAAGAATCACAAGAAACTATGCTTCCTCTTCGTTGCGGTGTGCTAAAACGGTCTTCTTCCTTATCTCCTTGCTCCTCGATTAATACCACGATTCAACACACGTGAAACGTCTCTAAAAACTACTTATATAGAAGCCCCACAAAACCCAACCATCTAAGAAGTCAAAAGCCCAGCAGAACAAGAACTCTAAAAATCATATTTTTAATTCGCTACCCTGAGCGGCCGCCCAGCAATCCTGAGCGGGCGCCCAGCTTCCAGAGCGGCCGCCCAGCCAGGCTGAGCGGGCGCACAGCACTTTTCTGGAAAATTAATTATTTTGCTCCTGTTCTTTGCTGCATTCTGCTTCTAACTTCCCACTTGCAATGCCAAGCACATACTAAGGCTTATTTTTGATGAAATCTCCCCAAAAATGCAAGTAATACCCTGAAATGTATAAACACTAGAAAAACGCGTCAAATACACAAAATACTTGATTTCAAGACATCAATTCAAGCCATTATAAGACGTTCTAAGTGGTATAAAATGTGTAACGCCCCCAAATCCGGGGTCAGAGGATTTGGTCGTCACTATGAAACCTCAATCCAAATCAACCTTTTAAATCAATAAATAAATGACAGCTGAAGATATTTATCATCTATGACCCCAATCTAATCCAAGATCTTTTAAGGTTACAGTTCTAGAAACAAGATTTCCAAATTCCACAAATAAATTTTTCTCTTTCTTTTAAAACTCTTTTCAATAATTCTCAATCCTTAAAACTTAACCCGCTAGTATAACTTCGAAAAGAAGCATACTAGGCCCAAATAAAATACACAACTATAATATAATATAATATAAACAACTTTACATAATAAAACTTACACTAGTCCGCAAACCTTGGACCAACCACCTTCGAAAAGCTTCTTCTTTGCTTCCTCGAATTATGCAGCTAAACATCGCAAGCTAATCCTCACTGGAGGTTATATTTAAAAAACAGGCAAGTATGAGCGAAAGAAATGCTCAGCAAGTTCATTATAGTAAATATAGGGTCATTTTGATATAAAACCGACATCTGCATTAGAGCGGAACATTTAAAATCATAATTGACGAATCATAAAACTCTTTTTGATATTTTCAAGCGAAAGGCTTTAGCAATACTTTGAATCTTGACGAGAACAAAGCTCGTAAAATACTGTTTACGGAAATATCGTAAACATCAATAACAAGAAGCAATGATTATGGTTTAAATCGTAAACTTTACTCAAAACCGAACTCTTGAAATTAATACTTATTTTGCTGTCATATCAAATTAGATATCAGTACGAACTTTGATGCTCACAACATTCCATACTAAAGTCAACATCAATCATCTATACTAATACCACCTTTGATATTTAACAACAATATAAGTATCAGCATAAATCAGAAACTGAATCAAAACCGCAATTCACTTTTAATCCAAAACAGAATCAGTTAATAAATCATTTGTTCTATGATTATCAAAACAATTTAAAAAACCATATTTTAGATTGGAACCAATAATATTTTATGTTGTTCCCGATGATCAGTCGCGAAACAACACCGGTATCCCGCAGCCATACCGTAAATATAGGTACTACCCGTATCCCGCAGTCATACGGTACCTATCGGGCGCCAGAAAAGGCATAACTAGCCTTGAAAGATATTACAGCTGGACCGATATCTCGATCACATATGCTGTAACCAGTAACCAGTAACCATTCCAATCTTAAAAACCTTTTTATTGAAAAAGGAGCTGAATCCTTCGACATCCTAATTAATTTTTATTCCCCCATTCATTTGGGCAGGAATACTTGCAACAAAATCAACTTTCTCAAAATCTAAAACATTTATAAATCCAGTAATTTGATAAGTAAAATCACTTAGCTATTCTGAACATAGAATAGCAGAAGAATACTTGCATGATAAGCATTTTAATTCAGCGATATGTAAAACATTTATCTATTTCGAACTGAATAGGGAAAGCAATACTTGCATAATAAGCTTCAAAATAAATATCACTTGAACAATAAGTGATGATAGGGATACTTGCATAATAAGATTCAAAATAATATCACTTGAACAATAAGTGACGATAGAAATACTTGCCTTTGGGTTTTAGCAGTTAGTCACACTCGCAAAGACGCATTTATTCTGACATTTTGTCTCAAAGCATCACCGTCTTTGTTCTACTAATTCTTTGGCATGTTGCCCATGCAGTGCTGCAACACAATATTCCCTTATAATCAACTCCAATCTTCATCCATACCCTCTGGTCCTGGTCGGCTTGAAAGACTCATATCTATAATTAAAAGATATAGCTTTAATCGTCTAAATGATAATCACTCGACGAACTGCGCGTCAAAAGCCTATCGTCTACCCATACGATAGCCCACACACAAATATAACAGACAAACACAGAATTCTTGATCCACATATACACATAATTCACATAGTACATAAGCACATAACTCATGTATCACATAATTCATATCACATATGACTCGGTTCGTCAAAAGGTTCGACTAGGTACGTTTAAAACTGAAATCGGGTCAAAATAGGATTTATCGATCAAAAATCGACTCAGAATCATTCGTAAAATAAGCGACCTTTCTAAACAAAAGGATTTGGATCTCGAAAGTATTTTTATTGAAAGCGGAATCTTTTTCAGAGTCTAGAGGCTTTTGTTTCGTATTAAACGGACGAACTGTTTATTTAATATGAATTTTTGAACATTTTTCGGAATTAAAACGGGTCTCTGAATAATTAAATAATAGGGCCCGAACACCCGAAAATAATTTTAAAAGAATTATCGAGCCAAAAAAATAATTTAAAATAATATTTTAAAGCTCGAAATTATTTTTTGAAGTTTTTAAATCAAAAATAAATAATTAAATCTAATTAAATAATCAATTAAAATTAATTAATAACTAATTAAATTAATTAATCAATTAATATTTAAATTAATTGACCAAATAAATAATTAATTATCAACTAAAATTAATTAAATAATTTGGATTTATTTTTGAATAAAAATAAATTTTTAGAATAAAATAATGAATTTTAGAATTAAAATGCATTTTCAGAAATTAAAACAGATTTTTTGATTTAATAAAACCAAAGAATTTCCAGAAACAAACTTCAGAACAGAAATCTAAAATTTAGAGGATCAACCCCGGGTTTTGTATCGGGTTGAAACCGGGTCTGTGGGTCGGAAAACAGGTCAAGTCATCCATCAAGAACTCGGCCGGATAATTGCCAAAATCCGGCGAGGTCAGAAATCCGGCAACGCTCCGGTGAGCTCTAATCCTAGTCAAACCATCATCGTTTCTGTCATTTATTAAACCAAAATCAAACAATATCGACTCAGTATCAATAACACCGCATTATAACGATCTGTATGACTCTAAAAACGAAGAACGATGGCCGGTAGCCATTAAAACCGGCGAGAAGCTTTCCGTCCAAGAACTCAAATGGCTCAATTCTTAACCAAATACGATGATTCCAGTGTCAAAATAAAGCCAAGAACGATTACAACCTACTCATATCATCACAAACAATCAAAAACCACTAAATCATAAACCCCCAAAATTCGGGTATAAACCCTAAATTACGAAATTAATAAATTACCCATCGTTTGAATGATTTAATGGCATAAACAGATAGAGTATGAAAATCTGAACATTTTGGTTACTCATACTTCAAATTCTGAAATCTGCATCATCCTCAAATTTGGGTTTGATTCTCAGAATTCTTCAAGAACACCAAGAACACATATTCAAATAATTTTCAGAAAATCAAACCTTAATTTCTATATGATACTGAACCCTATTTTTGAAGTATAATATACCAAATTGACCAGAAAAATATTATCTACACGATGAAAGCATCAAATCACATCAACAACATCAAGAACAAATTTTCATAATTTAATTATCAAATAATTCAAATATAAATAAATAAATAATAAAATTACCTTAATTACTGCACTAAAATGGTTGATTGATTCAGAAAGAAGATTTCGAGAGCTTCGTTTTGATATGCTGCACGCCCGAATCGGAGTTCGATAACGCCTTCGTTCGTACGATTGATTCTCAGGAACGTATCGGTTTTCTAGGGTTTTCTCTGTATTTACGGTATTTTAACTGGTTGCAAATGAATAAACGAAATAAATGAAATAAGAAATAGGCTATTTATATCTACGGAATATTGGTTCGTTCTGGATCATTTTGGATCGTTAAATTAGTTATTTAGCCGCTAAGTAACTATAAAATGATCCAAAAATAGATTACTTAGCCGCTAAGTAACTATAAAAACGATACAATTCAATACCAGAATTGGATAATTATCAAAACCGAGCTTTTTATAAAACAACATATACGAAAATAATGTAAAAATTTCCTATCTCTCCAGAATACGGGTTTTATTAATTTATCGAAATAACTATCGTATCGAAAATATTGTGTCGGGACGCGCACGGGTCAAACCGTAATCCGGATCGAAAAAGTCAAAACACGGAAAATATCCGGAATTACCAGATTAGGTTAGGAAGGAGTTTTCGGAAGAGTTTCGGGTTGTAAAAACGTAAAAATACAAAAACGGTTGAAGTTGGACGATTCCCGACTTTATAAAATAATTTTGTAATTATTCAGAAAATAATTAATAATTCATAAATCATTATAAAATTATCTAACAGTCCAAAAATTACAAAAAAAAATATCACAGTTATCTATATTTTAATTTACACATTTAAAAATTAAAATATTCAAATAATATCATATATAAACACCCAAACATCAGTTCCACTTATCATATAATTCACAAAAATTTACATAAAATCACGTAAACAATTCCAAATAATAATAATATCTGAAAATATGGGACATTATAAAATGCCACTTATCACACCCCCAAACTTAAATCGATGTTTGTCCTCAAGCGTCACAAACTCAAAAACAAAATAAAAACATGCATGAATGCAATCTATATGAAATGCAGTGATCCCCCTTACTACGATCAAACCAACCAACTTATGGCATCTCAACAAATGCAATTAGGCGAATAAAGATCAATCAAATCATGCAAACTAACATACAACCAGAAACGTGGTGTGTGCTGATGTTTAACAGATATGCTTCGAAACTAGATCAATTATCATAACTCGACTATCCTCAAAGCAATCACATGATTATACGAAGAATAAATTTTAGGCACAAAATGACTTAAACACTTCAAGATTGCTGGAGCTTATGGCGGAATCATGCTTTTTATTCAACACAACAACAATACTTATTTGACCGTGCAATGTGTGAGGTCCACAAAAGACTTATACAATGGCATCCATTTAGCGAGCGTTAGGTTAGCGGATCCCAGACTATAAAAGCCTTAGGTCACTAGGCACAAGGTCCCCTAAGAACTTAATAACTCGAATACCAAAGAGCCCACTCGTGATCAATTATGCATTAACTATTTACATTTTTTATTTTCTTTCCCATTTTTTTTCTTTTTTTTCTTTTTTTTCCTTCTTTTTTTTTTAAATTTCTGAGCAAGTGTGTTTCGCTCCATCTTGCTCAACCCTAGACTACTCGAAAAAAAATACGAGCCGGCTACTAGCCATTTGACGCCTAGCCACAATTAGCAATGAATTCCAATTTTTACTCCAATGGTTTCTTTTCATGCCTTTTATCATTAAGAACCTATTATAAATTCTAAGCATAATCAATAGATTAACCTCAAAAACCATCAAACCATGACAACAATCTAGTCCTTAAGCATACTCTAAGACTTAGTGAAATTATAAGTGTTTCTAGCATGCATGTCAACCTACAAGACTCAGCATCACTCTAACGCTATCACTACACTCGCATCAATATCACAAATCAATTGGTAAAGCAACGCAAAAGGGATCATGGTAAATGCATGAGCTAAATGACATGATAAATAAAGCTATAAAATAAAATAAAATAAAAAACTATATGGCAAAAATATGCACTTATATGAACTAAACTATCATGAATATGCAACTATATGACACACACACAAAAATATTCCTTAACTACCACCCCAAACTTAAAATCTTCACTGTCCCCAGTGAAGGTAGTAGAAAGGAACTCAGGGTATACCTACTCGGAGAAATCATCATCATCACCCTCAGAGGGTGGAGTATCAGGAGGCGGATAAGCAGAGTCCTAACTAGAAATGGGCCACTGGATGTCATCTCCAAGACCTCTAAAAGCAGTCCCAAGTGCAAGGGTGAGCTCCTGAGCAAACCTACTCTGCGTCTCGTACATAGCGTTCATCCTACTCGACAGCCTCCTATACTAGGCATCAGCCATCACAGCACCCTCCTGAGCTCTAGAAGAGCCTACCTCATCACGCCCCGGCCTAGCCATGGTAGCACCAGCTGCTGGACATCCTCCTGGAAGACGATAACCCAGCCCATGCTCCTCGAGCTCTCCACCCGTCCACTCCTGCATCACATTCAGAGTCCTTGAATCAATAGGAGCGGCCGGCATCTGCAACTGCTCGTGAGAAGGCCAATGAACTCCCACTGCTCGGCATAGCTTCGTGATAGTAGATGCATAAGGGATGTTCATGTGCTTCGCTCCCCTCAAAAACTTCAGAATTCCTTGGTAGATGAACTCACCAAGGTCCACATAATACTCCTCATTCAAAATACCCCATAACAACCTTGCTCACTCAACTGTAACCTCATGTGCATGTGAAGTAGGCAGAATATTAGCACAAATAAAGGCATTCCATGCACGGGCATACCTGTTCATCGCAATCGCCGGAAAAGAACGATACTCATTAGTTCCTGGCCTTTTACTTCCAAACCGTGCCCGGTTGATAGAGAGTAGCACAAATCAAATCCAAATCAAACTCCTCAGAGGGCTTCTCATTCCAATTCTCCTCCATGGGCTTCCATTGTCGTTGCCCAATCACACGGCGAATTGCCTCAGGATGATAATTCACCACTAGCCCACACACAACAGAAAACCCATTATTTTTAGCCTTTGCGTTCGCATAGAACTCGCGAACCACGTTCATCAGAATCGCCTCCGGCGACTCACAAAAAGAAATCCACCCCTTTTCAGCAATCATTGGCAACAACTCACCATCCCTCCCCGATGGTAAGAATCCCCTCTCCTTCAAAATCGGCTTACCCAGAAGCCTAGTATATTCCTCCTCAGTAGTCCTATCAAACAAATGAGGTCTCGCAGCAGTACCCCTCGAAGAATAAGCAGTAGGAATAGTGTTGTTGTTATCAACAGTCCTGGATCTCTTGGGTGCCATTGAAACTGAGAAAAAGTGTTTAAGATTTGTGTTCTGGAATATGGGAGAGAGTTTTAAGGTTGAAAGTGTATGAGGGAATATATGGAATAGTTGTATGTTTATATAGGGTAGAGATTAGGGTTAAAATTTGATTAGGAGTGGGGTTGAGGGTTAAAAACATTGTTTTATGGGAAAAGGATTTGTGGGTAGTGGGTTGTGTTTTTAGTTTTGTGTTTTCTGATTTTTTTTGGATTTTATAAGGCTAAAAAAAATTCAGGAATTCGGGAACTGCGCGGGCGCCCAGCATCCTGAGCGGCCGCCTAGCAGAGCTGAGTGGGCACCCGGATGGTGACAGGAAAAAAAAAATTCTTGCCCTTTTTTTCTGATTTTTTTGTGTTTTTGATAGGTTACTGATTTCTAAGGGTTCCTATAACAACAAATCTTGGGTTGCCTCCCATAAAGCGCTTCTTTTACGTCATTAGCTTGACGTAGCGTACCTTGATCAAGTTGACAATAAAACGGCACTAACCACTTCCCGGTTTTCCGTGTCCCCATAGTAATGCTTCAAACGCTGACCATTAACCTTGAATGCTTGGCCCAGATCATTCTCAAAAATCTCCACCGCTCCATGTGGAAACACAGTTTTGACAATAAAAGGTCCAGACCACCTTGATTTCAACTTTCCAGGAAAAAGTCGGAGACGATAGTTGAATAAAAGAACTTGTTGTCCCGACACAAATGACTTAGGATATAGCTTCCTGTCGTGCCACCTTTTCACTTTTTCCTTGTACATTTTGTTGTTCTCGTACGCTAGGAGTCGAAATTCATCAAGTTCATTTAACTGAAGCATTCGCTTCTTCCCAGCTGCATCTAGATCAAGATTCAACTTCTTCAACGCCCAATAAGCCTTATGCTTAAGCTCCGCAGGTAAATGACATCCCTTACCATAAAAAGTTGAAACGGGGACATCCCAAGTGGAGTCTTGTATGATGTTCTATAAGCCCAAACAGCTTCATCGAGCTTTAAAGACCAATCCTTCTTTGACGGACAACCAACTTTCTCTAGAATGCGCTTGATCTCTCTATTAGACACTTCCGCTTGACCATTCGTTTGTGGATGATAGGCAGTAGCAACACGATGATTCACATTATAGCGCTTTATCATAGAAGTGAACTTACGGTTGCAGAAATGCGACCCCTCATCACTTATGATTACTCGTGGTATTCCAAACCTTGTGAAAATCTGCTTATGAAGAAAATTCAACACTACCTTTGCATCATTCGTCGGTAGAGCCTTGACTTCTACCCATTTTGAGACATAATCGACTGCCAACAAGATGTTCTAATTATTACAGGACGAGACAAATGGTCCCATGAAATCAATTCCCCAAACATCAAAGACCTCGACTTCAAACATTACATTTAACGGCATCTCATCCTTCCTCGTAAGATTCCCTTTTCTTTGGCAACGATCACACCTTAAAACAAACTGATGTGCATCCTTAAACAAAGTAGGCCAGAAAAAACCTGCTTGCAGAATACGAGCTGCTGTCTTCTCACCACCATAATGTCCACCATAAATTGTGGAGTGGCAGTCTCGTAATATCCCCTCCGTCTCACAGAATGGGATACATCTCCTGATAATCTGGTCAGCTCCTTGTCTAAACAAATACGGTTCATCCCACATGTACCACTTTACCTCATGCAGAAACTTCTTCTTTTGAGCTGTATTCATATTAGGAGGCATTATGTTGCTGACAAGATAGTTCACAATATCTGCGAACCATGGCTCTTCCTCCTGAACTGCGAACAACTGCTCATCCGGAAAAGATTCATTGATCAATGTCTTATCATGTGAAGTAGAAATGGGATTCTCCAATCTAGAGAGATGGTCAGCTACTTGATTCTCAGTACCTTTTCGATCATTGATCTTCAACTCAAATTCATGTAGTAAGAGCACCCAACGAATAAGTCTAGGCTTCGAATCCTTCTTGGAAACCAAATAGCGAATGGCCGCATGATCAGTGAATATTGTCACCTTTGTCCCAAGCAGATAAGATCGAAATTTTTCGAAACCAAAGACTATAGGCAAGAGCTCCTTCTCAGTAGTGGTGTAGTTCATTTGAGCTCCATTTAGAGTCTTACTAGCATAGTAGACCACATGAAAAAGATTATTCTTGCTCTGCCCATGAACTGCTCCCACCGCATAATCACTCGCATCACACATCATCTCAAAAGGGTTTGTCCAATCAGGTGTCGTAATAACCGGTGCTGTTATCAAACTCTTCTTGAGAGCTCGAATGCCGCCAAGCATTCATCATCAAATTTGAAAGGCACATCCTTCTCGAGCAAGTTGCACAACGGCTTAAATATCTTCTAGAAGTCCTTAATGAAACGCCGATAAAAACCTGTATGACCAAGAAAACTACGGATTCCTTTCACAGAAATAGGGGGTGGAAGATTTTCAGTGACTCCCACCTTGGCTTTGTCCACCTCAAAACCCTTGCTAGACACCTTATGCCCAAGAATAATGCCTTCACGCACCATAAAGTGACATTTTTCCCAATTGAGCACCAAATTAGTTTTCACACACCTTTTAAGCACTGGACGAAGATTATTCAAACATTCATCATACGAATGTCCAAAGACAGAGAAGTCATCCATGAACACTTCGACATTATTTCCAATCATATCAAAGAATATAGCCATCATACATCTCTGAAAAGTGGCAGGTGTGCCACATAAGCCAAACGAAACTCTGCGAAAAGCGAACGTGCCAAATGGACAAGTGAAGGTAGTCTTTTCTTGATCCTCTGGTGCAATGCAAATCTGATTATACCCCGAATAGCCATCCAGAAGACAATAATACTCATGACCGGCCAACCTGTCCAGCATCTGATCAATAAATGGAAGAGGGAAGTGATCCTTTCTCGTGGCCTTATTCAACTTTCTGTAATCCATGCATACCCTCCATCCTATGACTGTTCGAGTGGGTATGAGCTCATTCTTCTCATTCGATACCACAGTAATACCTCATTTCTTCGGTACACATTGCACGGGGCTCACCCAAGAACTGCCAGAAATAGGATATATGATTCCTGCATCCAGCCACTTCAGAATTTCTTTCTTCACCACTTCTTTCATGATAGGATTAAGTCATCATTGTTGCTCAACAGTTGGCTTACTACCTTCTTCTAGCAAAATTTTATGCATGCAATACGAAGGGCTGATCCCTTTGATATTTGCTATAGTCCATCCAATAGCCGATTTGAATTCTCTCAAAATCCTCAAGAGCTTGTCCTCCTCACTACCTGAAAGGTCAGATGCAATAATAACAGGTAAGGAAGATGCATCACCTAGAAAGGTATACCTCAAATGTTCAGGCAATGGTTTAAGCTCCAAAGTAGGTGCTTCCTCAATAGATGGTTTGAGCTTTCCTTCAGCATTCTTGAGATCAGAAGTACCAAGAGATTCAAATGGCATGTCTAGCTTTCGCCTCCAAGGAGAAGCATTTAGATATTGTAGTTGCTCATTGTCATCCTCATCATTACTGTCAAACTCCCCCACTAAGGCTTTCTCTAATGCTTCAGACATTAGCATATGATCAAGTTCTGAAGTTACCGCAGAATCAATCAAATCCACCTTTAAGCCCTCCTCGTCTTCTGTAGGGAGTTTCATTGCTTTGAATATATTGAATGTCACATCTTGATCCTGCACCCTCATAGTAAGTTCACCTTTTTGCACATCTATCAGGGTATGGCCTGTAGCCAAGAAAGGTCTTCCCAAGATTATGGGGATCTTCTTATCTTCCTCGAAATCCAAAATGACAAAGTCTACAGGGAAGAAGAGCTTATCCACCTTTACTAACACGTCCTCCACTATGCATCGTGGATATGTAATAGAACGATCAGCCAATTGTAGAGACATGTAGGTGGGCTTTGGATCAGGCAAATTCAACTTTTTGAAGATAGACAATGGCATCAGATTGATGCTTGCTCCCAAATTGCATAGGCATTTATCAAAAGAAAACTTGCCAATGGTGCAAGGAATGGTGAAGCTACCTGGATCTTTAAGCTTTGGAGGTAATTTATGTTGCAGCACATCACTGCACTCTTCTATTAGAGCAACAATCTCAAGGTCATCCAGTTTCACCTTCCTAGAAAGAATACTCTTCATGAATTTCGCATAACTAGGCATTTGCTCCAGAGCCTCAGCGAAAGGTATGTTGATGTGAAGTTTCTTGAACACCTCCAGAAACTTATCGAACTGCTTATCCAGTTTTTGTTGTTGCAATCTCTTTGGGAAAGGTGGTGGAGGATAGAGCTGTTTCTCCCCTGTATTACCCTCAGGCAGAGTGTGTTAAACAGTAGTCTTCCTTGGTTCCGCCGCTTTCTCCTTCTGCTTCTCTTCTTTATCACCAACTTCAGCGTCTCCGTCTTTTGCCTTTTCAGCATCAGCAACTTTTCCGGACCTTAAGGTAATAGCCTTGACTTGCTCTTTAGCTTCCTTCCTGCCTGGAACTTCAGTATCACTGGGAAGTATGCCAGGTTTACGATTGAGCACTGCATTGGCTATTTGACCAATTTGATTTTCCAAGGTCTTTATAGAAACAGCCTGACTTTTGCACAACAGCTTGAGTTCCTCGAAATCAGCACTAGAAGGTGGAGCAGCACCTCCTTGTTGAGAATATGATTGCCTTTGAGCATACTATTGTGGTTGCTGGAATCCAGGTGGATTAAACTGTTTACTTATGCCTTGCTGATATGGTTGCTGCATAGCATTCTGAGTATTGCTCCAGCTGAAATTGGGATGATTTCTGTTGTTAGGATGATAAGTAGCTGGCACAGGCTGCTGCGGTCGCTGATAGTTGTTCACATACTGAACAGATTCATTAACAAGAGAAAACTGATCCGTAGCGTGAGAACCTACACAAAGCTCACAGACCATAGCTATTTGATTGACTCCATAGGTGGCTAAAGAATTGACCTTCATAGACAGCGCTTGGAGCTGCGCTGCAATAGCTGTAGTTGTATCAACTTCCAGAATACCTGATACCTTCCCAGGCATCATCCTTTGAGTTGGGTTTTGATGCTCATTTACAGCCATAGTTTCAATAAAATTATAAGCCTCAGTATAGCTTTTGGCCCACAAGGCGCCTCCAGCTGCTGCATCGAGCATGGGTCGAGATTGGGCCCCCAAACCATTATAGAAACCAGTGATCACCATCCAGTCAGGCATACCATGATGTGGACACTTTCTCAACATCTCCTTGTAGCGCTCCCAAGCTTCGCACATAGATTCTGTTGGTTGCTGCGCAAACTGAGTAAGGGCACTCCTCATAGCTGCAGTCTTTGCCATTGGATAGAACTTTACTAGAAACTTTTGTGCAAGATCTTGCCGAGTAGTGATGGACCCAGCCGGTTCAGAATGTAACCAGTCCTTAACTTTATCCCTAAGAGAGAATGGGAAAAGCCTCAGCTTGATAGCCTCATCAGTCACACCATTATATTTGAAAGTACTACAGATCTCGACAAAATTCTTGATGTGCATGTTGGGGTCTTCAGTTACAGCACCTCCAAAAGAAACAAAAATTTGCACCATCTGAATAGTGCCCGGCTTGATTTCAAAAGTGTTAGCCTGAATAGCCGGATGAAGGATGCTTGACTGAATGTCATCAATTTTAGGCCGAGAAAAGTCCATAAGAGCTGGATCTGCCGGAATTATACGATCACCCATGATTACCGGTTCTTTCTGCTCACTCTCTTTATCCGAATCTTCAAAATCTATCTTCTCCGGAATATCAAGAACTGAGTCTGTCTCCTCCGTCGTATCTAAAGTCCTCTTGCGAGTATGAGAACGTGTTTGCATAAACGTGCTAAAGTACCTGAAACACAACCAGAAATGATAAGTAACACGACTTAATCAATGAGTCCTAATGACCACTGATGGTAAGTACATAAACTAAACAAATACGCCGAGTCCCCGGCAGCGGCGTCAAAAACTTGTTAGGGCGGAAAAAACGCGCTAATAATACACGCAAGTACACGCGTTCGCAAGTAATATAGAATACTTTCTAGTTCATTCCCACAGAGACTCAGACTAATTATGCTCAATTAACACTTACTCACCAATATATGATTACTTCTCAATATTAAGACAATAACACATAGAATTGATTAACTAATTATTAACTAGAATTAACTACGAGAATTAAACATTTAACAGATACTTGAATTAACAATATTAAACACACATGAGACCATAACTTCATTACTACTTCCTTCAATAGTTATTGTTATTACCCTTAGCATGTAACGGTGATGATATTAATCGAACAACACTAAACTGATAAAAGCCAACTTTCGTTGTACCAATACCATTCTACCAAACATCCACAATTAAGATAGAAGTTGAATAGTCATCAATTATGTTGAAACCCTATATGTCTACAGAATTTGACAACATACCGATTTAAGCACAAGTTATTCCTTATGATTACACAGGGCAAGTAAAACAGTTAGAGTTACCCACTAATCATGCATACACATATATGAACCTATGCTAGCATGGCAAGTTCTAAATCTCAAGATCCACCGTCGCTTCACGAGAGATTAATACCATATCTTATATGTTTGTGACGCATATAAGATAAATAAGCACAACCAATACTAGATATCATACAATCATCATACACTAAGGTATTAGACAACTAACTAAAGAATTCCATAGCAAATCCGTTACGACCATATGATCACGATTAGCCCATGATTGAACTCATCATCACTATGGGTTCATATGAAAACATGATAATAAAACATAAGAATAATTAATAAAACTACTTATATTAAACCAGAGTATGTCACAAGAGTAAATAGGTTCAAAGCAAAGAAAACTAGCATCCACTGTTACAATTAATAAAAGAATCACAAGAAACTATGTTTCCTCTTCGTTGCGGTGTGCTAAAACGGTCTTCTTCCTTATCTCCTTGCTCCTAGATTAATACCACGATTCAACACACGTGAAACGTCTCTGAAAACTACTTATATAGAAGCCCCACAAAACCCAGCCATCTAAGAAGTCAGAAGCCCAGCAGAACAAGAACTCTAAAAATCATATTTTTAATTCACGCCCCTGAGCGGCCGCCCAGCAATCCTGAGCGGGCGCCCAGCTTCCTGAGCGGCCGCCCGGCCAGACTGAGCGGGCGCCCAGCACCTTTCTGGAAAATTAATTATTTTGCTCCCATTCTTTTCTGCATTATGCTCCTAACTTCCCACTTGCAATGCCAAGCACATACTAAGGCTTATTCTTGATGAAATCTCCCCACAAATGCAAGTAATACCCTGAAATGCACAAACACTAGAAAAACGCATCAAATACACAAAATACTTGATTTCAATACATCAATTCAAGCCATTATAAGACGTTCTAAGTGGTATAAAATGCCACTTATCACCTGGTTTGCCAGAGATTTTCCAAAGGATGCTATGAGAATATTTTTTGACAATTCAATAAATTGGTGCATAAGGGCTCAGTAGATGTCTATATCAACCATTTTGACGAGCTTCAAAATTATGTTATGTTGCAGGAAGCTTCCACAGGGAGTCTTATTATGTGGATAATTTTATCAGTGGTCTAAGAGAAGAGATTGCTCAGCACTTATACAACAATAAACCAGTTACACTCCAAGAAGCAAGGGACAGAGCTAGAGGTCAGGAGCATTACCTCTCAGTTCTAGATAATAGATATAAGATGACTCAAGCTTCTCACAAGGGTACAAGCTCTTCCACCTCTTATAACAGGCCTCAAAGTGAGAAAACTCCAAATTCCACTCCATCGACTGAGAGCTTCAAAAGATTAACACTAGCGGAGTTAAATGACAGGAAAGCAAAGGGTTTATGCTTTCATTGTGACCAGAAATTCACACCGAGCCACAACTGTGCAAGGAAGAAACTGTTCGTAATGATGGGGGATGACATTGAAGAGCAAAGGAATTCAGATGAAGAATTGGCTTTAGTATGGGATGAACAGTGGGAATGTAACAACCCTCCTGAAGAAGCTGAGGCAAAAATATATCTCAATGCTATGATAGGTTCTAGTAGCACTTGCACTCTCAATCTTTAAGGGATCATTGGATTAAAGCAGATGGATCAACACATAATTTCATCTCTCATAACCTTGTCAAGAATCTGAAGTTTCCTGTAAGTCCTTGCAATCCTTCCCATATCACAGTAGCTAATGAGGAAAGAATTCCTTGCTCTACAATGATAGACAAGGTGAACTGGAAGATGTCCAATCACACATTCTCTAGTCAAATGAATGTTATTCCTCTGGGAGGCTATGATATAATTTTGGGGGTTAAGTGTATGGCAACAGTGAGACCTGTGACTTTTGACTATCAAGGACATAACATCACCATCAATTGGGAGGGAAAAGGAGTCACCTTGCAACAAGAGTATAACAAACCTACAGTGCAGATTGTTAATGAGCTACAGAGAGCAGATAGGTTCCATAATGAAGAAGCATACTTCCTGATCCAGTTAACTTCTATTAACCCTGAACAAGAACAACAAACCCTAGGTGACCAGTTACCTCCTGACATTCAAGAATTATTGTCTTCTTATGCTGATATATTTGAAACCCCTCAGCAACTTCCACCACCAAGATCACATGACCACAATATTCCCCTCAAACCTGGAAGTCAACTAGTTGCGGCCTTTCCCTATAGATGCCCCATTGCACACAAGGAGATGGAGAAAATCACCAGAGAGATGCTTAATGCTGGCATAATTAGAAATAGCACCTCTCCCATTGCCTCACCAGTTCTTTTAGTCAGAAAAAAGGACAATTCTTGGAGACTGGTAATTGACTACAGAGCACTCAATGCCATAACAATCAAAAATAAATTTCCTATCCCTATTATTGAAGAGTTATTAGCAGAGCTCAAGGGTAGTAAGGTGTATACCAAGTTGGATCTCAGGAGTGGATATCATCAAATCAGAGCAAAGGATGCAGACATCTTCAAGACTGCTTTCAAAACCCACCAAGGACACAATGAGTTTCTAGTGATGCCTTTTGGGCTCACTAATGCTCCAGCCTCGTTCCAGGCTTTGATGAATGAGCTGTTCAGTAAATTTCTCAGAAAGTTTGTGTTAATATTTTTTGATGACATACTAATTTACACTGCATCTGATGAGGAGCATGTCAAGCACTTGCAACAGGTGTTTGAAGTATTAAGAACTAACAGGTTGTATGTGAAAAGGAGCAAATGTGTTATATCCCAAGCTCAAATTGAGTATTTGGGGAATATCATCTCTAGAGAGGGAGTATCACCGGATGAAAGCAAAATCACTGCAATGACCAATTGGCCCAGGCCACACTCAATTAAGGGTTTAAGAGGGTTTCTAGGCATCACAGGATATTATAGAATATTTGTGCAAAATTATGGTATTGTGAGCAAACCACTCACTCAACTACTGAAGAAAGGTAGTTTTCGTTAGACTGATGCAGCAGAGGAAACCTTCAATAAACTCAAGAGATTGATGGCCAGTACCCCTGTCTTAGCTCTCCCATATTTTATAAAACCCTTATTATTGAAACGGATGCATGTAAAACTGGAATTGGTGCAGTCATGATGCAGGAGGGAAGGCCAATAGCTTTTCTGAGCAAGGCACTAAGTCCAAAATACTTAGGGTTGTCCACCTATGAAAAGGAACTTTTAGCCATTATAATGGCCACTCAGAAATGGAGGACATATCTTCTTGGTCATCAATTCATTGTCAAAACTGACCATGAGGCTTTGAAGCACATCATGAAACAAAAGATTTCCACAAGATTACAGCAAAGGTGGTTATCTAAACTGATTGAGTATGATTATACCATATTTTACAAGAAGGGAACAGAAAATAAAGCTGTTGATGCACTTTCTAGAGTATACGAAGAGCCTGAGTTAAGCATGATTTATCAACAAATCACCCCACTATGGAAAACTGAACTGCAGAACAGTTTACAGGGTGATCCTTGTTACGACCGGCATTTTATGTAATATTATTTGTGAATAATATTAAGTTAAATAAAAATATATTCAATGCTTGTACGTTTGTGTGAGTGAAAATTTTTGCATTTTAAATTTGCTCTGGGTAGTATATGATTTTTCAAAGCAAGAATTTATTTAATTTCTTTATTTTTGATTTATAAGGAATATTCTAAGCTTTGGAAAAATTTTCTTTTAAAAGACATTTTGTACACAAATTTTGAAAATGATTTTATAAAGTCTCTAAAAATCCAAGTTATTTTATGGTATAAATTTTATAATTTTTGAACTTGTACTTTATTATATAAAAATAAATCTTTGGAAATTAGTTGCTTAATAATTATCAAATTACATGAATAACCTTGCATGCAAACTCTCTTCTATTTAACCCAAGGGCTAAAGAGTCAATAACCACCCCACTAACTCACAAATTGCTAGCCAAATTACCTCCTTGACCTTGCATGCAAACTTGCCTAACTTTGGCTAGAGGGTTACTCTTGTAATTTCTCACATCCACTCACTTGTGGGCAAATAAAAACCAAACAATCAAGATGATCACTCCACCATTTCTACATTTTTTCTCCCTCTCCTCTCCCTCCTCCCACCTTTCCTCTCGGCTTTTTGCCGAAGCCCTACCCCCCTCCCCTTTTCTTCATTCCACATTCAAGTTTCCACCTCCCATACAAGTAAATATTACTTCCTATATCATGATCATTTATATTCCAAAGAGTTTTGAGTAAAAAGTTTAAGTTTTAAAGTTGCATGTTAAGGTTTTAGTGAAACTCAAATATACAATCTTGATTCTTATGGATTTAAGGTTGTTTTTGAGAGGACTACAATGAATGGATAAGTGCCAAGTCATGAGAAGGAAAATCTTGATGATTTAATGGCCATTTCCATCCATTTCATTCGGCCATGACCATATGGGAGCCGAATGAATGGTCCTTGAAATCATTCTTGTTGTTTTGATCAATTTTTGCATGTTTATGTGATAATGACTTAAATTTTGTGATGATAATTTGATAAAACTCCTTGCATGCTAAGTGATCATCTAGGTATACCTTATGCTAGGCTTGCATGTCAATTTTAAGATGGAATATATGTAGAAAATGGGTTGTTTTGGGTTGAAAAACCCGAAGGCATGCATGCATGTGGAATTCTCTTAGTTTGTTGTAAGATTTTGATCATTTGGAAAAGATTTTGTTAGTGAGCCTTAATTTCAGTAGGAATAATGTGATAATATGGATTTATGCTTCTTGTTGCATGGTAATAATTTGTGGTTATCTTTTATAAAAATATATATCATGTTGTTTCAAAAGCATAAAGGTTTATGAGTTGTAAAGAGTAGTCTCTTTTATTTTGCCATAGTTGCACCATAGGTAAGGATGATCTCACCAAGGGTATTTTGAGAAAAAAAAAAGAGTTAGTTCAGTAGAACACCAAGTATAGGTCTTGGTTTAAGTATTTAGTTGTTGATAATTGGGTTTGTCAAGTCAAAACCTTGGAAAATGAGAGTTATAGTTTCTGCAGAAAAATCAGTTTAGTACCCTGAGTTTAGAGTGAGTTTTGACCATGTCATTGATGGGCACTTTGAGGCCCAAGCCACCAGAAGTTAGTATGGGGAGTATATAATAGGTTTTAGGAGTTGGTTGGAGGTTTGCATGTCATTTGGTTAGGTGCACAAGTAGAATAACAAAATCTGTCCAGCAGGGGACAGTTTTGTTGCAACTTGGAAATAGGGAGATTTGGCCATGTCATGGGTAGGCCCTCATTAGGCCCAATTGGGCCTTAGTTAGAGGGTATGTCAGAGAAGTTTTTCCAACCATAGTTCATAGGATATGAGCTAGAACCATGTGTCACAAGTTAATTCAAGTCAGGGCATTTTCTGCCCAGAAAAACAGGGGAACCTTGGACTTTTAGCTTAGGCCCAAGAAGGCCCAAGCCAGGCCTTTGAGCCACATCAAGCTTGTGAGATGCCCTTAGGTCAGGAGAGTCTTGTGTAAAAATTTTGAAGAAAAACTTGTAGTTTAAGAGTGTCTAATGCACTCAAGAAACCTTAGTTACCATTCTGAAATTTGCACCAGTGAGCACTTTCACTTATCACATAGTTTTAGGACACTTAGAAGTGAGTATTAGGTCGACCACCATAGTTGTAAGATAGTGTAAGGTCAGTAGAACAAAAGGCACAAGTGAGGGTCAATAGGTTTTGGATAATTTAAGAAAGGCACATTGAGTTAGGAAGCCCAAATTCGAAGACTTCGTTTAGTTAGCAACCAAGTAACTTGAGTGGTGAGTCGAGATCATCCAAGCCTAGTGTGGCATTATGGTGTATATGATGTTATTTGGTATTAATATACGATATGTGATTATGTGGCTACGTGTGTACATTTAAAAATATAAATGTTGGATATGAATTAAGTATGTATAGGCCTAAGTGCCATCCATGTTTAATTTCGGGTTGTAAATAGGTTAAGATGGAAGGAATATATTATAATGAGGATTATTATTATTTATGTAGGATCTCGAGACGAGGGAAAACTTGCCTTAAAAGTCGAGTGAAGCTCCAGTTGTTGCTCCTACCAGTCAGACCAGACCAGTCTATCTTAAGGCAAGTGATTCAACTTGACCTTCGCATTTACTGTAAACAGTTCATATATATATATCGATGCAATTATCCTGAGTCATTTTGATATATTTAAATCAAGAGTATCTTTTGTTACATAGAGATGCCATGAACCCTCGAGTACATATTGCAAGTAGTTCAAAAGTCTTTCATGATAGTTTAATGCCATGATAAATTAGAGATGCGTTATAATATCTTATTAATCCCTTTTGTTTATCATGCTATTGATCCCTGAGAAATCTTGATGTTGCACCCTGATGCTTTGAATTCAACTCTTGAAATAACCTCGATAGAAACTTTATTTTGATACCTTAAAGCCAATCATTTCTTAAATACATTCATGATTGTTTGATAACCCTATCCTTACCCTAAAGCTTGATATCCTGTTATATACTGAGCTGATGATCACTTTCTTTATATTTTAACACCTTTATCCTATTTGTACCAGTGATGCCTATCTTCTTGATGTTCCAATACTTATACCTTGTCTACAACCATTGCTTTAAGCCTAGTTTGGCATTACTCTTTCATCTTATCCAATAGCCTGGCTTAATTTCCTTGTCTAAGTTCTTGTTTATGGAAACCTCTCAATTACCCTAATATAGTAAAAGTCTAGTGGATCATGGCCCTGAGATTTAGTGTCATATTTCCGGTGTTTCAAGTTGAGCTATAATCCCTTGATAAAAATGATTACAGTCGAAAGAGATTTTGTCATAAATCGGCATCAGTTTTTAAAATGATTAAAATGTGGATTTTTCAGTCCCAAAGGGGGATAAATGTTTTCTTTGAATGGTGGATCTGGACTGAGACGCGAGTCCTTTCCACACTTATATTAGGCTTAAAAGTTGCCTAGGGATTCCCAATAATGTTTTAGAACCCAGCGAGGTTCGGGATTACTTCGCGGCTGATCACCGGCTGTAATCCGTAGCGTCATAAAATGATTTTGATTAAGTATGATTTTAAAATTTGTTTTGATGCAAGCAAAATGATGCCAACTCACGTAAGTTTTATCTCTCGATTATCATTGATTATGTCATTCCATTGTCATTCCTAAAGGTATATCCCGATTTATGCTTTGCGCTGTATTGTTTGCACTTGTTGAGCTTTTGGCTCACTTCTTGCTTTACCCTGATATTACAGCTAGCAGCCATGGTTAGATTCAAGCAGACTGCCCGTAAGACCTGTGATGCTGACGCTTATGTTCGAGCTCAGGTAGAATAAGTAATAATAGTTGTGTGAGGACTCGGTATTTGTAATCAGATGTAATAGTTGGTAGTGTTGGGCTGTTTCAAACCCTAAACTGTAAAGATCTTGGATTTTGGTTGTGTAATACTCTTTAAAATGATGTAATAGCTATAATTATTTTGCTATTTAAGTTGGGGGTGTGTCAGGTTTTGGTATCAGAGCTACGGTTTAGAGTCCCTGAACAGCCCAAATAGGTTATAGGACTTGTGAGTAGGTTATAGATACTATGCGAGAGAGTAGGTAAAGTAAATTATTATTAATACTCCTCTTATTGGTTGTCAGCAAAGGGCGCATTCCTCGTCATCCTCTGGGTCGGACGACACTATTGCTTTCTCCGTGTATGCTGAGTTGAGGCGCGAGTTCGACATGCTTCAGGGCAAGTACGACCGACTGATAGACCGACTGAAGAACGTGTATCCGGACAGCCGAAACTACGAAGGGAAGCCCAAGGAGCAGATGATTGCGAGACTTGAGACCTTGGTTGGGTACGTCAACACTAAGCTTGAAGAGATGCCAGCGCACCGGGACCGTACCAGCCAGTATGTCATTCAGATGGTGGCGGATGAGCTCCAGAGCATTGCGAAGACGCTTCGAGAGAAAAAGTCTACCAAGCCCCGTTCAGATGGAGTGGAGCCTTAGTTCTTTCCATTTACCTTTCATGTTGTTGTACTATCAAACTCTAAGGAATCCCCAGTTGTTTCTGTCTTTCCTTTAAATAAGCCTGTTATTTCTAGAATCAGACTATGTCCCAATCCTATGTACTGTGACCTTTAAAATTTCAATAATTATGTGCTATTGTTCCAATTGCTCTCAACTGTTATTTTATGTTTTGTCATCATATCTGGAAACTTGACCCCATATGTAAACAAGAATGCCATGCGATACCCTCGAATCATTTTATCATTCATATTTGTTATAACACAACTCTTATTTCAGGATCATGCCTCCCAAAAAGAAGAACCCAACAACCACCTTCACCACAGACCCAAACATTCTTCAACTACTGGAAACCTTGCAACAGCAAACCAATGCTATAGCTCAACAACAACTAACCCTTCAACAACGAATTGAAAACCAAGATAACCGTGAGCCATATCAACCACCTGAACCACCAGTACCACCAAGACAAATTGTCACTTTCAAGGCTTTTCAGAATGTGAATCCACCTGTATTTCATGATACCACTGATCCAGTGATAGCAAACACATGGATCAAGGAGATGGAAAGGGCTTTTGAGTTGATACAGTTAGGGGACGATCAGAAGACGCTGTATGCCACTTACTTCTTGAAGGGAGAAGTCATTTATTGGTGGGAATCAGTAAAAGCTATGGAAGTCACTCAGCAGATTTCTTGGGAGAGATTTAAGAAGTTATTTCTGGACAAGTATTACCCTAAGTACATGCAGAATCAGATGGAGCTAAAATTTCTTGAGTTAAAACAAGGGAACATGACTGTACTGGAATATGAGAAGAAGTTCACTGAGTTGTCAAGGTTTGTGACAAAGTATACCAGCACTGAGGAGGAAAAAGCAAAGAAATTTCAGCAAGGATTGGAGCCTTGGATCAGAGATAGGGTGGCTATGTTTGAGCTTGAGACTTATGTGGGAGTAGTACAGAAAGCTGCTCTAATTGAGAATAATGGGATGCAGTCAAGGAAAGAGAGGGATAACAAGAAGAGGAAGGTTCCATTTTATGGAGAAAAGTCTGAAGCTGGAAGTTCGCAAGATCGGAATGTAAAGAGGATTGGTTTCCAGAAGGGCGGAAATTTTCAAAGGAAAGGAAATTTGGGCAAAAGGCAAGAATCAAAAGGGAACAATCAGGCAAGCCAAGGGCAAGTTGGAGAAAACAGGTTCCAGAGGCCAGAATGCAAGCACTGTGGAAGAAGGCACCCCGGAGTATGCAATAAGCTGAGTATGACCTGTTATAGGTGCAATCAGAAGGGACATTTGGCAAATGAGTGCAAGATGCCGAGGCCAGGAGTTACGTGCTACAAATGTGGGAAGACTGGACACATGGCTAGGGAGTGTAAGGCAACAGGACCAGTCAGAGCTCTGATGAACGTGGCAAGTACCAGTGCAAGCGTGCCAGCTGAGGTATTGGCATTACCTCCACCACCCGCACCAACCCCGCAAGCAACAGCAAGGACATTTGACCTGAAGATGAAAGATGCTGTTCAGAATTCTGAGGTGATAGCAGGTACACTTTTACTCAATAATGTCAAAGCTAAAGTATTGATTGATTCGGGAGCCACAAGATCTTTCATATCAGAATCTTTTGTTGATAAGATCCAATGTGATAAAACGGTTATGAGTGAGGTAGTAAATGTGGTAATTGCGAACCAAGAGAAGATTCCTGTGAATCAATTTTGTCCAAAATGTGAGATTGATATTTCGGGATATAAGTTCTCAGCCGACTTGATACTCTTCAAGCTGGGAGAGTTTGACATAATCTTAGGAATGGATTGGTTAGGAGAGAATAGCGCGCAGATAAATTGTAAGACCAAGAGAGTGAATTTAAAGACGAAGAGTGGAGAGAAGGTAGTATTTAAGGGACAGAGGCAAGAGCGACTATTTCTTACAATTATTCAGGCTAAGAAGTTACTTAGAAAAGGTTGTGAGTCGTTCCTAGCATATGTAGTGGATTCAGAGAGAGGCAGCCCCAGCATGGAGGATATTCCTGTAGTAAATGAGTTCCCCGATGTGTTTCCCGACGAACTACCAGGCTTACCACCAGATCGACAAATTGAGTTCGAGATCAACCTTGCTCCAGGCACGGAACCAGTTTCAAAGGCTCCGTATAGGATGGCACCAGCAGAAATGAAAGAGTTAGCGAGCCAGCTACAAGAATTATTGGATAAGGGAGTGATACGACCAAGTACGTCGCCATGGGGAGCACCTGTTCTCTTTGTGAAGAAGAAAGATGGGAGTATGCGTCTATGCATAGATTACCGGGAGTTGAATAAAGTAACGATCAAGAACCGCTACCCGCTACCAAGGATAGATGACCTTTTTGATCAGTTAAAGGGAGCAAAATGTTTTTCGAAGATTGACTTGAGATCGGGATACCATCAATTAAAGATCAAGGAAGGAGATATTCCCAAGACCGCATTTAGGACCAGATATGGGCATTATGAATTCCTAGTAATGCCGTTTGGATTGACCAACGCCCCGGCCGCATTCATGGATCTGATGAATCGAGTATTTAAGAAGTATTTGGATAAATTTGTCGTGGTATTTATTGATGACATCCTTATTTATTCTAAATCGGAAGAAGAACATATGCAGCATCTCTGGATAGCATTGGAGATACTCCGACAAGAGAAGTTGTATGCCAAGTTTACCAAATGTGAGTTTTGGTTAAAGGAAGTTCAATTTTTGGGGCATGTTATTGGAAATGATGGAATTAAAGTGGATCCGGCGAAGATTGATGCAGTTATGAGTTGGGAGAGGCCAAGGACTCCTACGGAAGTGCGAAGTTTCCTAGGATTGGCCGGATACTATAGAAGATTCGTCAAGGATTTCTCGAAGATCGCCACACCATTGACCAAGTTAACCAGAAAGAATCAAAAGTTTGAATGGAGTGCAGAATGTGAAAATAGCTTTCAAGAGTTAAAACAAAAGTTGGTAACAGCTCCGGTGTTAGTACTTCCAGATGATCAAGGGAATTTTGTAATATTCAGCGACGCTTCACATAAGGGTTTGGGTTGTGTGTTGATGCAACACAGTAAGGTAATAGCATATGCGTCAAGACAGTTGAAGCCGCACGAGTTAAAGTATCCGACGCATGACTTGGAATTAGCCGCCATAGTGTTCGCACTCAAGATTTGGAGACACTATCTCTATGGAGAAAAGTGTGAAATCTACACGGATCACAAGAGCTTAAAGTACATTTTTACTCAGAAAGAGCTCAATATGAGGCAGAGGAGATGGCTGGAATTGATTAAAGACTATGACTGTTCGATAAATTACCATCCTGGAAAGGCGAACGTAGTGGCCGATGCGCTGAGTCGGAAGGAAAGATTGAATGCAATGATAACATCAAAAGAGTTATCTGAAGAAATCGGAAAATTTGAACTGGAACTTTGTGCTTATGGGAAAGTCAAAGAAGTTTGTCATGCAATGACCTTTCAGCCAATACTACTGGAAAAGATAAAGAAGTATCAAGAGGAAGTAATGGAAAAAGAGAAAAATCAGTTATCTGGAGAAGAGATTAATACTAAAAGGGATGAGCAAGGAATACTAAGGTTTTCATCCAGAATATGGATTCCCCATGTATCTGAATTAAAGAATGAGATCCTCCATGAAGCCCACCATTCGAAATTTTCAATCCACCCGGGAAGCACCAAGATGTATCAAGACTTAAAGAAGAACTTTTGGTGGCCAAATATGAAGCGAGACGTGGCAGAATGGGTTGCGAAGTGCTATACTTGTCAGAAAGTAAAGGCAGAACATCAACGACCAAGCGGGTTAATTCAGCCCCTGAAGATTCCAGAATGGAAATGGGAAAATATCGCTATGGACTTTATAGTAGGACTACCGCGAACAAAATCCGGACATGACGCAATATGGGTTATAATTGATCGTCTTACGAAGTCGGCGCATTTCCTTCCAATAAATGAGAAGTCGTCACTGGACAAGTTGGTTCATCTGTATGTGCACGAAATCGTATTAAGGCATGGAGTACCTGTATCAATAGTTTCAGACAGAGATCCCCGATTTAACTCAAGATTCTGGAAGCAATTCCAGGAATGTCTTGGCACGAAGTTGAATATGAGCACGGCGTATCACCCGCAGACTGATGGCCAGAGTGAAAGAACAATTCAAACCATTGAAGACATGTTGCGCAGTTGTGCAATCGATTTTGCTGGAAGTTGGGACGACCACCTGCCATTAATTGAATTTTCATATAACAACAGCTATCATTCCAGTATCGGCATGCCACCATATGAAGCTTTGTACGGGCGAAAATGTAGATCACCAACAAGTTGGGATGAAGTAGGAGAAGGAAGAATTCTCGGCTCAGAATTGGTACAACAGTTGCATGACTCAGTCAAGTTAATTCAGAAAAGGTTGCTTGCTGCTCAAGATAGACAGAGGAAGTATGCGGATCCAGCGCGCAAGGATGTTCAATTCCAAATTGGCGAAGCTGTGTTGCTAAAAGTGTCACCTAGGAAAGGGTTGATAAGATTTGGCAAGAAAGGAAAGTTAGCACCTAGATACGTAGGTCCTTTTGAGATTTTGAGTCAAGTAGGAAAGGTGGCCTACGAGTTGGCCTTACCACCTCAGTATCAGCATGTGCATAATGTGTTCCATGTGTCGTTGCTTAAGAAGTACAATCCTGACGCTAGCCATGTGATAGAATATGAACCTGTAGAAATTCAGGCAGACCTGTCATTTGTGGAGCAACCGGTTAAAGTACTCGACTGGCAAGTAAAGAGTCTTAGAAATAAATCAGTAAAGTTAGTGAAAGTACTTTGGAGGAACCCTAAGGTCGAAGAGTCGACTTGGGAGTTAGAGTCTGATGTGCGTTCCCGGTATCCTCATCTGTTCTCTTAGATTCTGGGGACAGAATCCCTTAAGGGGGAGAGGATGTTACGACCGGCATTTTATGTAATATTATTTGTGAATAATATTAAGTTAAATAAAAATATATTCAATGCTTGTACGTTTGTGTGAGTGAAAATTTTTGCATTTTAAATTTGCTCTGGGTAGTATATGATTTTTCAAAGCAAGAATTTATTTAATTTCTTTATTTTTGATTTATAAGGAATATTCTAAGCTTTGGAAAAATTTTCTTTTAAAAGACATTTTGTACACAAATTTTGAAAATGATTTTATAAAGTCTCTAAAAATCCAAGTTATTTTATGGTATAAATTTTATAATTTTTGAACTTGTACTTTATTATATAAAAATAAATCTTTGGAAATTAGTTGCTTAATAATTATCAAATTACATGAATAACCTTGCATGCAAACTCTCTTCTATTTAACCCAAGGGCTAAAGAGTCAATAACCACCCCACTAACTCACAAATTGCTAGCCAAATTACCTCCTTGACCTTGCATGCAAACTTGCCTAACTTTGGCTAGAGGGTTACTCTTGTAATTTCTCACATCCACTCACTTGTGGGCAAATAAAAACCAAACAATCAAGATGATCACTCCACCATTTCTACATTTTTTCTCCCTCTCCTCTCCCTCCTCCCACCTTTCCTCTCGGCTTTTTGCCGAAGCCCTACCCCCCTCCCCTTTTCTTCATTCCACATTCAAGTTTCCACCTCCCATACAAGTAAATATTACTTCCTATATCATGATCATTTATATTCCAAAGAGTTTTGAGTAAAAAGTTTAAGTTTTAAAGTTGCATGTTAAGGTTTTAGTGAAACTCAAATATACAATCTTGATTCTTATGGATTTAAGGTTGTTTTTGAGAGGACTACAATGAATGGATAAGTGCCAAGTCATGAGAAGGAAAATCTTGATGATTTAATGGCCATTTCCATCCATTTCATTCGGCCATGACCATATGGGAGCCGAATGAATGGTCCTTGAAATCATTCTTGTTGTTTTGATCAATTTTTGCATGTTTATGTGATAATGACTTAAATTTTGTGATGATAATTTGATAAAACTCCTTGCATGCTAAGTGATCATCTAGGTATACCTTATGCTAGGCTTGCATGTCAATTTTAAGATGGAATATATGTAGAAAATGGGTTGTTTTGGGTTGAAAAACCCGAAGGCATGCATGCATGTGGAATTCTCTTAGTTTGTTGTAAGATTTTGATCATTTGGAAAAGATTTTGTTAGTGAGCCTTAATTTCAGTAGGAATAATGTGATAATATGGATTTATGCTTCTTGTTGCATGGTAATAATTTGTGGTTATCTTTTATAAAAATATATATCATGTTGTTTCAAAAGCATAAAGGTTTATGAGTTGTAAAGAGTAGTCTCTTTTATTTTGCCATAGTTGCACCATAGGTAAGGATGATCTCACCAAGGGTATTTTGAGAAAAAAAAAGAGTTAGTTCAGTAGAACACCAAGTATAGGTCTTGGTTTAAGTATTTAGTTGTTGATAATTGGGTTTGTCAAGTCAAAACCTTGGAAAATGAGAGTTATAGTTTCTGCAGAAAAATCAGTTTAGTACCCTGAGTTTAGAGTGAGTTTTGACCATGTCATTGATGGGCACTTTGAGGCCCAAGCCACCAGAAGTTAGTATGGGGAGTATATAATAGGTTTTAGGAGTTGGTTGGAGGTTTGCATGTCATTTGGTTAGGTGCACAAGTAGAATAACAAAATCTGTCCAGCAGGGGACAGTTTTGTTGCAACTTGGAAATAGGGAGATTTGGCCATGTCATGGGTAGGCCCTCATTAGGCCCAATTGGGCCTTAGTTAGAGGGTATGTCAGAGAAGTTTTTCCAACCATAGTTCATAGGATATGAGCTAGAACCATGTGTCACAAGTTAATTCAAGTCAGGGCATTTTCTGCCCAGAAAAACAGGGGAACCTTGGACTTTTAGCTTAGGCCCAAGAAGGCCCAAGCCAGGCCTTTGAGCCACATCAAGCTTGTGAGATGCCCTTAGGTCAGGAGAGTCTTGTGTAAAAATTTTGAAGAAAAACTTGTAGTTTAAGAGTGTCTAATGCACTCAAGAAACCTTAGTTACCATTCTGAAATTTGCACCAGTGAGCACTTTCACTTATCACATAGTTTTAGGACACTTAGAAGTGAGTATTAGGTCGACCACCATAGTTGTAAGATAGTGTAAGGTCAGTAGAACAAAAGGCACAAGTGAGGGTCAATAGGTTTTGGATAATTTAAGAAAGGCACATTGAGTTAGGAAGCCCAAATTCGAAGACTTCGTTTAGTTAGCAACCAAGTAACTTGAGTGGTGAGTCGAGATCATCCAAGCCTAGTGTGGCATTATGGTGTATATGATGTTATTTGGTATTAATATACGATATGTGATTATGTGGCTACGTGTGTACATTTAAAAATATAAATGTTGGATATGAATTAAGTATGTATAGGCCTAAGTGCCATCCATGTTTAATTTCGGGTTGTAAATAGGTTAAGATGGAAGGAATATATTATAATGAGGATTATTATTATTTATGTAGGATCTCGAGACGAGGGAAAACTTGCCTTAAAAGTCGAGTGAAGCTCCAGTTGTTGCTCCTACCAGTCAGACCAGACCAGTCTATCTTAAGGCAAGTGATTCAACTTGACCTTCGCATTTACTGTAAACAGTTCATATATATATATCGATGCAATTATCCTGAGTCATTTTGATATATTTAAATCAAGAGTATCTTTTGTTACATAGAGATGCCATGAACCCTCGAGTACATATTGCAAGTAGTTCAAAAGTCTTTCATGATAGTTTAATGCCATGATAAATTAGAGATGCGTTATAATATCTTATTAATCCCTTTTGTTTATCATGCTATTGATCCCTGAGAAATCTTGATGTTGCACCCTGATGCTTTGAATTCAACTCTTGAAATAACCTCGATAGAAACTTTATTTTGATACCTTAAAGCCAATCATTTCTTAAATACATTCATGATTGTTTGATAACCCTATCCTTACCCTAAAGCTTGATATCCTGTTATATACTGAGCTGATGATCACTTTCTTTATATTTTAACACCTTTATCCTATTTGTACCAGTGATGCCTATCTTCTTGATGTTCCAATACTTATACCTTGTCTACAACCATTGCTTTAAGCCTAGTTTGGCATTACTCTTTCATCTTATCCAATAGCCTGGCTTAATTTCCTTGTCTAAGTTCTTGTTTATGGAAACCTCTCAATTACCCTAATATAGTAAAAGTCTAGTGGATCATGGCCCTGAGATTTAGTGTCATATTTCCGGTGTTTCAAGTTGAGCTATAATCCCTTGATAAAAATGATTACAGTCGAAAGAGATTTTGTCATAAATCGGCATCAGTTTTTAAAATGATTAAAATGTGGATTTTTCAGTCCCAAAGGGGGATAAATGTTTTCTTTGAATGGTGGATCTGGACTGAGACGCGAGTCCTTTCCACACTTATATTAGGCTTAAAAGTTGCCTAGGGATTCCCAATAATGTTTTAGAACCCAGCGAGGTTCGGGATTACTTCGCGGCTGATCACCGGCTGTAATCCGTAGCGTCATAAAATGATTTTGATTAAGTATGATTTTAAAATTTGTTTTGATGCAAGCAAAATGATGCCAACTCACGTAAGTTTTATCTCTCGATTATCATTGATTATGTCATTCCATTGTCATTCCTAAAGGTATATCCCGATTTATGCTTTGCGCTGTATTGTTTGCACTTGTTGAGCTTTTGGCTCACTTCTTGCTTTACCCTGATATTACAGCTAGCAGCCATGGTTAGATTCAAGCAGACTGCCCGTAAGACCTGTGATGCTGACGCTTATGTTCGAGCTCAGGTAGAATAAGTAATAATAGTTGTGTGAGGACTCGGTATTTGTAATCAGATGTAATAGTTGGTAGTGTTGGGCTGTTTCAAACCCTAAACTGTAAAGATCTTGGATTTTGGTTGTGTAATACTCTTTAAAATGATGTAATAGCTATAATTATTTTGCTATTTAAGTTGGGGGTGTGTCAATCCTGATGCACAAAACATCATAGCCCAGTTGTTAATTGATTCTCTTGGAGTGGGGGGTTTACATTAATGAATGGTTAATTGAAGAAGGGGTAGATACTATGTTGGTAACAAAACTGATCTAAGGGTCAAACTGTGTGCTTCCATTCATTCTAATGCTGAGGGTGGTCATTCTGGTGTAGCTGTCACAATCAAACATGCTGAAAGAACCTTCTACTGGTCCAAAATGAAGGTTGACATAACCAACTACATTAAAGAATGTGAGATCTGTCAAAGGAATAAACGAGAGCACGTGCACTGTCCTGGCTTACTACAGCCAAATGTTATTCCTGACCAAGCATGGGAAGTAATATGTATGGAATCGAAGGCTTGCCTAAGTCTAAAGGAAAGAATGTCATATTGGTAGTGGTGGATAAGTTAACTAAGTACTGTCATTTTTTGCTTTATCCCATCCATACAGTGCACATATAGTAGCTCAAGAACTGCTCAACAATGTAATCAAACTGCATGGTGTCCCTCAAGCTATCATCTCGGATAGAGATATTATATTTGTGAGTGCTTTCTAGAAGGAACTCTTTACTACACTGGGAACCAAACTAAGGTTAAGTTCAGCTTATCACCCTCAAACGGATGGTCAAACTGAACGTGTAAATCAATGCATTAAAATGTATTTACGTTGCATGACGGGTCACAGGCCTAATGAATGGGTGACATAGCTGCCCTTAGCAGAGTGGTGGTACAACACCAACCACCATTGTGCCTTGGGAATGTCACCATACCAAGCATTATATTCAAACACCCCTCCCTCGATGACATACCACTATGCTAGAGCTAAAGATGCTTCAGTCAATGAGATGGTGCAACGAAGGAGTTCCACTCAACAGCTGATTAAGGACAATCTGTTAAAGGCGCAAGAGAGGATGAAATGGTATGCTTACAAGAAAAGGTCTGACAGAGAATTTTTAGTGGGAGATGAGGTGTTCCTTAAACTGCAACCATATAGGCAGCACTCACTAATTGCTAGAAGGAATCACAAGCTATCTGCGAAATTTTATGGACCATATGCAATCACTGAGAAGATCGGTAAGGTGGCTTATCGACTTGCATTACCAGTTGACAGCAAACTCCACAATATTTTCCACGTTTCACAACTAAAGAAAAAACTGGGATCAGCGAAAATTTTACAAACTGTACTACCGGGAGTGACAGAAGAAAGTGAAATGAATCCTAAACCAGTGGCAATTTTGAGCAGGAAGATGATCAAGAAAGGTAATGTTCCAGTGTTTATGGTACAAGTCCAATGGGAAAATGGTAACCCGGAAGAAGCCACTTGGGAGCAGTGGTACAAGCTGACTAAAAGGTTTCTAGATTTTCATCCTTGAAGACAAGGATGATTTCGAGAAAGGGGAAGTTGTTACGTTTTACCAAACCCAGATTTGATTAGAAGGGGGCGGAAAATTTGAATAGCAAACGCTGTCGTTTCCGAGCTGGAGGGAACCCTTCTCTTTGATTATTTAATTAGCTTGAGGTAGTACAATGTTGTTTAGTCCTAACGGTTTATGGTACAAGCCCTTTTGTCTTTAGCCAGCTGTCCATTGTGTACTGGGTCTGTATATATAAGGCCACCAACTCTTTTGTAGGATTATCAAGAAGAATGTTGTTATTTTAATGAATTACTTTTCCTTTTATCCTTTCCTTTTCCTTGCACATTTCTTAGATCTAGAGCGGTAGTAGTAACACAATAACACTTCCCAAAAGGTCCAGGATGTTAAATACTCTTCAAGTCTCCAGCTGATTCCCTTGAATTTGGGCTTTGAAGATTTTTTGTTTACTGAAGGAATTTCATGATGGCTTTTCTAACAGATGTGAACTGCCAGGAATCGGCCAATTGGGCTAATGCTAGAGAAATCCAACTTATTTTGGTCTTCAGAAAAACTTTTAACCTAGCATGGGCCCATAACTTTGGTTAACTATTTGACAAGAACGGATAGAATGATAAACAAATTGAATTATAGACTATGAACAACATTGAAATGTAAAGAGTATAATGTTAAAGGAAAGGGTGAAACCAAACTATAATAAGACTTGTGTATATACCAATTACCAAGTGTGATGCAGGATAGAACTTTCATTCTATAGATGGTTGGATAAACGAATGAAAATGATTAATATTTACCCACAAAATTGTAGTACAAATTATATTTGATTCTTAACCATTAACATCTCCAATCAAATTGAGTGTTACTGTCCGTCAAATAAATCTGATCCCAAAAAGCAACCAACGTACATACTCCATAGTTCAGTACCCCGAGAGGCGAGAGCTAGTATACCATATTAGTGGGGAGTGTAAAGACCAAATTGCTAACAATCTTAAAAAATTAAACAAACTTAAAAGCAGATTGTTTAGAATGAAATGTGAAGGAGGTATGACATACCTGCTTTACGTGGGTACTTCCATCAGAGTAAAATAAAGCAGCTGCGTGTTGCATTTCAACAAACGTTAAGATATTATTATAAAACAAGCTTAATGGTAACAGACGTCAAATACAAGAGAATAAATAGTGAATTGCTTAAAGAAATCTGTGTGATGATCTAAATAACTACAGAATCACACTTCTTAGACGTTCTCAAAGAAAACTAATCTGATAAGCTCTCTTAGTGTATGTAGCTCCATTCTGGGGTCAGGCACCAAAAGATAAGTAATTCTAAGTAAATACTAATCACACAGATTTACAGAGACCAATCAATGTTTGTGTACCCATGTTCAGATAACTGAATTAAACATAAATTTGTGAGGTCTTTAAGATAATAATTTTACATGCAAGGCTATAAATGAATACACGAGCAGATCAATGATCTACAAACACTGCAATAGAAGCTATTGTTGATCATTCTCAAGTAAACAAGACTACTTTAAACCCCTACGAGATGATCAGAAGCCCGAGGTCACTGGGAAACAGACTAAATGTACATTTGGGCTTTTTCTTCATTCCTCTCCAGCTTAGACTCCAGTAGATATGGTTAGATTCAGGCCCTCGCAAGGAAGAATGACTGCACAAAGGAGAAAAAGAGATTAACAAAAAAAAAAAGAATGCACAAAGGAGAAGCTTTAGAACCTTTAAAATACAGAATCAAGTGATTGTCCAAAGACACCATTGCAAGGGACAACTAGAAAGCTACACAAAAGAATGACAAGGATTTTCCTGTAACAGACAGTAAGCGCGAGTAATCAATCAGCTTTATAGGCCCTAGTGCTGCTTAAAATAATCAAGTAGCTTTTTTACACAAAGCGCTTTCTTCCTGCATTGTGTAATATTTTTTCTCTCAATATAATATTTCATCATTCTCAGAAATATCAACGATGACAAGAATGTTCCTGTCGGCTGTCACAGACAAGAAGCGTGGCTAAATTAATATCAAAATTCATATTACAAGCAAGAACTCAAGCACGTGCATATTAATAGCTTGATCATTCTCAGAAAGGAACTTCCCTATACATATTTTATAACTTATAAGTTATAAGCAACTAAATTTTATAGCTAAAACTGTTTGTAGAAGTTGCCTGGGCATTTATAAGGCCATTGCATTCTGAATGGCACAAAATACATATGAGTAAGGACTACACTGGTTATTAACAGATAGGAGAAAGAAGAAGTTCGAAAATACACATTAAGAATATAAACATGCTTTCCATACCCGATTAAGACAATTTGGCAGGCCAAATTTTGTTTTAGTAAGTGAAAGTAGCAACTCAAGTACTGCCAGTAAATAACTGTAGTCCACCACTTATGCTTGCCTACAATTCAACATCAAAATTCAACCAACCAGTTTATATAATTAAACATTTAGAGTACCAACTCGAACAATACAATATAATGCAATGCTTACGTTAAAAATTGAATCACAAAAGTAGTCAGACGGCTTCATTAAACAGTTTCAATTAGCCACTAAGAAAACAGAGACTCTGACAAATAAACTAGTTGTAAATAACCTCTCAAGTTACCCTTTGCTAATAATCTGATCTGCACATGTATCAGTGACCAAAGAGATATCAATCCAAGCAATGACAACTAGTATCTATATCTCAGATCCAAACAAAAAACTTTACAAGAGAAATGTAAGAAATCTTAACGCATTTATATTCATTAGCAAATAACTATCCCTTCAGCAACAAAGGCTCAATATATCTTGCACTACAAACACCTAGGCTTCAAGTGTCAGGCCCCACCATCCATCTTTAAGGTATATTTTATCATTTAAAGCAACCAACTTGCAAAACATTCACCATTTTAAGTGCATTTCTTAGCTGAGCTTTAAGGAACAAGATTACAAATTTAAATATCCTAATCCAAACTTTGAATCTAGGTCATTTGGTCCAGAAGCAATGTTAGTGTGCAGACTTTCTGCAGGTACCAAGATCAGTCTGTTGTACTAAATAACTGCTACTCAAAAATCGAATATGCGCTACGGCCTATAAGGACACATGGTTGTAGTACTTGAACATTGATAATCAAGGTCTGAGGAATCTTTGTGAAACCCCGGTAATAAACGTTTCCAAAATGAATTTGTACCAAAATGTTTAGTTTGAATGCTGGTGATAGTCAACTAATTTTTGGCTAATCTATTTCAGGGGCCGTTTACATCAAATGATCAGATAAGATGATTAACTGTTACTTCTGCATGAAAGCTGGTGTCAATTTTTGTATATTCAAGATTCTGGTATTAATGAGATTCATTAGCATCAATACACTATTATATTTTCAGATGATCTATCATCTATACTGAATATATTAAGGACATTGCTAAATCCACAAAAAGAAAAAAAAAAGATTTAAAAAACTTTCTTGTTGCAACATATACAGAACTAAATTACACTGTAGGATTCTATAAAAAGCAACAGCATCATACTGGTAGCATACCTGAAGCTAAAACCATGTTGGATCATGGGTGCACAGCATTCTATTCACAGAATTTGCATTCTACTTAAAGAGATCAAACAACATTGAGTACCATACGAAACTCAACTCATGTATAAAAAATATATTTAGTGACAACAAAATAATTTCCATACCATTGCCATCTCATTGTAAAAATTTATAATAAAGCACATAAAACTTGGATTTGAACAAAGGCAACAAAAATGATATCCATTAACTCATTGGGATTAGATATACTATTTTAACATCAGCTATGCTATCGTATACAATTCATAATAACACAACTTACTACAATATTCTTTCAACAAATAACCGAAGTCTCCTTTCAATCAAACGTGCACTAAACTCCCCATCACTCGGCTTCAACAACTCTGACAAAGGCAATGAAAGACAATGTTCACATAAAAGCTGATGCCGCCTTTTTATCTTCCTTTCCAAACTAAACGAAAAATACTGAGGAAACCTTTTCAAATCTGCCAAATCTCCATTCATCTCCTCTAAAAAGTACTCAACTTTCGGCTTAAAATTATTCTCAATACTATAAGTCAACAATGCGGGAGACCTCAACACCATATTCACCACTTCCTCATACTCAAACCCCAAACTCATCAAATACTCCAGTTTCGGCATCAAAGTCCCATCCACACTCGAAACCAACAACAAGGTAGTTTGACAAGTAATCGAATTCGACCCCACAAATCCAATCTTCCTTAAAAACCACAATGTGGGTCTCAACTGCATTCCCACATCACAAACAAGCAATCTAGGACACCTAATCACCGCTTTCCTAATCGCAGGAAACGGGATTTCAACATCATTTAATAAAAAATCAAGAACAGGGTAAAGATCAGTGTAGGGTTCACAAGTGAGAAGCTGAGGATACATATCAAGAATTCGACCCAATTCGAACCTTTCGAGGCCGAAAGAAGATAAGCAATTCTCAATAGATTGAAAGGATTTGAGAGGGGTTGATCGTAAATTAGGGTTTAATTGGAGGGCTTTAGTGGGATTGACATTTAGGGATTGGAGATAGAGAATCTTGGAGCGAAATCGGAGCCCCGAATCGGAGGAAGGAGGGGGAGAGTGAAGGGGTGAAGAGCAATTGAGAAATTGGGGATTGGGTTTAGGGTTTAAGGAGGGTTTTGGGGAGAAAATTAGGATTTGGGGTGGTAAATGCATAATCATTATCATGTGTAAAGTTAGCGGGAAGTCTCACTTAGCTGATGCACTTGACTGATGGTGGATGGATTGGTGTGTTTGCGCCTTCCAGTGTGATATTGTGACATACTATCAGTTATTTTTGAAATGGGGGACGGTTTGCCTGGAATCGTTATTCACTTAACGTGGTCAACGGCCAAAAATACCATTTTTTTTTAGAGTTTTTGACAAGAATACCACTTTTTCAAGTATATGGTCAAAAATACTCATCTAATACGCATTTCTAAAATGGATAACTCTAATACGCATTTGAGAAATGGGTATTAGGTAAAATAAATAAAAAAAAGAAAAAAATAAAACAAAAGACACGCATTTCTGAAATGCGTATCACCAAAAGTCAAAGGTGATACGCATTTCCAAAATGCGTATCTCCTTTATATATTTTTTTTTAAAATATTTTTTTACACAAATTACTCATGTGTTAAATGCGTATTAGTGATACCCAACTTAGAAATGCGTATTAGAGTGGTATTTTTGGCCATATACTTGAAAAGTGGTATTCTTGTCACAGACACTAAAAAAAGTGGTATTTTTATCATTTTTTCCTTATTGTCTCATGGCGTGATAAAAAAAAGTAATAATTTTGGAGAAATTATCGTTTTGCCCCTCTTTACAAATCGTGAACGTTAATTATGGTCGGGATATGTTCCCTTGTCCCCAAAAGTTCCATTTATTTATCTCGTTTTGTGCTCGCTTCAATCATTGAAGATACTCTCCCCAAAAACTCCAATTTTAGGCGATTTTTAGAAGAAATTCAGGCAAATTTCTCAAATCTAAAATATATTTTTTCTCATCAATTTTTAATTGTCATGGCGGATAATCTAAAGTACACAATCACGGTCTTGATTCCCCTAAAAATGAATTTTGTAAAACGCGAAAGATATGTGAACACCGCTACCCATAGTTTGATTAAAAAAATTTATGGCTCGGGGGTTTGTAATTTTCAAGTGATAAATGTCATTGGTTAGATTCATTGAGGTAATGATAAATTTGATTTCGGTACTCAACATGTTAGAAATTTGATAAGAATTGAGAGGAAGAAAAGTTTGAAATTAGTGATGCCCAAGCGGGGGTAGACTTGTCACATAGGTTGCATGAAGAAAGTGGTTCTGAATATTTTATTAAGACCCGAGTTAATGAAGAGATTCATTTAAAGTGTCTTGTATGGATTGATCTGGGATGTTTAATAGCCTACCAAAATTTTGGTGATGTTGTTGCTTCTGACACGACTTATCGGACAAATAGATGTGCCTTGCTATAACAGCCCGACCATGTGGACTATTAATCCTAAAATCGAAACTAAAATACAGTATAATTCATTAATCTGAAATTTATATTACAAACGTTACCATTACAAAAGCGCAGCTAAAGGAAGCCCAAAAGTCAATATACTTCATTCCTAAGTTCTCGAACTTCAATGATATCCAACTTGAACCTTACACCGAATGTAACCTGAAATATTAAAAGGATGAGTTGTAAAGCCCAGCAAGCAACTACTGTCTTACGGCTCAAAATAATATTTTATTCTTTTTCAAAACCGCGGTTTAGACATGTATCAAATAGCAGAGATCACGTAAAAATCACACATATATTCCATAACAACTTGAACAAAGATGCACGTGACATAATCTATAACAATTATCAAAGCGAAACACATGACACATTTTATAATCCAAATAATTAAAATTCTTATTCTTATTCAATATTTAAATTCCTATTTCAAAATCCACAGTTTTAAATTATGGTTGCATTATGCAATCGACACGACTTTATATTCGATGATTCGATGGTTTGATGGCGTTAGTTTACGCCCTCATTAAGATAAACTCAACAAAGCATTTATGTGTTTCAGAACGTGCTTAAAACTAGTTTTATTATGCACACTATCCCGTGACCGGATTTTATGATTCGATGCATAATCTAAAATTGAGGGATTCTGAAAATAATTCTTTTCTTATTAATTACATATCGATATCTTAATTACGAAAACAAAACCAAATAGCTATGAACATCTAATCAAATATGACATAATACATTATACAATAAATACGAAGTAACGAATAGTCACTTACACAATAATGAAGAACATGTAAGTAGACGATATATACGGAGCAACACGGAGCAACAGAAAGTTACTTACCTCAATTAAGCCAACATATAATTCACATTATAGCACATATTTAATTCATAATAACTCTCCAAATACGAAATATCTAAAATCTCGAATATCTCGATGATTCCAATTCTGACCAGATCTGAAATTAGCCCTTTTGGCCCTTTAAACGATATTTTCTTTGAAAACATGAAACACGAAAGTTGTAGAGAATGAAAAGACCTTTCTGAAAAGTCCAGAATCAGAAATTCCGACTTATGATAAGTTTTCTACAAATTTTACAAGGCTGCTGATTTTTGTTTACAAAAGCCCTACGAATTTTATGAATAAAAATGAGGAAGACGAATAGGGTGTATTTATAACGATACAAAACCCATATCTTAACCTAAAAGTTATCCATATTCAAGCCTGATCAAAATTTTAAGCTCATCACTCTAATTCAATTTTAATATCCTAATCTTTATCAAATTTTAAATCCCTTTTTTCTATTTTTTTAATATTATAATTCTAAAGATTTCGGGGTATTACACATGTCATTTGCCCCTTTTAATGGAGTGAACCATCATTATCAATCAATGATTTTTGGATTTGCACTAATGCGGATGAACACGCAATGACTTTTTAGTGGATTATTCGTACTTGGCTTGAAGGTGTGGGGAACAAGTATCCAATGACTATAACTACTGATCATGATCAAGAAAAGGCAAGTGATATTGTGGATGTAATCCCGAATACTACCAATTTTTTGTATTCTTGGCACATAAGTCAAAAATTCCCCAAGAAATTAGCTCATTATAATTCAACTTTCCCGAAATTCAAGTTGGACTACAACGATTGTATTTATAATTCTCTCACCAAAGATGTTTTTTAGGCTACCTGTGCATGTATCATCTCCCAGTCAATAACCTCCTCGAATCTAGCACATGGCCTCCAAACCACCTCATCATCGGCAATACCATCAAACTCACTCACCCCTAGAGATGCACAAAAAGCCTGGGCCCAAAAATCTGGCCCGGCCCGATCCGCTCAAATCCCGGTAAAGCCCATCTCGGTCAAAACCCGGCCCGGGTTTAGGGCCTCGACGGGCCCTATATTTTTAGGAAAAGCCCATCTCAGCCCGGTTAAAAGCCCAGATTTGGCCCGGCCCAGGATTTGGCTCGGCCCGATTAAAATCCCGAAAAACCCCGGTTAAAATATGATTATTCTAATATATTTTCTTATATATTTATGAATTCACATTTACTATAAATATAAATAATACTTTAAACACACACATATATATATATTTACATATTTGTGATTAATAATATTATTTATATACTTTATTGGATAAATAATGAAAGAATATATAGTAAGTACACTATATATATTTGGATAACAATGATAAAACATATTATTCTATAAACATGTTTATATTTTGCCGAACTTAAATATTTTCAACGAAGTAATATTTTCATAAATATTCCATGTAAACTAATACATTTTTACGATGATCTAGTTGCTAACATATGTAGTCTTTGGAATCTCTGATAAAACTCGATCAAATTTAAATTATAAAAAGCCCGGCCCGATTCAATCCGGCCCGAAAAAAAGCCCGGTTAGGCCCGCCTCGAGGGCCCAAACGGGCTCTAACATTTTTGGAAAGCCCGGCCCGGCCAGGTCAAAGTCAAATCCCGAAAAACCCGGCCCGGTCAATGCCTGGGCTTTTTAAGGCCCAGTCAAAGCCCGGCCCGGTGGGCCTTTTGTGCATCTCTACTCACCCCTATAAAATGGTTAACTATGGCGAGGACAACCCATCATGCACTTATTTGTAATACCCTGATGAGTAGAATATGCATATCCCTCAGCAACCGAATAATCCTCCTGATCGGGGTTCCGCACAGGCACGCCAATACGAGAAAATCTCTCGTAAAACCAAACTTGTACCACCCACCCACAAGCAGCAAGGCCCTTACTTCCATTCTTCATAGCATTCTCTAATCCCCTGTATAAGTGAGCTAACAAAGCCGCACCCCAAGCATAGTAAGGAATCTCTTGTATATTATGTAGAGGGTGGATGTACCGAATATGAACAAAAGCCATGTTGTTCGTAGGAAAGACGATAACACCCATCACGAATAGAAAATGCGCCTTCGTATGTATAACTGTGACCAACATATTATTCTTCTTGGGTTTCTCTCTACCATATTTGTCATACAACCAAGATAGCTTGATATTAATCTGATACAAAGCATCCTCCATATCCTCATCAGTCAAATGCTCAAACCAATTATTAACAAAATATTGAGCTTTGTTCTCTATAAGCCCACATGTCAATGCCTCACCCTGAACAGGAAACCCTAGAATAAAACCCATATCTTCCAACGTAACAGTCATCTCCCACTACTTCAAAAAAATGTTGGTCTTTATCTCCAAATTTTTACCAAAGAGGATATCAACTTAGTATCAGTGGCCAACACAACATGGGGGTTTGCAAATATCCCAAACCCGGAGCATATGTAACAATTCCATATGCGGTCTTCTAAACTTTCAATCCCGCAACAACCTATTACCAGAATAACTCTTCAACTCTTCTCTCCATGCACTGTCCTAAACATACACACTGACAGGATAACGGTTATCCCGACTTATGTTATGGCGATTTGACCCAGGCAACATATTCCCGAAATTGTCAAAAATATCCATCCCTGAAAGAATTGTAAAGATAAATTCAGTTACGACATATTCAACATTATACGAAAATTTTATAATAACCATGATTTGAATTAAAATACCAATACAACAAAATACTATTATTTTGAATTAAATAATATTATTTTAAATTAAATACCATTATTTAATTTGAATTACAAAAAATCAATTTATCGCAACTCCAGTATTGTCTCATTCATACGTCTAATTACAACACAAAAAATCTCATTATTAAACACCTAATAAGCCCAAAATTCGATATCCTAAATCAACAAAATTCGAAACCCCAAATTTCGACTAACACCGAAACACATAAAAAATCTATTTATCAAACTGGTAATTCAAATTAAAGTAAAGCATATATTATCGAACAAAGAGGGAGTTAATTGAACAAAACTATCATTTAATTATGAAAATAATCATTGATTTCCTTAAATAAATTCATATCCAAGAAAGGAAAAAGGGTTCAAATTGTTTACATACCTGTAGTTAAAAAGAAGCCCTCAAATCGGTTAAAAATAATAGCCTTTATCCCCCTCAATCGCCTCTATTTCGCCGATTTTGGGTGTTTGTTTTGTTTGAAATACATTTGTTGCGACACAACTGTTGTGTTTACAACTCAAATTGGGTTCAACCACAGATGTAAAACCCCGCATTTTTGACATCGGTAAAATACCTTTATGAATAGTAACCTCGCAGTTTAATAATAACTTTTGCGGCCACACTATATACGAGTATTTAATTTAAGAGTCCGAGTGGATATTATTATTATACATAATAAATGAGTCTATGTAAAAGTCATTAGTTTTCGAAGGAAAGGAAAATTTTAAAACGACTTTATTTAATGAGCTATCGAGGAATACGAGAATTGCACTACGACCAAGAATTTCGAAATCCTAAGAATAAAACCTAAGTACAACTATGAGAAAAGATTTGGAGTTACGATTAAAGGATTTACACCGTGAACCACTTACGAGGATTAATTAAGATTACGAGGGGATGATTAAGTGATTACGTAAGTGAATGAATAAATGAACCAAGGCCATACAAATTCCATGCAAACTAATTAGCAATAAATTATTTAAGCTAGCTAATTAAATTAAAAGTTAAGTGAAAGATAACATTCCTTAAAATAAGGATTCATATTTTTGATGATTTTAGACCTTGAAAATTGGTGCGCAAGCTAGGCCTAGGTTTGGAAAATGGATGCATCTTGAAGTTATATAATATATATACATAATACATATCACTAAAGTCGCCAACACATCCAAAGGAATCCAATACAATTTCTCATCTTCTCTCCATTTTCCATGAAGCTTCCATTCAACTTCAACTTCTTCATGAAGAATGAAAAATTCAAAACCCTAGCTCCCAAGCTTCAAAAATTATAAACTATAGCTCTTTGTAAAACTCTTACATATATCTAAACTAGCACAAAGTTTCATGATCATCCATTAAGGTTAGCATGCTCAAATCCTTGCTCAAAATTGAGGTGAATAGTAACTCCGAAAATTACTAATTTATTTTCTTGATTTTAATACAAGAATAAGGCTCCTAAAGCTAGACCAAGCTCTCCCCAAGGATTTGAGGAACTTATTAAATATTAACAAGCTTCAAGAAAGGTATAATCATCATCCACCCTTTGTATTTCTTTAAGTTTTAAGTATAGTTACAAGACATGTTCATGTTTGACATGATTCTCGAAGAATGGAGTTTTGATTGTTAAATCTTGATGGTTAATTGTTATGGGTTGATGTCATTAATATTTTTATAGAGTATATAAACTGACCTTGCAAAAAATATGGTATAATTGATTATTGAATTTTTGTTAATGGATTTAACGTAGTTAAAATTGGGGATCGTTCATCGTACAGCCGTCGTAATGTTCGTTTGAATTTAGGACTATTTTAAGAAAGAAATACAAACTATAATTTTAATATTTTTGAAAACCACTGGACAAGACTGTGAAGGTCTTGTTTTGTAGTTTTTAACCATATAAATATCTCTTCAAGATGACTTACGGTTTAGGAGAAAAGTCCATTTTAGTGAACGTAGTCGAGAAAACCAAACTGCTACCTAGTGCTAACTTTGATGGTATAATTGAGGCCCTTAAATATTGTTTAAAATTATAAAATTGCTCAGTATCTGACTTATACAGCGAAGAAGTCCTCTTTAAAATTTGAGCTAAAGATGTTAATTTTTCGATTTTATAAAAAAGTCGGAGCCGAGGTCGCACAAGGAGTGATCACCAAAAACACCTACTGCAGAGAACCTGTTACTTCGGTTTTTGCCCTCTGCCCAAAAATAAATTTTTGAGTCATTTTATTCTAAATATTTTCTAGATCATGCACGCGAAAACGGTGTGTCGATTGACTTAACGGTTTGAGAGAAAATAATGTTTTAGTGAAAGAGGTATGAATAGTAAAACTTCGTAGTTGACTGAACTTTTAAAGTATTTTTCACCTATTTAAATTCATGTTTTTTAAATGAAACTATTATGATAAATATTACAAGTACTAACAACCTCCTTGAGGTGGTTTCTTATTTACTAAAAATGTTAGAGTGCGAGTCGCGTAATAGTAACATTCGGTAAAGTCAGCTCCAGAAGACCACTTTGACCGTCCATTACAACCAAGGGTTGATAGTTATTCTGAGTCGGTCGAATAACGAAAATTATAAAATAGTGTATGTGACATCCACAAACTCGGGGTTAGGAATCAACATCAATTTAACACATGCAATCACTCAAATACATTTATTTAAATCGTTAGAGCTCAGTCATGGCAACACAGCTCACCATCGACTCACCGGAGTTTATCGCTGGTGGCGGCGATTCTCGGTGGTGCCCTCAAATCAAGGGTTTCCTACATGAAAACCACTGATTTTTCTAAGAATCAACATAAACATATTCATCTTCATCAAAACCGAACCCAACACTTCAAACCCTAGCTTAAACCCTAAAAAGGGTTTAAGGGTTTCGATTTTTATCGACACGAAAATGATATGCAAGCTTGGATCAAGAAACTAGAGGTAAAACGAGACTCAACCATTGTATCGGGTCGGAAAAAGATCAAGAAACGAGAGAGAGAGAGAGAGAGAGAGAGAGAGAGAGAGAGAGAGAGAGAGAGAGAGAGAGAGAGAGAGAGAGAGAGAGAGAGAGAGCGAGCGAGCGAGCGAGGGATGGAGGGAGAGAGCGGGAGAGAGAGAGAGAGAGAGCGGGAGAGAGAGAGAGAGAGAGAGAGAGAGAGAGAGAGAGAGAGAGACTGAGAGAACACGGGGGGAGGATGGAAGGGAGGAGGGAGTTGTAAGATGGGTTTGGGCCGGGGCTGTAATAACCGGGATAATTATGTGAATTTTATATGTTAAATAAATAAATATTATGTGTTTAAAGTAATTAATGCCATTATATGAGATGTTATAACAGTTATGTGTGTTTCTGTGTGGGCCAGAGAATTTTTTTCGATTGATTAAAATATGCTTAAACTGCAATTATATGAATCTATCTGCAATTGAGACGCGTATTTATCAGCATCTTTATTAAGATATATGTTTTATTTGATTTTATGCACGTTTGAATACATTTTACGTGTCTTCGGATTTTTCTGGTAATTTTTGGACCGGTGTATAATTTTATAATGCTATATGGATTTATTAATTATTTTCCCAGTATTTACAAAATAAACTATGTGTATGGGTTCTGTCAGTTGGATATTACTTTTGTTAATATCTTTATTAATTAGGTGAGATTATTGGTGTTCGAGTATCATTTGTGTAATTAGTTGTGTTATTTTGTTTTTATAATTAAAAGTGATTTTATTAAAAAATTACTTTCATAAATATTTGATTATCTCTAAAATCATTTTTATTACTTCATAATTTTATTTATTATTTTTAGAAGTTTATAAAATTTAGAAATTAATATTTCAGTGATTATTTAATTTTAAATGATTTTTATGATTTTATTTATTTGTAAAATCCGTATTTAATTCCAGAATTCTTCAAAAATTATGAAACTCATATTTATTTAAGTTTGGAATATTCCGAGAATTTTAAAATTATTTTGGAAATTTTCGGGATTAATTTCACGCGCTCGTTGTTTCGCTTCATTGATAAAAGCAGATATAAAGTGCATTTTAAAAATAGTTTTAAAATTTCAAAATTCATGTTTTTGTAAACTTTGGGATATTTACGACATTTTAAGATTATTTTCATAATTTTTAAAAATTGTTTCGCGTGCACTTTTGTCCGTTAGTTTTGAATTTTGGATTTAACCGGGTCTCGGAATTTCAGTAAATATCTACTAATATGTGTTTGAATAACCAGACATTGTACTGCAAACTGTATTAGTGTACTGCAACGAATTGTACAGCAAATATTATAAAAAAAAGAAAAAGAAAGAACAGGGGGGCATAAAACACACAAACACGCGCAAGGGGGGGTTCATATCCTCTCGCCGGAGTCGTTGTTTCCGTGCCTGTTGATTCCGGTAATCACCAGTATTTTGCTGCTTGCTTCTCTGGGTATTATCAATTCTGTGTATATATATATATACACACGCGTATATGCATGTGTGTGTATACCAATTTGTTGGTGTGTGCGGTAGTATTGTGCTGCTGTGCCCTGTTGGTTCCGATAATGGTAGTCTCTCGTTTTTTTGGTAGTTTATGCTCATATACATACGCGTTGTATGTATATGCGTGGATAATCCGTGATGTTACTGTATGTTGTTGTTCGAAATGGCTCCTTGATTTTTACAGTGAAGATTCGAATGAAACATTAATGATTATTGGAATTTTTTTTCTTGTATTATTTATTTTCGATTATTCGGAAATTTTATCGGTGGAATTTTGCGTTGGAAACCCGAAATAATCGGGTACCCGTGAATTTTACCGCCATCGGCAATGAGCCTCGGCGAGCCGACGGTGGACGGTGATGACGATGTTCCGAGTCCTAACTTCTATAAATAAATAAATATAAAATATGAATAAAAATATAAAATGTAATTAATTATATTTAATTGGTGTTGGAGAATATGTGAATTGGATTGTAGTTGGTTTGGATTTGATTGTGATTGATTCGACGTCGGGATGTTCGACGGGTAGGCCGATAAGCAAAGGAGACGCTGCCCGATTTTTGGGATATTAATTCCGAAAATACGGGAACGTAACCTATAATTATTGGAGACGTCAAACGAGGATATGTAATTTTACAAAACCTAATTATGTGTAAATAAACCGTTCGTCCGTTTAATATGAAACAAACGCGTACAGACTCAGAAAAATATTGCGCTTCCAATAAAAATACTTTTGAGATCTAATTTCTATTGTATTGCAATGTCATTTGATTTGTGTATCAGTTTGAGTCGGTATTTGATCGATAAATGTTAATATTGAACTGATTTTCATTCTGAACGCACTGAGGCGTGTTTTTTTTAATGATCTGACGTATGTGTTACATGAAATATATGATTATGTGTTATACGAGTGCCATGATTATGTGTTACGTGGTATGCATGCTATCTGTTTACAGTTTAAAATGCCATGCTTAGTTATAAACGGTCGGGTAGATGTCAAGACGTATAGTTACGTCGATTGAGTTTGGTTTTGTCAATTAAGATAGTCCTTTTGTTTATAGAATCGAGTAGCAAGGAGCGCAGTCAAGTGTTAGACGGAGATAGTAGTCAGCAGTTATAAGCAGAGTTATAATAAGAAGTTGTTGAGCATACCAGGCAAGTACCCCTGACTTCACTTATCATTCAAGTGACATTTATTTCGAATCATATTTTGTAAGTATACCTACCTTCACTTATTGTTCAAGTGATACTATTATGAATTCTATTCTGCAAGTACCCCTAACTTCACTTATCGTTCAAGTGATGTTCATTTCGAATTATATTATGCAAGTACCTATATCTCTATTTATCATTCAATTGATATTGACTCTGGACTTCATTCTTTCATTATCCATAATATTCTAAGTCAGAATAGTTAAACGTTTTATGTTTTGCTATAAATTACTCTATACAGCAAAGCTTTGAATTGAGATTAGCGAATAACTAATTGTTCTGGTTATTTCGCCATTGGGTGTTGAGAAAACTCCGGACCATGAGAAATGGGGAGTTATGTGGTTAAGGGTGTCATTTGATTCGACTCCTTTGACGGAAAATTGTTTTTATGGGATGGATGGTTGCGTAAGAGGTCGTGGCGGCGGTCCAGTTGAGCTATGTGTTATACAGGATATAACACCTTGCTAGGCCAATATGTGCCTTGGGTACCTTTTGTTTAGTTGGATATGCTTCGGCATACCGGTGTTGCTCCGCGGCTGATCACCGGCGGCAACACACCGTCGTTCGAGGATTCCAATCCCAAAATATAATATATTGCAAATGTTGTTTATTATCAAATTTATATCAGTTTTGATACTGTTCAGTTGTTGTAGTTGAATTTTGTTTATCAGATATACTGTTGTTATTCCAAATCATAAGCTATTTACTGCTTGCTGAGCATTTCTTTCGCTCATACTTGTTTCTTATCTTGATTCTTTCAGCTAGGCCAGGACAAGCTTAAGTTCCAGGTCTGACTAGAAGTTGTGTGCTTGTTGATATTTGGTGTGTTTCCAGATAGACAGTTTGGGGCGCTTTATTAGTCTAGAGGTTTGTAATAAAATTTGAATAAGTTGTAAAACTAATTAGACTTATGGTTTGTAATATCAGTTGGTTTGTAATAGTGTCTGTTCCATACTATAACCTGTGATCGATCCAGTTGCATGCAAGGGGTCATATTTATTATATTATTCCACTGTGATTATTTTATTTTGGTAATTTGGCGAGTGACCCCCAAATCTAGACCCCGGGTTTGGAGGGCGTCACGGGTTGGTATCAGAGTTACAGGTTATGGTCACTGAAACAGGCTTAGGATGGTCATAGATGAGTCATAGGAAGCTCACATAAGATAGGCGCGTGTAGTCTAGCTTTTATAGGATTAAATTTAGGTTATTGGGTTAGGATATAGTTAAGTTATTTAAGTTCCCTGTTTTGCGTTTAGCCTTAGGCCTTGAGTCATTGCCCTGCTATTTTGTTGGTTTAGTGAAGATTTTAAGCAAGGATTTAAAGAAGTTTGGATAATTTGGAGTAAATTTTCTTTGTGTTATTATTCTCGAGATAATAAGCAGGATTATGTGATAATCATGTCGCTTGTGTTAATATGGTAGCAAGTTTATGATATTTTGAAAGGAGATAATTTTGAGAATTTTGATATGCTAAGGAATTGCTACATATTTGACACAATGCTTGACAGATTATTATATATGTTGCTTGTTTTCTTACCAGAATAATGGCACCAAAGAGAAGGAATAATTCAGGAGAGGGTAGTACCGCGAGCCGTACAGATCCAGCGATTATCCATATGTTGGGACTGATGCAGCAGCAGGTGTTACATCTTACGCAGCAGCAACAACAACAGCAACAGCAGCAGCAAGCGGCAGCACCACCTGCAGTGACTTTTAAGCAGTTTCAAGCAGTGAAGCCACCTGAGTTCAAGGGAAGTGCTGATCCTGTGGAAGCCAATGCATGGCTCAAGGAAATGGAAAAGGCTTTTGAATTAGTCGGAGCAGGAGCTGAACAGAAGACCAAGTTTGCAAGCTACTTCCTAAAGGGTGAGGCGAACTATTGGTGGGAATCTACGCGAGCATTGGAAGGAGGTGAGTTTATAACTTAGGAAAGATTCACAGAGCTGTTCCTGGAAAAGTATTTCCCGAGGTATTTGAAGAATCAAATGGAGATCCAATTCTTGAACTTGACCCAGGGAGATCTTACTGTACATGAGTACGAAGCTAAGTTTACTGAGTTAGCGAGGTTCGTGCCAGACCAGGTTGACACGGATGAAAAGAAAGCAAGAAGGTTTGAACAGGGATTGAGATTTTGGATTCAGAATAGGGTGGCCATGTTTGAATTGACTTCGTATGTGGCAATAGTGCAGAAAGCGATGGTGATTGAAAGTAAGAGTGATATGCATCAGAAAGGGAAGGATGGGAAGAAAAGGAAAATAGAAACCTCAGGAGGAGGCCAGCAACAAGGTAACTTCCAGGGCCGTTTCAATAAAAGTCCAGAGTTTCAGGACAATAAGAGTGTGGGATTTAAGAAACCACAGCCAGGAAATGGGAACCGCTTCCAGAACTCAAATCAGCAGAGGCCCAATCGTTCATCGGCGTCAGAATGTAAGTTTTGTGGTAGAAGGCATTTTGGGATTTGTAAGGCGAATGTGTTGTGTTACAAGTGTAATCAGAAGGGACACTATGCTAATGAGTGTCGAAGTCATACTACAGCTCCGAAATTGGGGACAGTGTGTTTTAAATGTGGAAAGATGGGGCATATTGCCAGGGACTGCCAGACAACTGAACCATCAGCTAATGTGCCAAGAATTGAAGGACCATCAGCAAAGGACCAGCCCAAGGCCAGGACATTCAATATGACTATGAAGGATGCTGTTCAGAGTTCAGACGTGGTTGCAGGTACGCTTCCAGTCAACTCCGTAGATGCTAAAGTTTTATTTGATTCTGAAGCTACAACATCATTTATTTCTCAAGATTTTGTCGATAAACTGCATTGCGAAGTTAAGTTGTCAGAACAAGCGTTAATGATAGAATTAGCTAATAAGGATCAAGTTTCCGTCGACCGAGCGTGCCCGAGGTGCGATATTGAGATAGGAGGACATCATTTCTATGCCAACTTGATACCTTTTAAGTTGGGATAATTTGATGTTATTTTAGGAATGGATTGGTTGTCATAAAATAACGCTCAGATTGATTGTAAGAATAGGAAAGTAAGACTTCAAACCTTGGATAGTAAGAAGAAGGTGATATTTCGAGGAATTAGGCAAGAGAAGAAGTTCTTAACGATCGCTCAAGTGAAAAAGTTATTGCGTCAGAATTGCGAAGCATATTTGGCTCATGTGGTAGACACCAGCAAAGAAGTTTCAGCACTAGAAGCGATTCCAGTTGTCAACGAATTTTCAGATGTCTTTCCAGACGATCTACCAGGATTACCTCCCGATAGTGAAATTGAATTTGCGATTGATCTAGCACCCGGAACAGAACCCGTTTCTAAAGCTCCGTATCGGATGGCACCAGTGGAGATGAAAGAATTGGTAACTCAGCTGCAAGATCTTTTAGAGAAAGGAGTTATAAGACCCAGTGTATCCCCATGAGGCGCACCAGTATTGTTTGTCAAGAAGAAGGATGGGAGTATGCGACTGTGTATTGACTATCGAGAACTGAATAAGCTAACCATTAAGAACAAATACCCATTGTCGAGGATCGATGATTTGTTTGACCAATTGAGAGGCGCTGTATGGTTTTCCAAGATAGATTTACGATCCGGATATCATCAATTGAAGATTAAGCCTGAAGATATTCCAAAGACCGCGTTCAGAACCAGATATGGGCATTATGAGTTTCTAGTGATGGCATTTGGATTAACCAACGCACCAGCAGCTTTCATGGATCTGATGAATCGAGTATTTAAGAAGTATTTGGATAAATTCGTGATCATGTTTATAGACGACATCTTGATCTATTCTAAAACAGAAGAGGAGCATGCAGAGCATTTGAGAATGGTTCTGGAGATACTGCGACAGGAGAAATTATACGGAAAGTTTTCCAAGTGTGATTTTTGGTTAAAAGAAGTACGATTTCTTGGGCACGTGATTAGCAATAAAGGAGTGGAAGTGGATCCAGCAAAGATTGAAGCCATAATCAACTGGGAGAGGCCAAAAACACCAACGGAAGTAAGAAGTTTCATGGGATTGGCAGGTTACTACAGAAGATTTGTGCAAGATTTTGCAAAGATAGCTACGCCATTGATAAAGCTCACCAGGAAGAACCAGAAATTTGAATGGGATGAGAAATGCGAAGAAAGTTTCCAGGAATTAAAGAATAGATTGGTATCTTCTCCAGTGCTAGTCTTGCCAGATGATCAAGGAAATTTTGTGATTTATAGTAACGCGTCGTACAAAGGATTGGGATGTGTTTTGATGCAGCATGACAAGGTGATAGCCTATGCTTCAAGACAGTTGAAACCACACGAAGAAAAGTATCCAACACATGATCTTGAATTAGCAGCTATAGTGTTTGCATTGAAGATTTGGAGGCATTATCTTTACGGGGAAAATGTGAGATCTACACGGACCACGAGAGTTTAAAATATATCTTTACCCAGAAGGAATTAAACATGAGACAACGAAGATGGTTAGAACTATTTAAGGACTATGACTGTACTATCAACTATCATCCAGGTAAAGCAAATGTGGTGGCCGACGCTCTGAGCAGAAAAGAAAGGTTAAACATGATAACTTCATCAGAGGAGTTGATCAAGGAATTTTAGAAGCTAGAAATAGAGGTCAGTATCCCAAGTATGTCTACAGAGGTGTTATGCGCAATATCTTTTCAACCAGAACTACTAGAGAAAATAAGAAGATGATAGGAAGAAGTAATGAGCCATGAACGAGACAGTTTGACAAGAGAAGAGATAGGGAGTCAAAAGAATAATAAAGGGATATTAAGATTTTCTTCCAGAATATGGATACCTAACGTAGCCGAGCTGAAAGATGAAATTCTTCGAGACGCTCACAACTCCAGATATTCAATTCATCCCGGGAGTACGAAGATGTACAGAGATTTAAGAGAAAACTTTTGGTGGCCAAGCATGAAGAAAGAAATTGCAGAATGGGTAAGTAAGTATTACACTTGCCAGCGACTCAAAGCGGAACATCAAAGGCCCAGTGGATTGATACAACCATTGGATATTCCAGAATGGAAATGGGAACATATCGCGATGGATTTCGTAGTTGGATTACCGAGGACCAGGGCAAATCATGATGCTATTTGGGTTATTATCGACAGATTGACGAAGTCAGCGCATTTTTTTCCTATCAACGAGAGATTCTCAATGGATAAATTGGTACGGTTATATCTTAAGGAAATTGTGACATGACGTGGAATTCCAGTATCCATAGTTTCAGACAGAGATCCTCGATTTAATTCAAGATTTTGGAGAAGTTTTCAAGATTGTCTCGGAACGAAGCTGAACATGAGTATCGCGTATCATCCGCAGACAGACGGTCAAAGTGAAAGGACAATTCAGACTATTGAAGATATGCTAAGGGTTTGTGCACTAGATTTTGAAGGAAGTTGGGACGAACATCTGCCATTAGTTGAATTCTCCTACAACAACCGCTATCATGCCAGTATTGGAATGCCGCCTTACGAAGCTTTGTACGGGAGAAGATGCAGATCTCCAATATGTTGGGAAGAAGTTGGTGAAAGAAAGATTTTGGGTCCAGAATTGATCCAGCAGACAAAAGAGAAAATAGAACTCATTCGGAAAAGATTAATAGCAGCTCAAGATCGCCAATGCAAATATGCTGATCCTGCCAGAAAGGATATGGAATTTAAAGTTGGAAAAGCAGTGTTATTGAAGGTTTCACCTTGGAAAGGTTTATCAAGATTTGGAAAGAAAGGAAAGCTGAGTCCGCGTTATGTTGGTCCTTTTGAGATTTTGAAGCGTATGGGAAAAGTTGCTTACGAATTAGCGTTACCACCTCACATGCAGCATATTCACAACGTGTTCCACGTGTCAATGTTGAAGCGTTATTTTCCTGATTCGAACCATGTGATAGAATATGAGCCAATCGAGATCCAGCCAGATTTGTCTTTTGTAGAGCAACCAGTGCAGATTTTAGATAAGAAAGAAAGAGTGCTTAGGAATAAGTCTGTATCTTTAGTGCGAGTCTTGTGGAGGAATCCCAAGGTTGAAGAGTCGACTTGGGAGTTGGAAAGCGAAATACGATCCAAGTATCCTCATTTGTTTTCCTAGGTTAATTCTGAGGACAGAATCCTGTTAAGGGGGGAAGGATGTAATAATCGGGATAATTATGTGAATTTTATATGTTAAATAAATAAATATTATGTGTTTAAAGTAATTAATGCCATGATATAAGATGTTATAACAGTTATGTGTGTTTCTGTGTGGGCCAGAGAATTTTTTTCGATTGATTAAAATATGCTTAAACTGCAATTATATGAATCTATCTGCAATTGAGACGCGTATTTATCAGCGTCTTTATTAAGATATCTGTTTTATTTGATTTTATGCGCGTTTGAATGCATTTTATGTGTCTTCGGGTTTTTCTGGTAATTTTTGGACCGGTGTATGATTTTATAATGCTATATGGATTTATTAATTATTTTCCCAGTATTTACAAAATAAATATATGTATGGGTTCTGTCAGTTGGATATTACTTTTGTTAATATCTTTATTAATTAGGTGAGATTATTGGTGTTCGAGTATCATTTGTGTAATTAGTTGTGTTATTTTGTTTTTATAATTAAAAGTGATTTTGTTAAAGAATTACGTTCATAAATATTTGATTATCTCTAAAATCATTTTTATTACTTCATAATTTTATTTATTATTTTTAGAAGTTTATAAAATTTAGAAATCAATATTTCAGTGATTATTTAATTTTAAATGATTTTTATGATTTCATTTATTTGTAAAATCCGTATTTAATTCCACAATTCTTCAAAAATTATGAAACTCATATTTATTTAAGTTTGGAATATTCCGAGAATTTTAAAATTATTTTGGAAATTTTCGGGATTAATTTCACGCGCTCGTTATTTCGCTTCATTGATAAAAGCAGATATAAAGTGCATTTTAAAAATCATTTTAAAATTTCAAAATTCATGTTTTTGTAAACTTTGGGATATTTACAACATTTTAAGATTATTTTCATAATTTTTAAAAATTGTTTCGCGTGCACCTTTGTCCGTTAGTTTTGAATTTTGGATTTAACCGGGTCTCGGAATTTCAGTAAGTATCTACTAACATGTGTTTGAATAACCAGACATTGTACTGCAAACTGTGCTAGTGTACTGCAACGAATTGTACAACAAATATTATAAAAAAAGAAAAAAAGAAAAAGAAAAAGAAAGAACAGGGGGGCATAAAACACACAAACACGCGCGGGGGGGGTTCATATCCTCTCGTCGGAGTCGTTGTTTCCGTGCCTGTTGATTCCGGTAATCACCAGTATTTTGCTGCTTGCTTCTCTGGGTATTATCACTTCTGTGTATATATATATGTATATACACACGCGTATATGCATGTGTGTGTATACCAGTTTGTTGGTGTGTGCGGTAGTATTGTGCCGGCGTGCCCTGTTGGTTCCGATAATGGTAGTCTCTCGTTTTTTTGGTAGTTTCTGCTCATATACATACGCGTTGTATGTATATGCGTGGATAATCCGTGATGTTACTGTGTGTTGTTGTTCGAAATGGCTCCTTGATTTTTACAGTGAAGATTCGAATGAAACATTAATGATTATTCGAATTTTTTTTCTTGTATTTATTTATTTTCGATTATTCGGAAATTTTATCGGTGGAATTTTGCGTTGCAAACCCGAAATAATCGGGTACCCGTGAATTTTGCCGCCGTCGGCGATGAGCCTCGGCGAGCCGACGGTGGACGGTGATGACGATGTTCTGAGTCCTAACTTCTATAAATAAATAAATATAAAATATGAATAAAAATATAAAATGTAATTAATTATATTTAATTGGTGTTGGAGAATATGTGAATTGGATTGTAGTTGGTTTGGATTTGATTGTGATTGATTCGACGTCGGGATGTTCGACGGGTAGGCCGATAAGCAAAGGAGATGCTGCCCGATTTTCGGGAAATTAATTCCGAAAATATGGGAACGTAACCTATAATTATCGGAGACGTCGAATGAGGATATGTAATTTTACAAAACCTAATTACGTGTAAACAAACCGTTCGTCCGTTTAATATGAAACGAACGCGTACAGACTCAGAAAAATATTGCGCTTCCAATAAAAATACTTTTGAGATCTAATTTCTATTGTATTGCAATGTCATTTGATTTGTGTATCAGTTTGAGTCGGTATTTGATCGATAAATGTTAATATTGAACTGATTTTTATTCTGAACGCATTGAGGCGTGTTTTTTTTAATGATCTGACGTATGTGTTACATGAAATATATGATTACGTGTTATACGAATACCATGATTATGTGTTACGTGGTATGCATGCTATCTGTTTATAGTTTAAAATGCCATGCTTAGTTATAAACGTTCGGGTAGATGTCAAAACGTATAGTTACGTCGATTGAGTTTGGTTTTGTCAATTAAGATAGTCCTTTTGTTTATAGAATTGAGTAGTAAGGAGCGCAGTCAAGTGTTAGACGGAGATAGTAGCCAGCAGTTATAAGCAGAGTTATAGTAAGAAGTTGTTGAGCATACCAGGCAAGTACCCCTGCTTCACTTATCATTCAAGTGACGTTTATTTCGAATCATATTTTGCAAGTATACCTACCTTCACTTATTGTTCAAGTGATACTATTATGAATTCTATTCTGCAAGTACCCCTAACTTCACTTATCGTTCAAGTGATGTTCATTTCGAATTATATTATGCAAGTACCTATATCTCTATTTATCATTCAATTGATATTGACTATGGACTTCATTCTTTCATTATCCATACTATTCTAAGTCAGAATAGTTAAACGTTTTATGTTTTACTATAAATTACTCTATACAGCAAAGCTTTGAATTGAGATTAGCGAATAACTAATTGTTCAGGTTATTTCGCCATTGGGTGTTGAGAAAACTCCGGACCATGAGAAATGGGGAGTTATGTGGTTAAGGGTGTCATTTGATTCGACTCCTTTGACGGAAAATTGTTTTAATGGGATGGATAGTTGCGTAAGAGGCCGTGGCGGCGGTCCAGTGTGAGCTATGTGTTATACAGGATATAACACCTTGCTAGGCCAATATGTGCCTTGGGTACCTTTTGTTTAGTTGGATATGCTTCGGCATACCGGTGTTGCTCCGCGGCTGATCACCGGCGGTAACACACCGTCGTTCGAGGATTCCAATCACAAAACATAATATATTGCAAATGTTGTTTATTATCAAATTTATATCAGTTTTGATACTGTTCAGTTGTTGTAGTTGAGTTTTGTTTATCAGATATACTGTTGTTATTCCAAATCATAAGCTATTTACTGCTTGCTGAGCATTTCTTTCGCTCATACTTGTTTCTTATCTTGATTCTTTCAGCTAGGCCAGGACAAGCTTAAGTTCCAGGTCTGACTAGAAGTTGTGTGCTTGTAGATAGTTGGTGTGTTTCCAGATAGACAGTTTGGGGCGCTTAATTAGTCTAGAGGTTTGTAATAAAATTTGAATAAGTTGTAAAACTAATTAGACTTGTGGTTTGTAATATCAGTTGGTTTGTAATAGTGCATGTTCCATACTATAACCTGTGATCGATCCAGTTGCATGCAAGGGGTCATATTTATTATATTATTCCGCTGTGATTATTTTATTTTGGTTATTTGGCGAGTGACCCCCAAATCTAGACCCCGGGTTATGAGGGCGTCACAGGGGCAATTTGGTAAGCTGCAAATTTCTGATTTTCTTTTTCTTTTACTAATTCTTTAATGCATCAAACAATTAAAAGCAATTAGATAATATAAAATTATTTTGTAAGATATGAAAATGACACAACCCTTATTTTTAAAATAAAGTATATGAGATTAGCTCTCTCCCCATATTTTTAAATTAATTTTTGAGCAAGCGGATTAGATTTTTATGGATTTTACAAATAACTCAGTAATAATAGAAATAAATTCTAGAAAATCATTTTACAATATCAGGACATCAAATAAATCCAACTCTCATTTTTTAAAAAGTCTCTAGGACCATGCAGAGATAATAAAATAAATTTTACACTTTGATCATAAGCTGAAAATTTTATAAAAATTATATAAGGATCAAATAATCCTTATTTTTGCCAAACAAATCCTTTTAAAAATATTTAAAAACTCTTGAATCACAGATTCACACACTTAAATATTAAATATCATATATTCTCATAATAATAACAACCACGACTCGTATTTATACACCTTTACACATAAATTCTATTTTATAGATGTTTATGTCGATACTAGATATCCGATATTTCAAATAACAATATATCTTTTACAAATTCGAATCCAAATAACATAGATACACATAGAACACGATATCTTTCATAACTTAACATAATCCACTTATTTCCTTATTCCCAATATCTTCATTAAATCCACTTTTCACATAACGGGTCACGTCCCATCTCACGGCCTGACGGCAACTACCTTGATTACGTTTTCAAATTATAGCTTAGACCCTTTACTGACTTATCAAATTGGAACAAGATATTTTTACTTACTCTTTTAAAATTTCACAAAAATTGCACATAGGCCACATAATTATATAAAATTATACTTTATTATCATAAGCTATATCACGAAAATCCCAGTCATTATAATCTACCCCCCTTAAAAGGATTATGTGATGCCCTCCAAATCCGGGTCAGAGATTTAGGGTTCACAACACACACACACGCAATATAAACCTGTATATGAGATAATATATGCAGTGACCCTAAACATCCATGGATCGTAACATGTTAAAGTATAAAACAAGCCACAACCTTAATTCATATTACATCGTACCAAATCCCAAGGAGTTAAACTTACAACTTATAACAAAACATTCTTATAAACTTACGAAACTCATAACTATAGCATAGATCTCTTACTATCTCTTTCCAACACTCAACCTGGAATCCTAGCTCGAACACTGGTCCGGGGATTCTCGCTACCAACAATTTCCTTCTTAATTGGAAAAGAACACAAAAAGAATCGCAAGAGTGAGCTAACTAGCTCAACAAGTCATATAAGCAACGAATAAGTTTAAGCAATGATTAAATTATATGAATCAGAGGGATCAAGTTTCTTGTTAAACAATTATTAGAATTGGATATTCATATTTAATTTTAAAAAAACCATGGTCAGGCTGCTGATCAGTCACGCACTAACCCCGAGAAATGCACACAGCTCTGCTCTCTATACTAGATCCAAGTCACACATTGGCCTAATACTATCACCAATCTGGTCTTACCACGGATCTGGTGCACATTTAAAAAACCATTCAATTCTATAACAATTCAATATGATAAATAATGTAATTGAATAAAAAAGTATCATAATCAACATTGACAAGACATTTATCTAAAAGCATAATGCAATTCATGAGTATCATAAAGGTATGTTAAAGTATGTATGAAGAATGGCTTCAAATTTGTAGAAGAATGAGATAATAGATGAGCAATGGTTTAATGGTTATACAAGGTTTGGTTCATAAGGTTATAATGTATATTAGTTATCATATGCTAGGCAACTGTGTTTCAATGTTTGGTGTATGGTGTGAAGGTATTTGTGGAGGAGTATCGTATTTATGTGGTTTAGTATCTGGGAATTCAACAATTAATGATTCGCAATAAATATGGTTTACAGTTCAAATATCAAATGATCTGGTCAGGGTTTATGGCTAAAAAATTTAACTAACACATGCTATCATATAATATATCTCAAGTATATTCAAAGTACTTGCAATATAACACGAGAACGGTTCAGGTTACTTGCATTATCTCAAATGATTTCCAACTCCGCTTGCACTCGTCTAACTGTTCTACTCAACAACCACTTACTTTCCTTTCCTACGCCTCGCTTCATCTGCAAGACATAACAATTATATATCAATACTTAATCTCATATCGTATTATTTGTCACACAATCAACACAAACTTCTATCTACCCTTCGTTTCACCTAAATCCGACTTACAGATTTAAAGATATGTTAAAAATGATTTTTCTCGTATTTAATACGAATTTTTGAATATTTTTTGGAATTAAAACGGGTAAAAAGAATCATTTTATCACTAAATAATAGAGTTCAAATACTCAAAATTAGCTTTAAAATCATTTATAAATAATTATCGAGCATTAAACATAATTTAGAAAAATATTTAGGTTCATTTTTGAATTTATAAATAATTAAAAAGGATTTTTGAAATTAGAATTAATAAATTAAACAATTTTTAAAATATTTTAAAAAGACAATATTAAATATGCAAATTCAGGAAACTTCAAGGATCTAACTGCATCTTCTTCGAAACTACAGGGGCTAAAGTGTAATTTTGGCAGCCTCGTCATCGATTCGCAGGAGCTTCGCCGGTGATGGCGATTCCGGCCACCTGAGGCCACGAAAAGCTCCAGAAAATGATCTATGAATTATAAGGAATCTAGACATGCAATCAAAATCATCAAACAATCAAGGATTTGGCCGGAAAATGTTCATGAAACTCGCCGTCGCAGGCAAATTCTTTATTTCCCGATTTGGTCGATCCATGAATCCTCCCATGGATTCAAGGACATGATTCGACTCCTGAAATCATTCTAAACAGGATGGTATCAACCAATTTCATCAAATAACTCCTGGGGAAGAAACCCCCAAATTTCAATTGAAACATTCATACTATTCAAGAACCTTAATTTCATAATACGAGAACCAAACACTTATTTGGACATGTTAGGGAACTCAAAATCAATCATATAACAAACCAAAATGACCAGAATTTAAAGATCTACAACATGCAATCATCAAATAATATCAAACACTTCTAGATTTTAAAAACCTATTTTAATCCAATTAAATTTGAATATTATGAAAAAATAAAAAATTACTAGAAATTTCTACAGTGATTTGGATGATGAAACTTGATTCTACTTGTTGAAACCTTCGTTTTGGCTACTCGTAGGCCCAGATCGGAGTTCAATAACGCCTTCGATTCTTGGTTTAATTATGCAGAATAGGGGAGAGCACGGTTCGGTTCGGCTCGGTTTTATGATAAAACCGGAACCGAAACCGAAGATCCTCGGTTTTAAAAATAAAAAACCGCAACCGAATTATCGGTTTCGGTTTCGGTTTCAAAAGCCCCGGTTTCGGTTGTAAATTTCGGTTTCGGTTTTAAAACCGGCAAAATAAATATTTTTACAACTTGAATAAAAGGAGTTCACTTAATTAAAGAAATTAACAACAGAGTTTTTAATTGAATCCAAATAAAAATTGACATTAGAAAGTAACATTGTCTGAAAGCAAAAAAATTTGATTAAATTCATCAGCTATCTTCAATTTTCTGTCCTTTTCAATTTCCCCTCACTCTCTGTCCTTTGCAATTTGCATTCACCATATAGGCATATACTACCTGAAAATAAAGCAATTAAAAGTATTAGATGTTAAATAATCACAGTAATCCTGGAACAATTATGCCTACTCTTCTACTGTCGAATCCAAGGGAAAGAAAGTAATCTGCTTAAGTAATTTAAGTTGCAAGTTGTGCAAAAACCAGAAGTTACGAAAAAGAAAAGAAATCACAACTCTTTTCTAATTTACACAAGTTTATTGGGCAAGGATACAACACAAAGCCTAGTTATTGTCTGGTTTCTGGAAAAGGTTGGTTAACTGGTTTTTAGAACGTTCAGGGAGCAACCAAGGCTGATCTTGGTTTATACTGATGACAGTATAATAGAAAAAAAATTAATACTTCAATAATAACAACCAGATACAATCTCTCCAAGATAACACAACAGCATTTCAAAAGAACAATCATTCCACCAAGATAACACAACAGCATTACATTAAAACCAAACCAAATACACAATCAGAAAACATTACAGAATTACACCACAAACCAGTATTTGTCCTCATATTTACAACAAAAACACGTAAAACACATTTTCACTCAACAGACTACACCATTCCACCAAAAAAAACCATTTTTCAATCAAAATAAAAAACCAAAATATAATCTTCCAATAATCAAACAAACAAACCACCCTGATGTTCTGGATGATTATCACAATTCTCAGTAGAGTGAAATTAAACAATTTTAATCCAAACAGAATCAGGCTACCAATTAATCCAAACAAACCAACCACCCTGATGCTCTGGATGATTATCTCAGTGGAGTACTTTAACCAAAGACGAAGAAATGTCTGTTGTGAACTCACTTCAATTAATCCAAACAGAATCAGGCTACCAATTTATCAAGCAAATATTTAAAAAACAGATCAAGCAAATATTTAAAAAAAAAGATCACTTCTATGTAAGTCATTTTATACCTAGGATCTAACACAACCGCCACATACAACAAAAAATTTGTATTGTCCATGTTATCCCAATACTTATTGTATTTATCCCTCATCCTATTAGTCATGTCCCTCATTAACATATCATCACTTGAACACAACTTAACAATAGCCTCTTGAACCTTAACAAGCTCAACAAAAAATACATTTGAAGTGCAATACTTGGAACCCGATAATTTGAGTGTAACTTCATAAAAGATTTCTAAAAATTGAATGAAACGAATGTCATTATCAAAATCAACAAAGAAAGGAGCACCTTCGACAATTTTCTTTTTCTTTTTATTCGCATTATCACTCGCAACTCCAAGATTATCCACCTTAAAATGTGTTTCATAGTTAGGATCTTCGGTTATCATTCTAATAAAGGCTCCTTTATACTTCACGGCAACATCTAACATGGTATATGTTGAATTCCATCTAGTGTCCACATCGAGGCACACCATCCTATCACATTTTATTTTCTCCCTTTCAACACATTTTCTAAATTTTTCAAGCCTTGAAGGTGAAGACCTAACATATCTAACGGCATTCCGAACTCTAGCAATTGATTCGTGTTGTTCTTTCAAACCATCCTTCACCACCAAATTCAAGATGTGAACACAACATCGCATATGTAGAAACTTGTTGTCCAAGATAGCCTCCGGTCCTCTAAGAAACTTTTTCAAATGTGAGATTGCGGTGTCATTTGAACTTGCATTATCTAGTGTGATAGTGAATATACGGTCTAAACCCCATCTTGCAAATAATTCAACCAACATCTTACCAATTGCATCACCTTTATGACTTCCAATTTGGCGATAGTTTAGAACTTTTTTGCAAATCTTCCAATCTTTATTGATCCAGTGAGCCGTAATACACATATAATTTATGTTTTGGATTGAAGTCCAAGTATCCGTAGTGAAAGATACTCTTTCGGAAACCAAACCTTTTTTCAATTTCACCAACTCCTCCCCATATATTTTTAGACAATCTCTTGCAACGGTCCATCTACTTAGAATCTTAAACCTCGGCTCCGCTTCATTCAACAATTCTCTAAACCCCTCATGCTCCACAATCCTAAAAGGTTGATTATCTTTAATACATATCAAGGCAACCTTCTTCCTAAGTCTCTCTTGATTAAACGTATGAGCCTTAAGTGTGTGAAATTTATCATCCTTCAATAATTTCTCAAATTGCAATGTTTTTTGTAATTTATCTAGATTCTTACGCAACGGCGATTTAGGACACACTAATTTCAAGTGACTCATCATAGCGGATGTACCATTTCGGAAAGAATTGCATGCAATTATCACACCACAAAATTGACATTTAGCCTTCTCAAAACCTTTTGGACATCCTGTTACAATATCAAAGTAGTCCCACGCTTGCGAACTTTTTTTCCCAATAGTACCACATTCCCCCCCCCCTGATTATCATCTTCTTTCCCTTTATCATCTACCAAGTCAACATTTATCTAAACATGAACAAATATAAAGGTAAATATAGAGGTAGCAGCAGCACTATAAATGACTAAATGTAACAAATTAACTTGTTTCTTCTAATATTACACAAATGATACTTTATAATTTGTATATCCAACAAATCAATTCATAATATTACACAAATTAAAAAAAAGTTGCATAGGATTGTAATATCATACCACTGGAGACGGAAGTACTGTTTCTTGGTGACAAGTTTCTTGGTCGGACTCGGACATGGCAACTCGCGGGCCGCGGCAACTCGGGGAGCAGTAGCAGGCTAGCAGGCAGCAGCTTCAGGCTTCAGCTCGATTCGAAGGGAATCCTTTTCGGTGGATTGTTTTGAGAGACTCAGTCTCAGATACCTAATCTGAATTTTGAGTTATGAATGGATTGGACTGGACCTATCCTAAAGAGTACAGACCTAACCTATGGACTGGACTCTGTTATTGATTTAGAAAAGCCCAAATAATAAAAAGTACTGGCACAAAGTTTAATTTCTTAAATTAATTATTTATATGTTTATGATATATATATTTTATAATATATATATATTTATTTATTTATTTATTTATTAATTAATATATTATAATAATCGGTTCGGTTTGGGTTTTTTCGGTTTGGTTTAACTCCAAAACCGAAACCGGACTTTTAGTAACGGTTCGGTTTTTCGGTTTCTCGGTTTTAATTCGGTTCGGTTTTTATCGGTTTGGTTTTAATCGGTTTTTACCGATTTCGGTTCGGTTTCGGTTTCGTTTCGGTTTTTCTGCTCAGCCCTAATGCAGAACATGACATATATATATATATATATATTCTCTCAATATTTATATTATTTTACTGTATATTTGGGTTTATTTGTACAAAATAAAGTACTATAACGGTTATTTATATTTACGGAATATTGGTATCCCGTTGGATCATGTCGGATATAAAAATAGAATAATTAATAGCTAAGTATTAATAAAACTGATCCAATTCGGTACCGGTTTTAGGATAAACATCAAAACTGGGCTTTGAAATAAAGTTTTGGGGTTCCGAGCTTTTGTTTACTCGTATTACGAGAAAATATAGTATTTTAATCAAAATATCTCGTATATCAAAAATATCTGGTTTACCAGTTTACCGAAACGATTAGATAATATCGTAAAATTTGTACTGTGAATTGTATAGGTAAATCCGTACTCCGGATCAAAAAAGTTAAAACACGAAAAATGCTCGAAATAATCAAATTAGGCTAGAAACGAGTTTTCGCGTAACTTCCAGGCTGTAAAAACATATAAACCGTTGAAGTTGGACGATTTCCGAATAATCTTAATAATTAATAATTAAAGTAAAAATAATTAATTAAATCTATAAATAAATTATAAAATCATATAAAGACATATTAATTACTAGAAAAATATCAAAATTATCTTTACCTCATTCTGGGAATATAAAAATTAAAATTTCACGAATTTTATCACTTACGAACAGCAAACACAGATACCAATTAATACATAATTCACCAAAAAATCACATATTATTCATTTATCATCAAAATATTTACACGATACAGCCCGGATATTACATCATTCCCCATTAAAAAGATTCTATCCTCAGAATCATTTAAGCAAACAAGTGAGGGTACTTTTCACGCATATCACTTTCTAGTTCCCAAGTTGATTATTCAACCTCTAGGTTTCTCCATAATACTCTTACCAGATTTACAACTTTATTTCTCAACACTTTCTCTCTTCTTTCTAGAATTTCTATTGGACTCTCAGCGTAGGACAAATCTGTCTGAAGTTCTATCGGCTCATATTCTATCACATGCCTAGAATTTGGATTGTACTTCTTAAGCATTGACACAGGAAAAACATTATGAATATGCTCCATATGGGAGGTAATGTTGATTCGTATGCTAATTTGCTGACACGTTTCAAAATTTCAAAAGGTTCAACGTATCTAGGACTCAGCTTTCCCTTCTTTCCAGATCTGTACAATCCCTTCCACGGTGACACTTTGAGTAACACTAGTTCTCCATCTAAAAATTCCATGTCTTTTCTGGCTTGATTTGCGTATTTTCATTGATGATTTTTTGTTGCAATTAATCTTTTTTGAATGAATTCGATAACTTCTTTCGTCTGTTGCACCAACCCTGGTACATATAGTTTACGTTCTCCAACTTCATCCCAATATACCAGTGATCGACATTTGCGTCCATAAAAAGCTTCATAGGGAGACATTCCATACTGGCATGGTAACTGTTATTGTAAGAAAATTCTACTAAAGGTATATGCTCATCCCAGTTGCCTTTAAAGTTGATGGCACACACGCGTAACATGTCTTTAATAGTTTGAATCATTCTTTCACTTTGGCCGTCTGTCTGTGGATGATAAGTTGTACTCATGTCCAACTTGGTTCCCAAGCATTCCTGAAAACTCCTCCAGAACCTTGAATTGAAACGTGGATCTTTGTCAAATACAATAGACACAGGGACTCCATGACGAACTATTATTTCTTTCAAGTACATGTGAACTAACTTGTCCAATGAGAATCTTTCATTAATAGGAAGAAAATGAGCTGAATTGGTCAATCTGTCTACTATAACCCAAATAGCGTCGTGGTTTTTTTGTCCTTGGTAATCCGACTATAAAATCCATAGCAATATGCTCCCATTTCCATTCTGGAATCTCTAACGGTTGCAATAATCTAATTGGCCTTTGATGCTTCGCTTTAACTCTTTGACATGTATAACATTTGATAACCCATTCCGCAATCTCCCTCTTCATATTTGGCCACCAATAATTCTCCTTTAAATCTTTGTACATCTTGGTATTCTCTGGATGGATTGAATACTTAGAATTGAGGGCTTCCTTTAGAATTTGATTCTTTAACTCTGACACCGGTAGAATCCAAATTCTAGAAGAAAATCTGAGAATACCTTGATCATCTTTTTGGGTACATAATTCTTCTCCTACGAAAAAATTGATATCCCGATCCATTATCTCCTTTTGGCATCTCTTTATCTTCTCTAACAATTCTGGCTGAAGGGCCATAATATACATCTTTGCTTATGATGGCCTACAAACTCTAACTTCCAACTCTAACTTCTGGAACTCCTTATATAACTCTTCTGGTACAGTCAACAAATTAATCTCTCTTTCCCGTTCAAAGCATCTATGTTAGGTCCCAATTTGTTTGTAGAAGGGGGGGTTGAATGCAAACAATACCGTTTCGTCGAATAAAATGCGGAATAAAATTGTGAAACAAAATTCAAGTTAAATAAAACTTTTATTAAACTTGAAAGGTGTTACAACTACGGTATCGGTTACAAGGGATTAATCTCAAATCAATTATTACAAATTTAGAATAAATTCGACATGAACTTTTTCTATTTTTGTAATTAAAAGATCAAATGCTAAAAGCGATTTGAGATTAAGTTCTAGGGATTTTAATCCGCTAGATAGATACACAAGAACAAGATAAGTATTTCTAGTTGATTGGATTTAACTTTACAATCTAGAAAATTGATCTGGAAGTTGCAGAATAGATGTAATATTTTTCTGCTTCTTTTTCTCTTTTGTTCTTCTGTATGTTGTGTTCTGTTTGATTGATTGATATTTTGAATTGCTGCTTCTGCTTCTATTTAACAATCCAACCGAGAGAAAAAGAACTGGAATGACAATCCTTTTTAGCTTGAAAGACTTTCGGTGAGACAATCTATTAGAGCTAGCAATACAATTAAAATGAACTAGCAAGACTTTCGGTATGACTATTGATTGTCATACCGATTGTCATATTAGTTCAAATAAAATTGTTTTACTGAATTAATAATTGATTTTAATCTAAATAATAATTCTATCAATACAATCAACTGAATTAGCATGACATTCGGTATGACTATCAATTGTCATACCGATTGTCATACTAGTACAATCAGTTGTCTTTTTTTTAGAATTATCACAGATTTTAATCAATTAACATTCTGAAAATCCTCATTTATTAATTCTAAATTAATTAATCAATTTAATTCAATTAATCAATAAATTAATCCTTGCAGATATAATTTATTCTCTTAATTAAATTATATGACTTAATTAATTAATAGAGAATTAATACTATCCCTGAGCAGCATCCATTCTTCTGACAATCTTCTGAAAGTCTCTGAGACTTATGAATCAATTCCGTCACTTTAATGCTGACACTCGATGTACTGTCTGGTTCATGAGTGACTAACTTTCGTGACGTTTCTTCATGTCTTGACTTTGTTGTTATGATTGAATCCTTGTAATAAATGATACCTTGACGAGATCTCTGTCACTTGATTAAATCCACGATCTTGATTTATATCACTGAGGCATGATCAAATTCTTGAACTTCTTCCAGTGAATCTTCAAGTCTGCAGATGAACAATGTTCCTTTATTCTTTGACAGATGTTACTTTGTGAGATCTCTCTGATGCTTGATCCACTATTTACTTATTACATTCTTATTTGAGTTGAGTTAAATACTCGAATAAACGAGTAGGCTATGACATATGCCTTTCAATCTCCCCCTATTTGCTTGTTAGACAATAACAGCAAATACCTAGAGGATAACTCAACTAACAAATAAGAAAAAGATATAAACAGTAATGTAAAGTAAATAGCAGAAAAGTTCTGGATTATATTTAACATTTTCCAGATTCCAAATGAAATTTACAAGTGAATACAAGATAGATGTTCCTCTAGCCTGAACATATAACTACATTAGTCTATCTTGATTCATAACGCTCTAATCATATTACATTGAGTTTTGAGCTAATTGACTTTAGTTGTCTTCTCTTCTGACTTCACCTTCTTCTAAATCTTGAAGCAATTCCTTGTCAAAGATACGATCTTTTTCTGAAGTGAAGCTTGCAGGTCTGACTGGTTGAACTCCAACTGTCTTCAACTTATTCTTGAGTTGATTGTACCTTTTAACATTCTTCTCACAATAAGCTTGAATCAAGTCAGCAGCTTGAGTCTTCAACATGGATGAATATCCAGCAGTTCTCAAATGATGTTCCATCCAGACCAGATGCTTAGCTGAGTAGTCTTTAAGAGATTGTACATCTAGCTGACAGATTTGAAGACAATCAGACTTAAAGAATCTCACTTGATGAGGATTGTTGACCACTTGAGGACTAGCCCTGCTGGCAAACTCTTTAAGCCTTTCCCGAAGAACTTCATTCAACTCTGAGCTTCTTTTCACTTTGTTTAAAAGAACCCAAATCTCTGACAACGAACGATTCTCAAATAGATGAAGTGACACCTTGAATGATCCTTCACTCTGACAATATACAAAAATGCTCATCTCATTTAGGGATCTATCAAAAGCAGCTGTGATCCTTGAGACTTCAGTCTTGATAGCATTCATGTACATGTCATTGTTAGGATTTGAGATTTCCAGCTTGTCAAGAAGATGTAAGAACTGCCTATCATTGTTAGTGCATAGCTGAGGCATATCGAGTACTCTCCTAGCTTCATCCCACTTTCCACCAATCTTTAGTCTGACATCTCTTCTCCTTTCTTGAGCTTTAATGTCATGAAGACGTTGCTTTTGAAGAGTTTCTGTTCTTTGTATGTCTTTTCTCCTATCAATGATCTGTGAGACCTTCTTGAGTTCAGCTTCTTTTCTTTGCATCTCTGACTGCTCTTTCTGAAATTCTTTCTCAAACCTAGGATCCACTGTATCTTCTTCTTCCCAATCTTCAAAATCACTTTCTTCTTCAGCTTCAAATAACCCATCTTTATCTTCCTGAACTGGTTCAGTGGGAATGTCAAAAATATCGAAGTCATCCTGTTCTCCACTGTAGTAGGCATCATCCGCCTTTCCTTTATCTCCAGCAGAAGTATCTTTTTCTTTCCCTTTGGAACTACTCCCTTTCTTCTCCCCCTTAGTTGAGGGATCCTCTGCTGACTTTCCTTTGAAACCTCCACCACTTCCAGAGCCTGATCCTCCACCAGACGGTCCTTCAAAATAAGCTCTTTGTTCTTCATTAGGGCAATGAGAATTCTTGATCATGTAATATAAGTGCTTCATGCCTTCATTTAGATGTTCCATGCCCGTCTCTATCTTTAGAAATCTTGAGTTGTCCAGTGAATGATTCATCTCAACGAGGTCTTCAAGAGAAGTCATTCTCGTATGTAGGGAGCAGAAGTTGGATATGTCATCAGCTGATAAATTTGGAGTGTCCTGAATAGAATTGAGCTTTGGTATTACAGTAGTCTTTAAATCTGAGATGTCATTCCTTATGATTGCAAGCTGATTGTCGACAGAGGTGGAAGAAGAAGACCGTTCAACCACTTGTGCTTTGAATGCTTGAGCTTCAGCTTGACTTTTAGCAAGTTCTTCTTTCAGGGCAGCAATCTGAGCTAACAGGTTGACAGTATCAGTGTCTGTGTGTGCTCTCACCTGAAGTTCACTCGTGTTTGGTTCACTCATCTCACGTGCATGTGTTTCTCTCAATATGATTGCTCGTGAGGAGTCTTCCAATTGCTGTTCTTGTGTACCTGCATTAAAAATCACCCTAGCCTCTTCAAGAGAGGTCAGTGGTGGTGCAATGGGAATTCGCGAGTCCCGATCCTCAGTCAATGCTATCAAATCTTTTGGAATAGATGTCTGAATTGCTTCAGGGATAGATTGACCGAGTTGCCCTCCACTTTCTCCAGATAAATCTGCGAGTGGAGAATCCCATAAGGGAGCCAGAGTTGTTGGATCTGGGAGGGGAGAAAATGACTCTATTAAAGATGGCGGAGAGTCAGATTTTCCCTCTGAAGCATGTGACTGCTCTTCTGCCGTAACTATGGCAGGCACTGTAACCGACTCTACGTGCACTCCTCGCTGTGTGTCCTGAGTATTATCTGGGGAAGTGTATGGTTCCATTGTGAGTAATGGAATTGTGCTTGACTCAGTACAAGATGCCATGGCCCTATGGCGAATTTCAATAGATGCATCCTGTTGAGAGAATGCCTCTAGTAACTGTTCATTGGCCATTTCAAAGTCCATGTCCTGTTGGGAGGACAAGGATGGGCTTTCAGATGCCTCAGAATAGGTTTTTCTTTTCTTAGGAGGAGGCAGAGCTGAGGGTTCACTCGTATTTGACATTGTACTACTTCCTAGTAATCTTCTGGGTAACATTTTAGACAGTGGGGGAAAGGTTGAGATAGAATGAGACTCTGTGTTTGGCTCTATGACCTGGGATTGAAGCTGTGGTTCTACAACTTCATGGTCAGCCCTATCAACCACTGAGGGTCTGTTAACAGAAGTAGGAAGAGAGTGAGAGTGAGGAGTTACTACCTGTAATGGAAGAGCCTGGGTGGCTTGAACCACTGGAGGTTGAGGTTGCTGTTCATGGCCGGGTAGATTAAAAATAGGTAAGGGAATATAATTGGCCATGAAAGCAGATACAAGTACTGGTACTTGCATAAATTTGAAGGTTGTGTCTTGACGAGTGTAAATCTTTTTGCTAACTGGTGGGGGTTCGGTTACAGCAGAGTTAGCAAAAAGTGCTTTGTGTTCAGGGGTGAGTAGATGATCTGCTATAAGCATAAGAAAACGAGCATAGTAACATGATACCCTACGATTTGTAGAATGATCACGTAAAGCAGAAGTTAGACGTCTCAAGAGAATGGGAAAAAGTAGTTTGCCAAAATTGATCCTTTGATTGAAAACAACCGCAAGACCAATATACTGCAGGGTGGAAGTAATGTTATGAAAATTAGATTTTGTGCAGTTGGCAAACACTTTGGAAAGTGTATCGAAGAATATATCCCATTCAGACACCAAATTTGATTTAGAAAGTTTGGTTAAATTGATCACCCCCTGATAGTGAATGGCATTGAAAAAATTTGTGATATCATTTTCAGAGGGTAAATTACAGAAATTGTCTAGTGGAAAATTTAACGCACGATTGACGACTGTTTCATCAACTACATACTGTGTGTTTGCGATGGTGAATGAAAAAGATTTTGAATCATCGGCCACAGTAGAAGTTGTGCAAATCAGTCTAAGTAGATCGACGTTTAAAATCACATTTGATTTAATAGCAGAGCTAACAATCGAATGATCATTTAAAAATCTAATCCAAGGCTTAAATTTTTCAACATCACATTTTTCCGGATTAAAATAACCAACCTGATTATGCGCGACAATTTGGAAATTGAGAGCCATTTTTTTAAAGAATAATAATAAGACACAAGCTTTTCAGAATTTTAAGAATAATTTTAAGAAAATTCGAATTAATTAAATTAATTTAATAATTCGAATTAAATTAATTATAATCGAAAAATTTAGACAGAAATATATCTCGTTAAAATTCTTAAATCACTAACACAGTTTTGACAAACCAAAAGACACAAATAAGAAATTAAAATTAAAATTAAAAGTTCAAATTCAATAACACAAATGGAATTTGAAGGGGCAAACTGATTTTAATTTGTTTTTGCGTTTTTTATAATAATTTTTATTTAAGAAAAATTCAACAGCATCTCTTTATATATATACTTGTAAGTATATATCACTAAAGTGATGATTAAGTTTGCTGAGTGAAAACTCGAGCAAGGAAGAAATGGATTGATGGTTTTTATTTTTTTTCCGAGGAGAGAGAAGAGAGAAAATGAATAAACTGTTCGAATTTTTTTGAAAGAGAATAAAACTGTTGTGATGGTTTATAACACACGAACACACGCCTTTATATGACAGCTGGTATGACAATCCGGGATTGTCATACCGATTGTCATACCAGGCAAAAGACAGAAAAAAAACAAATAAAAATAAATAACTGGTATGACAATCTGATAGTCATACCGATTGTCATACCAGTACAAAATAAAACAATATAATTCTGATATTAATTTTATTACTGGCATGACAATCAATAGTCATACCGATTGTCTTGCCAGTTATAAAATTAATCTGATTTTAAAATAAGCAATCATTATTACTAAAATGACTTTCAGCAAGACAATTTCAATTGTCTTGCCGATTGTCTTTCTAGAATAAGATAAAATAAGCATTAACAGATTTATATTTACATGTGTACTGAAATGATTTTCAGCAAGACAATTTTAATTGTCTTGCCGATTGTCTTTGCAGTAGAAAAACAAAATAAATATGTACAGACCTCTAATTATGTACTGAAGCTATATTTCAAAATAGTACAACTGAAATAAACACTTAAAATTTTCACAGAGACAAAGACAATATTTCAGAATTAATTATTTTTATTCCAAAAATAGATTTCTGTTGAATTTTAGCAAATAAAATTCATAGAAAAATATCTTTAGAGGAAATAAAATATTCTGAGATATTTTAAATTAACAAGTAGAGTAAATAACATAGATAAGATAATATATATTACATAGAAATAAGCAAGAAATATGATAAAATGATAAAATAAATTTGCAAATGAATTTTTCATTTATGAAAAATTCATTTGTAAATTCATTCAAGAACAGATTCCAGATATTAATTAAATTAATCACTAAAACTATTTAACATGCCCAATTTACCAACTAATCTGGTAAATGTGGATTCGTCAAGTGGTTTAGTGAAAATATCTGCTATTTGTTCTTCTGTTGGAACAAAAAATAGTTCAACAGTACCATTCATGACGTGCTCTCTAATAAAATGATACCTGATGTCAATATGCTTTGTCCTCGAGTGCTGCACAGGGTTGTTGGTGATGGCTATTGCACTTGTATTGTCACATAAGATAGGAATCTTGTTCAATACAGAGCCATAGTCTCGTAGTTGGTTCCTAATCCACAAGATTTGAGCACAGCAGCTTCCAGCAGCAATATATTCAGCCTCGGCCGTTGAGTTGGAAACTGTTTGCTGTTTCTTGCTGTACCATGAGACTAGCCTGCTTCCTAAGAATTGACAACTTCCTGAGGTGCTTTTCCTATCAACAACACTTCCTGCATAATCTGAATCTGTATATCCGACAAGGTTAAAACCAGATTCTTTAGGGTACCAAATACCTAGATTTGGTGTTCCCTTAAGATATCTTAAGATTCGTTTAACAGCAACGAGATGAATATCTCTAGGATCCGCTTGGAACCTTGCACATAAACATGTAGCATACATAATATCTGGTCTACTTGCAGTAAGATAGAGTAACGAGCCAATCATACCTCTGTAGCTTGTGACATCTACCTTAATGGAGTTTTCACATGGTCCAAGCTTGACAGCTGTAGTTGATGGAGTCCTTGCTGATGCAGAATCCTCTAGATTGTATTTTTTGAGGAGTTCCTTGAGATACTTGGATTGACAAATAAATGTTCCATCTAACCTTTGATTTACTTGTAATCCAAGAAAGAACTTCAGCTCTCCCATCATGCTCATTTCAAACTTGCTGTGCATTAACTTAGCAAATCTCTTACAGAGATTATCATTAGTAGACCCAAATATTATATCATCCACATAGACTTGGACTAATATAGTATCATTCTTATGTTTTTTAGAAAAGAGAGTTTTGTCTATGACACCTCTAATAAAGCTATTTTCAATAAGAAATTCAGAGAGAGTGTCATACCATTTTCTTGGTGACTGTTTTAGCCCATAGATAGCCTTGAAAAGAAAGAAGACAAAATCCATATGATCTGGATCTTCAAAACCAGGAGGTTGCTCTACATATACCTCTTCATCCAGCTTTCCATTCAGAAAGGCGCTCTTGACATCCATTTGATAAACTTTAAAGTTTGAAAATGCTGCGAATGCCAGAAATATCCTGATGGCCTCAAGTCTAGCCACTGGAGCATAGGTTTCATCATAATCAATACCTTCAGCTTGAGAATACCCTTTAGCTACCAGTCTTGCCTTGTTTCTTGTAACCACATCATCTTCATCTAGTTTATTCCTGAATACCCACCTTGTACCAACAGCTTTCTTGTGTACAGGCCTAGGTACCAGTTTCCAGACTTGTTGACTTTCAAACTGATTGAGTTCATCTTGCATAGCAATCATCCAATCTGGATCAAGCAGTGCTTCTTCAATTTTCTTAGGTTCCATCTCAGAAAGAAATCCTGAGAACAGACACTCATTTTGAGTAGCACGTCTAGTTCTGACTCCAACATCTGGATCACCAATAATCAACTCAAAAGGGTGAGCTTTATTCCAGACAGTCTGTCTTGGAAGATTTGATCTTGATGATTCGCCTTGAAATTCATTGTGATGTTGTGTCCTACTAGATGATCCTTCAGCATCTCCCCCTGAGTTGTTGCCATGTTGACTTGAAGATTCTCCGTCAGTAGCAGTGGTATCTCCATTGTTTCCAGAGTTTCCATCACTATTACCTTGAGTATTATCAGGATTAACAGGTTCTTCAACAGCAACAACCTCAGGTTCTTGACCATATTCTGACTCTGAATCTGACGTATCATCAAACTTCAGTTTCTCAGAAGGATCTTCAGTTTGGATACTAGGGAGTTTAGTGTCATCAAATGTAACATTGACACTTTCAGTTACTTTGTGTTGATCAATGATATACACTCTATATGATCTTCTTCCATATCCAACAAAAATACCCTCATATGCCTTTGCCTCGAACTTACCACGACGATCATCTCCATCCTTGAGCACGAAGCATCTGGCACCAAATACATGAAAGTATTTGATAGAAGGTTTCTGTTCATTCAAAATCTCATAAGGAGTTTTCATGAAGTCTTTGTTGATTAGAGTTCGATTCTGAGTATAACATGCAGTATTGACAGCTTCAGCCCAAAAGTACATTGGAAGACCTGATTCATTTAACATCGTTCTTGCAGCTTCAATCAATGTACGATTCTTCCTTTCTACCACTCCATTTTGCTGAGGGGTTCTAGGAGCTGAAAATTGTCTGGTAATCCCTTTGTCTGTACAGAATCCATTTAGAAGTGCATTCTTGAATTCTGTTCCATTATCTGACCTTATTGCTCTAACAGGGACGTTAGAATCTAACTCAATCATCTTGATATGATCAATCACAACTTGTGGTGTTTCATCCTTAGAGTGAAGAAATAAAACCCACGTATACTTGGAATAGTCATCAACTATCACAAGACAGTAACACTTCTTTGACATAGAAAGGATATTAACTGGACCAAATAAATCCATGTGCAATAATTGCAGAACACCAGTTATGGAAGATGTGTCAGTGCCTTTGTGACTTGCTTTCTTTGACTTTCCTTTCTGGCAAGCCTCACATAGTCCTTCTGGAGAGAATTCCAGCTGAGGCAGACCTCTTACCAATTCTCTTTTGACAAGAGAATTCATTGTCTTGAAATTGAGATGGGAAAGTCTCTTGTGCCATAGCCAACTCTCATTTGACGATGCTTTTGCATAGAAACAATTGACTTCAAGATTGCTTCCAGAGTTCATGTCAGCTACGAACAGATTTCCTTTCCGTATTCCCATTAAGGAGGGTTTTTCACTTTTCTTGTGCAGAATCTGACACTTCAGCTTGTCGAATAAAACATTGTAGCCGTTGTCACAGAACTGACTAATGCTAAGCAGATTGTGTTCAAGTCCTTGCACAAGATATACATTTTCAATGATAACATTTCCAGCTTGCAAACAACCATATCCCTCCGTTAAACCTTTGCTGTTATCTCCAAAGGTAACCACTGGGCCAGCTTTCTCAACCACATTTGATAGCAGGGCTCTATCTCCGGTCATATGTCTTGACGATCCACTGTCAAGAATCCACACTACCGGTTGTACCTGTTTAATGCCCTCTTTTCTTGACGATGAGGTGCTTGCATCACTAGCCATGAGAGCAAGATTCCCAACTTCTTCATCTTCACTGTCAGTATCATCCCAGCTTCTTCCCTTTGCCAGGTACGCCCTTTCAGATTTACTCTTCTGATTAGAATCGTAAGAGTTCTTCCTTGCTTGTTTTGGCTTCCTGCATTCTGTGGCAAAGTGTCCCAACTCATTACAGTTGAAGCATCGAATGGTGCTTCGATCAACCATCCCTGTTTTATACCCACCACTGCTGGTGTTAGAGGATGAAGATCCACCTTTCTGAAATCTGTTGTAGTTGGACTTGTACTTGAACTTGGGATTCCTTTTGAATCTGACATTTGAGAATCTCTTGACAATCAGGGCCATTGACTCATCCTCCAATTGCTCCAGTTCTTCCAAGGAATAATAATCATCTCCTGATTGATTTGTAGTAGGAGAATCAAATTCTGCTACTATCACATTATCTTCAACCTTGGAAGACTGTACCATTCTATCTGACTGTTGAGATTGTTGTTGATATAGTGGTTGTTGTTGTTGTTCATCAGCTACCAGAGCAGTAGACGTGCTGACCACTCTTCCTTTCCCGTAAACTTCCTTCTGCTGAATCTGCTCCAACTCATAAGTCTTTAACACACCATATAGCCTTTCCAAAGAAATCTCACTCAGATCTCTTGCTTCTCTTATGGCAGTGATTCTATGTTCGAGATGAGTTGGCAGTGTTAAAAGGAACTTTTTATTGACCTCCCTGATGGAATAGTATTTACCATTAATGTTCAGGTTGTTGATCAATGCATTGTACCTCTCAAACACTTCAGTGATTCCTTCTCCTGGATTGGATTTAAAGTATTCATACTCAGAGGTTAGGATTTCTAGTTTGTTCTCCCTAACTTCCTCTGTGCCTTCATTAATAATCTCAATAGTTTCCCAGATATGTTTAGAATCTTTACAATTCATCACATGTCTGTTCATTAGGGGATTAAGGGAATCTACTAAGATTAATTGAAGGCTAGCATCCAGGGAAGCTTCTTCTATTTCAGCAGGAGAGAAGTCCTCAGGATCCTTCACATAAGTTCTCGCTTTGGTGATCACCACATCATTCTCTATTACCTCTGGTTCAATAACCATAGGAATTTTTGGACCCTTCTTCAACACTTGCAAATATTTGGGATTAGCAACCTGTAAAAACAGTAGCATCTTCTTCTTCCACATCACATAATTTTCTTTATCGAAAAGTGGAATTTTAACGGTTCCAACTTTTTGTGTAGTCATTATGAATTTTTGAGTGAATAAAAATTCAAGAAGTGAAAGAAACACAAAAGTCTAGGATCTTGATTTGTACGTTAATCAGAAGGCTCTGATACCAATTGTTAGGTCCCAATTTGTTTGTAGAAGGGGGGGTTGAATGCAAACAATACCGTTTCGTCGAATAAAATGCGGAATAAAATTGTGAAACAAAATTCAAGTTAAATAAAACTTTTATTAAACTTGAAAGGTGTTACAACTACGGTATCGGTTACAAGGGATTAATCTCAAATCAATTATTACAAATTTAGAATAAATTCGACATGAACTTTTTCTATTTTTGTAATTAAAAGATCAAATGCTAAAAGCGATTTGAGATTAAGTTCTAGGGATTTTAATCCGCTAGATAGATACACAAGAACAAGATAAGTATTTCTAGTTGATTGGATTTAACTTTACAATCTAGAAAATTGATCTGGAAGTTGCAGAATAGATGTAATATTTTTCTGCTTCTTTTTCTCTTTTGTTCTTCTGTATGTTGTGTTCTGTTTGATTGATTGATATTTTGAATTGCTGCTTCTGCTTCTATTTAACAATCCAACCGAGAGAAAAAGAACTGGAATGACAATCCTTTTTAGCTTGAAAGACTTTCGGTGAGACAATCTATTAAAGCTAGCAAGACAATTAAAATGAACTAGCAAGACTTTCGGTATGACTATTGATTGTCATACCGATTGTCATATTAGTTCAAATGAAATTGTTTTACTGAATTAATAATTGATTTTAATCTAAATAATAATTCTATCAATACAATCAACTGAATTAGCATGACATTCGGTATGACTATCAATTGTCATACCGATTGTCATACTAGTACAATCAGTTGTCTTTTTTTTAGAATTATCACAGATTTTAATCAATTAACATTCTGAAAATCCTCATTTATTAATTCTAAATTAATTAATCAATTTAATTCAATTAATCAATAAATTAATCCTTGCAGATATAATTTATTCTCTTAATTAAATTATATGACTTAATTAATTAATAGAGAATTAATACTATCCCTGAGCAGCATCCATTCTTCTGACAATCTTCTGAAAGTCTCTGAGACTTATGAATCAATTCCGTCACTTTAATGCTGACACTCGATGTACTGTCTGGTTCATGAGTGACTAACTTTCGTGACGTTTCTTCATGTCTTGACTTTGTTGTTATGATTGAATCCTTGTAATAAATGATACCTTGACGAGATCTCTGTCACTTGATTAAATCCACGATCTTGATTTATATCACTGAGGCATGATCAAATTCTTGAACTTCTTCCAGTGAATCTTCAAGTCTGCAGATGAACAATGTTCCTTTATTCTTTGACAGATGTTACTTTGTGAGATCTCTCTGATGCTTGATCCACTATTTACTTATTACATTCTTATTTGAGTTGAGTTAAATACTCGAATAAACGAGTAGGCTATGACATATGCCTTTCAATCTACCACTACATTAGCTTTTCCTGGGTGATAGTTAATGTTAGGAATATGTTGTGTACTTGATGATAAGCTAAACAAAATACCTTAGTAGATTTAACTTAGTGAATTTTGTATCACCCGACGGATGAACAATTATAGTCCTGAAGGATGATTCAATATAGTCCCGACGGATGACTAATTGATATCCATCGGGTGAGTAGCTTATGTAACAATAAGTCATGTAGCACATTTATGCAAACAAATTTGTATAGTTTCTGTAGTAGCTTATGAGTCATGGAGACTGTTAGTAGATGTGCAGAATAAGTTGATTAAATGTAAATATAAGATGTCTTGTAATTCTGCACAAATGAAATGGAGTCAATTGATAAATGCATACCCGACGGATAATTAACAAAGCCACCCGACGGATGATCAACAAGGCAACCCGACGGATAACAAGCATGTACCCAACGGATGATCAATTCAAACATTTGTTGACAGTGCCAACACAGTCACATGCGTTGGTTGTTTGCAAAAGGAATGTGGCAGCCTGTTTAGCAGGAAAATGAGAACAAAGAAGCATTACCATTTTCATGCAAGCTATGAAGGTTTTTAAAGATGCTGGAATAGAGTAATGAAGTAGCATAGAGTTAGACTTGATAGTTTTGTTTTATTATCTTGTCTTTTTGCTATTTAAACTTGGTGATATATAAAACAAGTGCAGCAAGTAGAACAACAATGAACTAGACTAACAAAATATATTTTTCAGAGAAATATTTGTAAGCTGAATCCTTTAGCATTTCTCTGAAAGTTTTAGTTGTTCATACTTATAAGCAGCTGTGAGCTTATTTGAGCTACACAGAGTTCTCTCGATATATATATATATATATATATATATATATATATATATATATATATATATATATATATATATATATATATATATATATATATATATATATATATATATGGTGGATACATTCAAATCCACCAGAAAGTTTTAAAGACTTGTGGTTTTATTACTTGTGTTTTGATTTATATAATTTTTTCATTCCGCACTTTGCAAATCAAACACATATATATTATTGAGTTAGAACCAGTTTTCGAAAATCTTAAAAGAATCCAGAATTACATTCAACCCCCCCTTCTGTAATTCTTGTTGTATTGTTAAGAAATAACAATATGTATCAGAGCAAGCTCTTGAAGTACAAAGAGTTTAAAGATCACAATAAAACAGCAAGATGAATAAGAAGGATGTTGGAGTGAAGATTCCATTTCTGGACAAAGACAATTATCACCACTGGAAGGTGAAAATGCACCTACATCTTCTTTCTCAAGATGAGGCTTATGTGGATTGCATGGAAAGAGGTCCTCATGTACGAATGAGAGCTGCAACAGGGAATGAACCATCTGTTCTCAAGCCTAGGCATGAATGGTCAGATCCTGATATTGAGCAAGTCAGGAAAGACAAGAAGACCATGAATATATTCTTCAATGGAGTTGATGGTAATATGTTTGATAACATCATTAACTGCAAAACTACTAAGGAGGTTTGGGATACAATTCAGATTATCTGTGATGGTACTGAGCAAGTAAGGGAAAATAAGATGCAGCTGCTAATTCAGCAATATGAGTACTTTTATTGTGAAGATAGTGAATCTCACTGACATTTTTAGTAGGTTTCAAAAACTGCTAAATGCTCTGAAGTTGCATGGAAGAGTCTATCAGACAAAAGACTCCAATCTCTCTTCCAAAGGTATGGAAACCAATGACAGTCTCATTGAGAAACTCTCAAGATTACAAGGAGTTTACTCTGGAGAGACCGTATGGCATCGTGAAGACTTATGAGCTTGAAATAGAGCAAGATGAGAGGATGGAGAAAGGAAAGAAGAAAGGAGGGTCCATAGCACTGGTTGCTGAGTTGGAGAAAGAGAAAGAGGAGAAGGTAGAAGCTGTTGAGTCTACTTCAAAGGTCTGTGAAAACAAGGGCAAAGGGCTGGTAGCAGAAAATGAAGATTCTTTGAGCCAAGATGATATGGATGATATTGATGAATATCTTGCATTTCTTTCCAGAATATTTGCCAAGCTCAAGTTCAAAAAGAACTTAGGAGCAGCTAAGCCAAATAGAAACATGGTGGATAAATCAAAATTGCACTTGACAATGTTATGTCAAACAGGGTAATTGGATGCAAGACTGTAAAAGAAATCTGGGATGCATTGGAAGCGAGATGTCGATGAACCAATGCCATCAAAAAGAACAGGAAGACAATACTCACACAAGAATATGAGCACTTTGACTCAAAATCTGACGAGTCACTAACTGATACATATGACAGATTCACAAAGCTGTTGAATGATCTGTCACTAGTGGATAAGGAATATGGTCCAGAAGATTCAAATATGAAATTCCTACTAGCTCTTCCTGAAAAGTAGGATTTGAAAGCTACTACAATAAGAGACAACTATGAACTTACTGATATGTCTCTTGATGAAAACTATGGGATGCTCAAGACTCATGAACTTGAGATGGAGCAAAGAAAGAAGAGGTATGGAGGGAAGTCTAGGACAGTTGCTTTAAAGACTGAAGAAGCCAATTGTCTCTAGGAAGGCAAAAGGATATGCTCTCATCATACAGTCTGATTCAGAGTCATCAGATTCTGATGATGATGATTCAGAACCTAAAAATTTATCTGAAGTGGATGTTGATGCAGAGATGATGCAACTGTGTGCTCTTATGGTGAAGGGTATCATGAAGATAGCCTACAAGAAATTCAAAAATGGTAAGAAGGTTTCCAGGAAAGGTGGAAGTTCTGACAAGAAAGGGTTCAGAAAGACTGAAGGTAAAGGAGAAAAGTCTGACAGATGAGACAACTCAAATGTCAAATGCTATAATTATGGTGAAGGAGGCCACATCTCTCCTGATTGCAAGAAAAGAAAAGGTGATAAAGGCCAGGCACTTATCACAAAGAAGAAAAATTGGGCAGACACTTCAGAATCTGAAGAAGAGGTGAACTATGCCTTAATGGCAAATGCTGATAGCAGTTCTGATGCTGCTAAACTAGAGGTACATCTATCAACTCTTGCTTTTGATATAGAAGATATTACTACAAGACTCCTAAACACCAACTACCTTTAGAAATCATTTCCTTATATTTTTTTATCAAAAATTAGAACAAAAAATATGATAAAACCGAATGAAACTTTAGAAAATCCAATATGCAACCATTTGTAGTAACATGCATGAAGATTTAGTGACATGCATTGACACTTATTAAACTAATCACATAATCAACTTCCAATAATCATTATATCCAAAATTTTAAGCATAAAATTTGATTTGAAAACCAAGAACTCAAGCAAACACCAAACAAGTAACTTGCACTCTACATCACATCTTGTTTACAATAAATCAATTCGAAAATCCAATTTTGCAAAGCCGCCGGCTCCTATTTGGTCATGGACGGTGGTGGTCAAACTCGAGGGTGTCCATGCACCGGTCTCCCTTCGAATTTTGGACTTCTAAACCACGTAATCTATCTCAACTAATATACTATACATCCTTATGAACATACACCAAGAAATTGTACTTTTTTTGGATATAATCAAAGAGAGGGTTTTGTAAAACTAAATCAATAACTTACATGCAAGTGATGTAAAGATAGGGGATTGGAAAAGATTAAGATTGATGGTGAAATCTTTGAAAACCGAGTAGAACTTGAGGTTGCATGTGAGAGAGAGAGTAGCGAGAGAGAGAAAGAGAGGGAGAGAGAGAGAGAGAGAGAGAGATACGGGGGAAAACGAAGAAGTAGGAGGAGGAGGAAGGAAGGGGGTATATATAGTGGAGTGGAGGGGCAAAAGAGTAATTTTCAATTGTTTTCTCTTTTCTTTTATATCAAATTACTATAATATAAAAACATTTTTATAAAATCTGTAAGTGCCACAAATCTATTTTTAATATAAAGAATATGAAATTAGCTTTCTCCCCATATATTCAGAATAATTTTTGAGTGAACGGATTAATTTCTATGGATTTTACAATTAAATCATAATAATAGAAATAAACTCTGGAAAATTATTTTAAAATATCAGGATATTAAAATGAATTTAACTACCATTTTCGGAAAGTCCCTAGGACTATTCCAAAGGTAATAAAACAAACTTCGCACTTTTATCATTCTCTGATAATTTTATAAAAATATATAAGGATCAAATAATCCTTAATAATACCAAATAAACTCTTTTGAAAATATTTAAAATTCTTGAATCGCAATCGTAAATATCCAAAACATATATTCACATAATATTCAATATTTCCCTATCTAAACATAATCCATATATTATCTTATTCTTAATTCTTTTTCACTATATCTTTCTTTTGAGTAACGAGTCACGTTCGAAATGGATGGCCCGACAAAACATAGCTTATGTCTTTCGCTGATTCATCAAACTGGAACGAGACATTTTACGTTATCTTTTACTATTTCACAGAAATTACACATAAGCCGCAAAATTATATAACTTTATATTTATACTCATAAATCCACATAATTCACAATTAGATCACAAAACTATATTTTATTCATATAATTACATCGCGAAAAAATCCCAGTCGTTACAATCTACCCTCCTTAAAAGGATTCCGTCCTCAGAATCTGACCTAAGCAAACAAATGGGGATATTTCTCACGCATTTCGCTTTCTAATTTTCTATTTGATTCCTCGACCTAGGGGTTTCTCCACAAAACTAAAACTAATGGAACAATCTTATTTCGAAGCGCTTTTTCTTTCTGATCTAAAATTTAAACGGGTTGTTCCACATAAGACAAATCTTGTTGAATTTCCACGGGATCCAATTCGATTACGTGACTAGCATCTGCATTATACTTCTTCAAAAGAGACACGTGTAACACGTTATGGAGATGTTGCATGTGCGGAGGTAACGCTAACATGTATGCCACTTTTCCGACTTGCTTTAACACTTCGAATGGTCCAATATATGTGGGACTCGATTTTCCTTTCTTTCCAAATCTGGATAAGCCTTTCCATGAAGATATATTTATCAACGCTTTGTCACTGAGTTCAAATATCGTATCCTTTCGATTCTGGTCTGCATATTTCCTTTGTCGATCTTGAGCAACTATCTGGCTTTAACGAATCACTTCCACTTTTTCCTTCGTTTGCTAAACTAGTTTTGGGCCTAACAGCTTGCGCTCGCCAACTTCATCCTAATATGTAGGATCTATATTTTCTTTCATATAACGCTTCATAAGGAGGCATGCCAATACTCGCGTGATAACTGTTGTTATATGAATATTCTATCAACGGCAAATGTTCGTCCCAATTTCCTTTGAAATCCATCGCACAAGTTCTTAACAAAGCTTCGATCGTCTGAATAATTCTCTCGCTTTATCCATCTGTCTGCGGATGATACGCTGTACTCATTTTCAACTTCATACCCAAATGATCATGAAATTCTCGCCAAAATCTTGAGTTAAATTTGGATCTCTATCAGATACGATAAATACTGGTACTACATGACGCATTACAATTTCGTCCAGATATAACTTGACTAACCTTTCCAATGAGAATATTTCCTTGATTGGAAAGAAATGCGCGGACTTTGTCAGTCGATCAATGATCACCCAAATTACATCATAATTATCCTTGGTATTTGGTAATCCTACCACGAAATCCATCGCGATATGTTTCCACTAGTGGTTGAAGCAATCTGCTCGATCGTTGGTGTTCCGCCTTTACTATTTGACAAGTATAGCACTTACTTATCCACTATGTGATTTCCTTTTTCATGTTTGGCCACCAATAGTTCTCTTTCAAGTCTTTGTACATTTTCATACTTCCAGGATGAACTGAAAACCTCGAATTAAGCACTTCATGTAGAATCTCATGCTTTAATTCTGAAACATTAGGAATCCAAATACGCGAATAAACTCTGTATATTCCTTTATCATCCTTTCGAGCCTTAATCTCTTCTCCAAACAGTTCATCCTTCTCATGGTCCATCACTTGTTCCTAACAACGTCGAATCTTTTCCAGAATTTCTGGTTGAAATGCCATTGTGTATATCACTTCATTTCCCTAATTACGGAATTTGTATCTCTATTTTCATCTTCTCAAATTCTTCGATCAATTCTGTGGACGAAGTTAATATATTCAATCTTTCTTTGCGGCCTAGCGCATCCTCTACAACATTCTCCTTTCCGGGATGATAACTTATCGTGTAGTCGTAATCCTTGATTAATTTCAACCATCTCCTTTGTCTCATGTTCAATTCTTTCTGCGTAAAGATGTACTTCAAGCTCTTGTGGTCCGTATAAATTTCACACTTTTTTCCGTACAAATAGTGTCTCCAAATCTTAAGGGCGAACAAAATTACTGCTAATTCCAAATCACGCGTAGGATATTTCTGCTCATGCAGCTTCAATTGACATGACGCATATTCTATCACCTTTCCATGCTGCATCAACATGCAACTTAATCCTTTATATGAAGCATCACTATATATTATAAACTCACCCCTCTCATCAGGTAGGACCGACACTGGTGCAGAAACTAACCTTTTCTTTAGGTCCTGAAAACTTTTTTCGCACTTATCTGTCCATATAAACTTCTCGTTCTTTCTTATAAATTTAGTCAGTGGAACTGCTATTTTAGAAAAATCTTGTACAAATCATCGGTAATATCCAGCCAATTCCAAAAAGCTTCTTACTTCCATTGGAGTCTTTGGTCTTTTCCAATTCATAACAGCTTCAATCTTTGTAGGATCCACTTTGATACCCTCACTATTGACTACGTGTCCGAAAGCTGAACTTCCTTTAACCAAAACTCGCATTTAGAAAAATTTGCGTACAACTTCTCTTTCCTCAGGATTTCCAAAGTAATCTTCAAATGTTCCATATGTTCCGCTTCCGATTTGGAGTAGATCAAAATATCTTCGATGAATACTATTACGAACTTGTCCAAGCATTTCTTAAATACTCGATTCACAAGATCCATAAAAGCAGCTGGCGCAATTGTCAATCCAAACGTCATTACCAAGAATTCATAATGTCCATATCTCATTTGAAACGCCTTCTTAGGTATATCTTCCGCCTTAATGTTCAATTGATGATATCCCGATCTTAAATCGATCTTCGAGAAACAGGTACCTCCTTTCAGCTGATCAAACAAATCGTCAATTCGCGGTAGAAGGTACTTATTCTTGATAGTCAACTTATTGAGTACACGATAATCGATACACAATCTCATACTTCCATATTTCTTCTTCACGAACAACACTGGTACACCCCACGGGGTTACCACTACGCCAATAATGGCTTTCTGTAACATTCCAAAAAAGTTGTAAGAGGCCCAATACATGTTGCTAAAGATTAAAAAATTAAACGACTAACACTTTTCTGATGTTAGTATTATTGGTGTTGACTTATGGTTAAAGGCAACTTTTTCTTATTTAGGGTAACACCGGAAATTAGTTGCCAAAAACTACGGTTTTGCAAAAAAATGGGCCCACATGAGGTGGATTGTCACATGGACTGCCACAAAGCGTGACACGTGGATTTTTGACATGTGGCTTTTTGACACATGGAAGGTGGGCCCCACCTGTCCCCACTAATAGATGGGGCCCACTTGCAAGATTTTTTAATACCTACTAAGCAATGGTCAATTTTTTTTTGGATAAATTAATTAGGGCGGCACTTCGTATAGATTTTATATTAAGAAAGAAGAATTTACAATGAGAGTACTACTCTCAAAATAATCTCTCGGACCAAACTCCAAGAGAAATAAAAGGAAAAGAAAAACTAAAGAACAAAAACACAAGCCTAGCTAATAGGTTAACCAAGAAATCCCCCAAACAAAAAGATCACAAAAATTGGCCACCGAACTCAGACCTGCCAGAACAGAAGTAGCATAAACTTCAAAAAACCAGCACCTCCTAAATTAGCCAACCCACCTTCGACTCGCATACATGCCAAAACCTAGACCAAACCGGAAGCAGCTCAAAAATTTCACAGCTTAACAATTTCACATTCTTCTACAACGGAATGAATATGCAATACTGCCTTGTATCCAGCAGTGTAAATTGCCTGAAATTATAATGTCATTGGAATTAGTTACATGAGGCAGCGATAACAATGTACAAATTAGATTTTTCATGTCTCAACATTGAAAAGAAGCACCAATGAACACCAAAAAGAAACGAAAATGAACAAACTTATTCCCGTTTCTGTTCATCCAGATTTGGAGGTGCTGAGCTAGTTCTGGAAGGTACCTGTAAGCACATGCATTCAATCCTTGAATTAAAAATTAAAGATCATGCAGTTGTGAGTTAGCTTCAGAATAGCCTACAACATGCATTCTTTCCAATCAGTATGAACATTACCTGCATCAAACCAGGACTTATTAATCCAAACTGAAGCGTAAAATCTCCACCTGATTCACCATACACTGGTTTCAGCTTATTACATACAATACCCCAAATATTAAACATGAGTACATCAAACAGCTAAAAATGTTACATTAAAAAGAAATTTTTGTTAATGAATGACTATTTTGACAACTCAAATTTTAAAAATACAACCTTTTACAGGGGTTGATGGACATTCGTTGCTAGAGCCTTTGGCAAACCTCTGGTACTTTTCTGTGACGGCATAACTGCTGGCTTGACATCAACCTGTGCATCGACTCCTGGAACAAAAATCACAAATAAAACAAAACTTGAGCACCACACTACACTTCAAACAAAAACACACAAACAAAACAACGAAACAAAAAAAGACAACCAATACCATGTAATAGCAAATGAGCACCATTAGCAGCCAGAGCAGCATTATCACTAGACTCCAAATTCACACCACCACTCAAAACCCAAGTTTTCACACCTTGCACAGTACTCGGCTTTTTAAAACTGCAACACAACAAAACACCAATATTCACTCATTTCATCAGATTACCACACACACATCCCTACAAACATAACCATAAACCAAAAAACAAACAATCACGCAAAAAATAACTTTGCACACTCGCACATTACTAGGCTACTTGAAACTACAACAACTGAACGAAATACCACCTCTTCTCAAAAAATAACCAGCCCGAGGAGACCAAAACAAGAAGACGCAACACCTGCATAAACTGGATTCTAAATCATCCCAGCCAAACAAAATGAAACTAAAAACTCTCAAAATGAAACTAAAACTTTATGCTTACATATCTTATAAAATATTTTAGTTACTCAAATGTATAATGTAGTAGCGGTAAAGGTAATGGATAAATTCTTCAAAAGCCGCCAATACCTGAGCAAAAAAATCATTTTCAACAGCTTTGCCAGCATCAGTTCTTGTTCTACAGCTAAAGCAAGTATCACTAAAGCAAATAAAAAATACAACTTTATCACTGAATCATTCACTAAAACACCTCAATTAACCTCAATGACACAATCCCTGCAACTTCCCCTAAATATCCAATCAAATCAAAATTCAATCACATGAATTAAAGAAGAAAAAAGTAATACCTTTCCTGGCCAGCAGTGTCCCATATTTGAGCTTTGATGACTTTGGCATCAACATTAAGACTCTTGGTAGCAAATTCAACACCAATAATTGACTTTGATTCAAGATTAAACTCATTTCTAGTGAATCTTGAAAGCAGATTTGATTTACCCACACCTGAATCACCTATTGAAACCAACTTGAACAAGTAATCATACTCATCTTCACTTCTGTATCCAGCCATCTCTCTCTCTCTGAATAATTACAGATCTTTGTTTTTCACAGGGATGATTGTTATTTTTCCGGGCTGTCTAGATTCTTGGGCAGATCAAAAAATAGAAATGACCTAAACTAATTGAATAATCATTAGTTTATACGGCACCTCTCGGCCTCCAATCAACAGACTCAGGCAACATGCCATCATCATCATTCCTTATACGGTAAGTACGAAGAGTAGATACCTGAACGAGATTAACAATCTCACCACGGACAACGTATTCACATTCAATGACCTGAACTAATTAATTTAAAAAAGAGCAAATCAATAGGGAAAAAAAGACAAACAAAGTATAATAAGTTGAATAAAGAGGAATAGACATACCTTGGGATTGATGAATTCGAGAGTGATGGAGTGAGAAGGCCTGACGGTGTTGAGAGATTGAACGGGAGGAGTAGATGTGAAGAAACGAGAGAGAAGAGGCGTTGAAATAAAACTAGAATAAAAAATTCCTTCTGTGCAGCCCAAAACAATAAACATAGAGATTTGTGAATGTGTTTGTTTGCTTTGTTTCGCACGGATCGATGAGCTGGCCTCTCTGAGAATCGTTGGATATTTTGGTTTTGATGTTGGAGATCAAGCAGATAGTACATATTTTATTTGAGTAAAAAAAACAAAAGTTAATGAAAAAATTATTTAGTTTCTTTTCATTTTTTTAGAAATCTATACTTACATGTAAATAAATGAAGATCTTCATTTTTTTCATCTAAAAATAAGTTTTTTTAAATAGATTACTTTTTGTTTAAATATGAGTGGGGTCCTACCATGTCAACAGCGTGGGGCCCACAGTAAGGACATCAGCGACAAGTCAGCAGTGGGGAACCACCATATGGGACCCACTGTTGACACGTCGTGTCAGCATAGTTTTATTTATTTTTTAATAAAAATTTGAATATTTTAATTTATATGTATTGGCAACACTTTACGAGACCTATGCTAACATAATTAAAACATGTTGTAATATGGTAGATTATCATAACAACATCACGTAATTATGTTGTATAAGGCCGTTTATGGCGTAGTGTACACTCGATCGAATAACTCCTTTATCTAACAAATCTTGCAATTATGTCGGTAGTTCCTTCATTTCAATGGGCGCCATTTGATAAGGAGATTTTGAATCTGGTTCCGTTCCAGGAGCTAAATCAATCGTGAATTTGATCTCTTGATCCGGAGGTACTCCAGGTAATTCATCGGGAAATACATCAGGAAATTCTTTAACCATAGGAATATCTTCACTCTTTGGGGATTCTTTCTCCACATCCTTTATGTGAGGCAAATAAGCTTTGCATCATCGTCGTAATAATTTCCTTGTCTGAATCGCCGGTAGAAACTTCCTGTCTTGCTTCTTCCCTTTAAATATCGCATCCATTCCATTATTTGGACCTCAATTTCACTTTCTTGCTTCCACATTTGATATGCGCATCGTGGTTCGCTAACCAATCCATTCCGAGAATAACGTCGAATTCTCTTAACTTAAACGATATTAAAATATGCCTACCTACTATAACGATATCGCAACTAGGACAAATTCTACTGGCAGTAACTCTTTCCTGATTCGCTACCTCTATAACCAAATTAGATTCTAAAGGGTACGCAACACACTTTAATCTATCAACAATACTTTTATAAATAAAAGACCTAGTAGCTCTAGAATCCATTAACACTTTGAATTTTACTGAATTTATAACAAGCATACCTGCTACCACATCTGCATCTTGCACTGCATTTTTCATTGTCATGTTAAACATTCGTACCCTTGGCTGAGCTGTTTGTGCTAGTGGAGGCGGTGGTACATCAATCATAAGAACATTGGCTTTCTGAGTAGGTTCCTAACAATTCTTTGCCATATGGCCAACTTTCCCGCACTTAAAATAATTCATCTCTGGCTTCACTGTACCACTCGTGCATTCTGATGAGTAATGACCTTTCTGATTGCACTTGAAACACGTCATGTTGAGCTTATTACATCTTACAGGGTGTCTCTTTCCACAAGTCTTGCATTCCTGAACCTGGGGTCTATTGTCCCTTGTCGATTGTCCAACTTTCTGAAAACGACTCTTTTGATTCCCATTTCCAGGCTTAATCCTCTAGAATTCCTGACCAGCATTACTGACATTCTTCCCAAATTTTCCCCTAAACTTCTGACCAGCATTACTAACATTCTTCGCAGATCTTCCCCTAAACTTAGAGCTTCCTTGGTCGTGTTCGAATCCTCAAACTTCCTTTTATTCCCTTCACTTTCCCTTTTTGTTGCTTTTCTTTCTCCTTCTACAATCATTGCCTTCTGTACCACGATAGCATAGGTCCTTATCTCGGGAAGTGCCACTTGACTCCGAATCCACGGCTTAAGTCTGTGTTGAAATCTTTTAGATTTCTTCGCTTTTGTATTCACGTACTCGGGCACAAACCTTGTTAACTCAGAAAACTTTACTTTGTACTCCGCTATAGTCATATTCTCTTGCTTTAAATCCAGAAACCTCATCTCTAACTGATCTTGCATATAAATCGGTTAGTATTTCTCTAGGAACAATTCTGTAAACTTCTGCCAAGAAATAGCTTCTTCATCTTGCAACGCTTTGGTAGATTCCCACCAATAATTAGCCTCATCCTTACGATAATAACTTGCATACTTCATCTTCTTCTCGTCCTTAACTTTTGCTAACTCGAAGGCTTTATCCATTTCTCTTAACCAGGACTGAGCTTTAATCATATCGGGCAAACCTACAAATTCTGGGGGATGAGCGGATTGAAAGTGTTTGAAGTTTCCGATTCTCGAGGCTGGGGGTTGTTGTAGAATTTGAAAAAGTCGATTCATCATATGGGTATCTTGGTTTTAATCTTGATTTTGGGGTTGCGTTTCTTCTTTAAGGTGATTTGGTGAAGTGGCCATTTTATAAACCTGTTGAGCAATTATTTAGCAATATGATAGCATGGCATATATAACAATAATGATTCTTTATGAATAGCTTTACGATTTTTAAGTTTTACCCATTTGCACATACAATCCTATTACTACTACGCCATAGATTGGATTCTGCAACCCCAAGAAACCGTAACTAAAGTCCAAAAAAGCGTTGCTAAAGGCCAAAACAAGGCTATGGCGACTCTTTATCGGGGTTGCAATTTTAGGCATTGCAATAGAGTTTTTTGCAACCCCGGTGACACCCTATTGCAACCCTTGGTTATCCGTTACAGAAACGTGCTATTGCAACACCAATGGGGTTGCAATAGTCTTGAAAAGTGTTACAGTAGGGTTTGGGCTATCAGTACAATATTTATGGGCCCCACAATGGGCCCACATACGGGGTATCGATGCAACCTTTTTGCAACGCTTTTTAGTGTTTTTTGCAACGCTTTTTAGTGTTTTTTGCAACGCTTTTTAGTGTTTTTAGCAACGTTTTTAGTGATAATTAGCAACACTATAAAGACCTATTGCAACGCTTTTATAAAAATTTAATACTAGGAACTGTTTGTAAATTAACATGCCCATAAATAAGACCATTGTCTTAAAACCAACACAATCCACAAACCATAAACATCAGTCCACCAACCATAACATCAGTTTCCCCATACTACCACTACCATCACCATAAAACAAAAGCGGAAGTTTAAACAAGTTAAAGTTATAATTCAAAATCTAAACATAGTGGTACTGAGAAAAACAAAGTAGAACGAGAATGCTGCTAGAACGCTTCTGACTAGGTAGAACCACTTCCAGTAATAGGAGGTGGTTTACCTACAGGCTGAAGAATTTCTTCCTCCAACTCAGCGCTTTATAATTCTACAAGTTCTGCTTCTAGTTCATCCTGCAACATAAAGAAGACATTCAGACAAAAGAATACTTTCTGAATTAAAGGAACATTGATAAGCAGAAAATAATGTATTCTAACTGGGACTGCAAGAATCAAAAATAAAATTAATGATATAAGTGAACAACATACCTCATCAAAATTAGCTGTTGCACCAATCGGCGTGGCCAGTGCGTCTTGAATCTGTTTCATGTTTTCTGTTTACAGAAAACAAGCATCTGGGCAGAACAGAAGAGAAATCCAACAATTTTTATGTTTCTTTCCTTGCATGAAGCTTGCACAAGGCGCCCCCTGCAACTTTCCAAGCAAACACACATTTTCCAGCATTTTGTAAACTATTTGCATAGTCGTACACAATATGATGAATAGCAAGAGCATCATCATATATATCAATCATTTCGTGCTTACTCTGTTCTAATTCTTTGGCACTGTACAAAATCTGCATATGTAAGTTAAAACTCAGTTTTAGATATTTCATAATTCAGCCCCTTCTAAATTTTAGTTCTAATTCTTTGTGTCGACTGTACTGCATCATATATTAGACCTAAAACAGAGGTAGATGCATACATGTTGGTCCTCTCCATATGATGGGGAAATAACTGGGCCTTGAATTTTTTTGGGAACTCAACCTAGTTTAAAGAAGAAAGCGGATACAAAAAAAAACAAAGTTGAATGCATATCTACAATTTGAGTGCATTTCTTTAAACATTACTATATAACAAGCATTATGAACCTTATTTAAGATCTATAACTTTGTACAGAACTATAACTACTTCTGATATAACTTTGTACTTTAAGATCTTCTGGAAAATGAAATTAAATTCTTGCGAGCAGTGCGCCTAAGTCTAGTCATCTTCTTGCTTAACTGCCATGGTTAGATCAAACACAAATAAATTAGCAAAAAGGCTCATCAAGTAACTATTAAAACAATTCTAAATATCAAAACAATAGAGGCATTATATTCCCATTAAACTATGTGGCAACATTCTATCAATCCCTAGGAAAGGGTATTATAAGAGAGTTTTCAGGCTTTCAAGATTCAAGATTGTGAAATCAACATTTATCAAGATCAACGATTGGTCTCTTAAAGGGCTTCTCACATCTTACGAGAAAATCATTCCAAATTTTTTGAATATCAATAACAAAGTAGAGTATCATGGTTCTCGAATAAGTTTTCATAACTCTAGAGGATATTCAAATCAAACTCAAAAGTGAAGCATAATTCTAGTTGCAACATTTATAAATTTTTTACTTTTATTCTTTAACAATAAAGAACCCTTGATTGGAATATCCATCTTTTAAACATAATACGGGTGATCAACCCGTACTGACCTCCATCCGGTCATTAAGGTACCTATGGCAGTATTTCAGCCTTTATATGGGACTAGCCCCGCTAGCCTCTTGCTTGACTGGACTAGTCCCACTAGTCTCTTAAGTCTATATCCAATCTTTAGGAATTCATTTAGAAAACCTTTATATTGGAAGGCAAAGAAGTTTTAATGATATTCATTTTAGCATTACCAGTACGTGAAATCATTTGGACTCATTCAAGTCAAAAATCATTCTTAGGTTCAATTCAAGAATTCAAGGGAATAAACAAGTTGAAATAAAGATATCGAAAGTGAGGGAATGATCAATTGTCAAGTAAGATTTTACCAAGGCTGTTATCAGGATAGTTTCAAAGAACAACACATAAACATGGCAGAAGTTTATTATCATAGGAATCTAGGTTAATAAGATATGAAGTATGTAAGGTTCATTAAGTCGCTTAGGGTCAAAGGATCATGAAAATAGCAAAATATGAAAACAGGGTATAAGTGCTTGAAACAAAGGGTTACTATCAGGGTTTACCACAAGGTTCAATAATAATAATATGAAGATTCTTTACTCTATCAGTGCATAACATAATTATCCTTTCTATAATCAATTCACAGTAGAAGAAAGAGTTACTTGCCTCATAAAGCTTTCCGGTTTCACAAAATTTGAGCTACTTCTACCTAAGACCTCTTTTCCTTTCCTGGTTGAAATGCCTTCGTTCCAAATCTATAATACAAAATGAACCCTAATTAGAAATCTTATCAATTCCCGACATTTCTCAGAACGTCTATCATTCTACCCCAATCACGTTTATTAGCTTATCTTTTATACATATATTACACATAACACATAATAGGTTACCACCTTTATACACCTTATATCATCGGTTAACTCGATACTTTCCATATAGCAAGTAATCACATATTCACATAATCCGACACAAAATCTCATTAAAACATGTCGACTATAATCCTTATACATATCTATATACTTTATTTTCGAAAATCGGGCATGACGTATTCATAACTGCGCTTACCCTTATCATATCAATCAACCACCACAATCAATCATAATCGAGTATACATAATCACTTTTTAAAACTTAACTCTTAACACGAATCACGCATCTCAACTTTATACGATTAACAACTAATGACTTAGCATAACGAATCAAAGCTACAATACAAGACTCGAATCCTTAGTTTTTTTAAAACCGAATACAGATCCTTGTGATCATTTTAACGATAAACACATATCACTTTGCATGCAAATCGAAATTAGCATATTCATCTCATATAACACAAAATCTCTTAGAACAGTTAACATGCAATTTGGTTTCTTAAAATTATATAAACTACCATGCATATTATATAACGCTCCAAAACATGTGTTAACCTTATCATCCTCAAAACCATTCTTATGCTTTTTTTATAAAAATTCGAACAAAAAAGGTTCCCTAATTCGACGAAACTCACAATTTTAACATACAAAAATTTCTTAGCTTTCACATAATCCTCAATCAATCAATACAAGACTTCTAAACATCAAATACCTTTAAAAATCATTTTCTTAAATTTTTTTATCAGAAATTCGAACCAAAAATATGATCAAACCGAATGAAACTTTAGAAAATCCAACATGCATCCATTTGTAGTAACATGCATCAAGATTTAGTGACATGCATTAACACTTATTCAACTAATCACATAATCAACTTCCAATAATCATTATATCCAAACTTTTAAGAACAAAACTTGATTTGAAAACCAAGAACTCAAGAAAACATCTAACAAGTAACATGCACTCTATATCACATCCTATTTACACTAAATAAATTCAAAGATCCAATTTTTACAAACCCACCGGTTCCCATTTGGTCATGGCCTGTGGTGGTCGAACTCGAGGGTGCCATGCACGGGCCTCCCTTCGAATTTTGGACCTCTAAACCATATAACTAATATATTATACACCCTTATGAACATACACCAAGAAATTATACTTTTCTTGGATATAATCAAAGAGAGGGTTTTGTAAAACTAAATCAAGAACTTAAATGTAAGTGATGTTAAGATAGAGGATTGGAAAAGATTAATATTGATGGTGAAATCTTTGAAAATCGAGTAAAACTTGAGGTTGCATGTAAGAGAGAGAGAGAGAGAAGAACTCGCGAGAGAGAAGAGAAAAGAGAGAGAGTGAGCCGGGGGGACAAAGAAGAAGGCACTACTAGAAAAAACACCTTATACATCGGTTAAAACCGATGTCTATGTAAAAAAGTATGATGTCTTCGCGACTGATGTTAAAGATATTTTCTCATAGACATCGGTCAACGTTTCTGGAAAATTTTTGATGTCTAATTAACATTCTTGTTATCTAATTGAGTAATATCAAGTATAGAAAAGCAATATTATAACGGTTAGGCCTATTTAAAACTATAGAACACAAGCAATATTTATCACTTAACATTGATTAAAAAGAAAAAACCGATGTCTCAAACTTATTAGACATCAGTTGTTTTTAAAAAACCGATGTTAATTTGAACAATATGCATCGATTATTTTCTAAATAACCGATGTTAATCAATAAATAGACATCAGGTATTTATTTTTGAATCGATGTTATTACCTTGTTTACATCTGCTAATATTCCTTTATTAATATCGAATATTAGACAATGCATTAATCACAATACTGAAAAAAATTAATTCTCAAAACTCAACCAATACATATATATCATTACTCAATTGAATTCAAGATCAACAAATTCTTAATGTGTACAACTAATCTCAAATATGTCTATCATTCTAAATAAACTATTCTGGTGATAAGTACAACTAATGTGTAAAATTACAGTGTTGCCAAGCATTCTCAGCTAAATCCCCAACCTTCTTTGACCCTCTTTCTCCATCTCCCAAGTGCATCTCTAACATTAACCATAGAATCTGAAAACAAAATGAAGTTGAAACTTATAATCAGATCATGTGTAGCACCTAGTATATCTCTGTACAATTTGAAAGGGCAATCAAAATGTGAGTAACAATTAAGGTCAATTTGAATCTGTTTATTGTTTTTGTTTATAGCAAAAGCCTATATAGTTAATAGCAAACTATGTTGTTGACCTAAAAGCATAGCAAAGACTATTTCTTGTGTGAAGTCAAAGTCTACTAGTAAGGATGTGATATACATCGAATGTGATCTAAGATAGTGTAATTGCTACTTTAATGTTGTTTGAAAATAATAAGAAAACTCCAAAACTGCAACTACCAAAGACAAGTATTTAGATGGATCATTTAATTGCATACCATAAGATGTGTATGACACAAGTAGAGATTTAGATGTTGTTATCATAAGAACTTAAAAAAACAGAGTAGCTTGAGATGGGTGAACCAGTATGGTCGAGCTATGGAGGCTTAATCTTGTGATGCTGCTCCTCTTGACGCTTTGTGAATGCTTTTCTCCCTTAACACACACACACACACATCTGTCAATCTTCTATGCAACACAGTAAACAAACATAGTGACGGAACCAAAATTTTAAAATAGTCTGGGCTAAAACAAAAAATCGTCAATATTTTGGTGCTAACTGGGTTTTGATGGAAAAAAATCTACTAAATTTTAATTAAAAGTTGGGATTTGAAAATCTGGGAGTTCAGCCAGGGTTTGCTCCCATGGTTCCGCCCCTGCACACACATACACAAATGGAGTTTGAGCACATTTTTTAGAAAAAAGACAGGAATGGACTCATACACTAATAAATTCATTTGTTTTGTTTGTGTATGATAACACAGAAGCGAGGATGGAGCAGGGTGAAGCAATAGATACTTGTGGAGTGCAAAGCGCATATTTCCTAGGCTTCTGCTTAATATACCACCATTGTGAGATGGTTTGCAAGATTGAAGGTTTCCCTGCTGGTCAATGCCTTGGGTTAGTACCTCATTGCATTTGTCTAGGCACTTGTCAACAACAATCTCCTTCTAGCCCACCACTAGTAAATCCGCCTGAATCTCCTCCACCTGTGCCCCAACCGCAGCCAGAATATTCTCTGCCCCCGCCACAGCCAGGGTATTCTCTTCCTTCACCACCACCGGGATATACTCCAACATTTACAGCTGATCTCCAGTGATAATACTTTTTAACAAATAGAAAACAGATTTATCTTGAATTGTTTGTTCAACTTTTATTGACTTATCGAGTGAGTTGTATCATTCTGAGACTTGGTATCATGGTATGACAAGTAATAATACATTCATAATTTTTTAAAACAGAGCTTTGTATTGCAAATTAATCCTAGTATTGACAAGGAGGATTCCCACAAGTAAATACCACTATACCCGGCATTGTAGCCTTGTAAAAGATGCCCCTCTTTCCTTGGTAAGAAGAGGTCGAGAGTTCGAACCAAAGTAAAGGAAAGGTGTATGATCATTTAAATTTATTGCATTGACCAACCTATAAAAAGAATAAAGCCTATTGCTCTTCTGGTTATTCAATCTTATCAATCCATCGACCACATATTTAAAAAAGATCATAAATTTGTACCTTCAGATATGTTTGATGGCTCAGGCTTCATAGATTGCATTAATTTTAGCAGGAAGTTGTAAGGACGTGTATTTTGAATTGTACATTATACAACAATGAACTATTTTGCTTAATAGAAGTCTTCTTTCTATGTAGCAGGAAAAAATATACGGGGCAAAAATAATTGTTTTACTTGTACTGTATGTTACCGGTGTGACTGTGCCAGATGCTTGACAGACAAGAGTATGTGTCAGGCGCCTAAAGTTTTAATTTAAATTTACGTTTTCGCTGCGTTTATGTGCTGAAACCCTTCAATGGCATCAGAGCTACTTGCAAAAAGTTTTTAATTCGTTTATGTGTTTAACTGTTTTCGATATATGAGCATGTACGTGATTCGCCATGATTTGATGTTGATATAATATGCTTATATATGTATGGTTTTGAATATATGATATTCATGTGAGTTGTATAATCATAAGATGATTATGTAATCTGTATATATACTGATATATACTGATATATACATGATTTATGTTTGTTCTAATTATGAGAATCATATTAGATACGGATTCTGAATTGGCTGCTGCAGATTTGCTGAAATCTAGGCTGGTGTCCGATTTACGCAAACGAATACCCTATTCCATAGGTAAACGAGCGTCTGAACAAAACTGATAGCTAAAGCTATTAACGACTCGTCTGTAATAGGTAAACGAGCATCTGAACAAAACCTATAGCTAAAGCTATCAACGACTCATCTGTAAGGCGTTTGACGTCGTTTACTGCCCGTAAACAGTGATTCTTGTTTTTCTGATTTGATTCTAATTTTTCTGATTTTTGTCATATTTTCTTTTTATGATTAGATCATGGATAATATGATATGTTAAGATCAGATTATGTGTTTTAACATGCTTTTATGTGTTGTATGAGCATGGTGGATGGTTATGGCCTTTCGACCTTAGTGTAATGGTTTTTGTTTTGGTTTTAAATACGACTTGCATGTCGTCAATCTTTGTATTCATAAATCTCGAATGTAACTCGAGTTATTCTTGTAAGTTCATTAGATTAGTTTTACTTTCAATCATGAAATGTAATTGAAGACTCAAGAAGGCTATCCAATGGAGGTGATACAAAGAAGAAGACGAGGCATACAAGAAGTCTAAATAAAGAAGAAGACTTATGTAATAAGTAGTTGTATTTATTTCCATCACCATATTAGATTGACATTGATCTTTATCATGAGCTTGATAAAGATCACATAGGATGGGGCCATAACCAAACACATTTACTTTATTGCACTTTACATTTACTTGTTTATTTAATTTTATATATGAGATATATGCCTATGTTTACCATGCGATGATAGATTTAGGTGAACTTAAATCAATATAAGGCGTGCTCTAGAAAATCTAGAATAGGAATCGTTTCTTGCCTTAACAATAAATATTATGAATACGATCATGAGATTCTTGTGTTTATGAAATACGTAATTGTATATGAATTTTCAATATTGAGAGAAAGGATGATTCTGTCAACAACATATTTATATCTGTAAGAAAGGGTTATTAAGTGACGCCTCTTGACAATGCTCCACCCGATCTGGGAATCATCTGATTATCGATTATTGATTTGAAATATTTAATTTAAAAGGAAGAATCTCTTTATAATATGATTATGATTGTAACGTAATATAATCCCTCTAAAATTAAATAATGTCAAGTAGTAATTGGCCAATGACACAACGGGCTTGTGTCGGTCATAGCCTTCCAACATGGTAGAAAGTGGTTCTTATTTTTAAATCATTGTCGTTTCGTGCTACAGCCGAGGGCTTTGATTTCGAAATAAGAAATACTTTTCTATTACATAGAGATGTGTACATTGAATTGGAATCTAAAGGTCGGTACGTGCTACAGCCGTGGGCCGTTGGAAACTGATTCAATTGTACGAAATATTGGGTTAAACTTGACTTAGAATATTGAGTTTGTCGTGCCACAGCCGTGACTCAATTATTCAAGAGGCTAAAATTATATTAGGGAATAACATAAGATGTAATTGACAAGAGTTGTCTGCCTATTGAACATCACATGACGTTTTGTGCCACAGCCAAGGTTGTGTGATGGAATGTAGGATCCCTATTCCCACTAGCATTATGAATGCTTAATTTTCACTTAGGGGGTAGAAAAAATTAGATAAACTAGTGGGAGACACTTATGAATAAATACCCGATTCATATAGTGTTTTGAAATGAAATTGAATATTTGCTAAGTGTTGTTCCGTGTTTATCATTTACAAATTTACTATATTCGTCATGTCTTCTGCACTATCACTCCGGAGCATACTAGATGCTCACGAGTTGACTGGTCCTAATTTAGCTGTTTGTTTTCACTATAACAAGTTGGGGCACTGGAAGAGGAACTGCAAGGTTTACCTTGCAGAATTGAAGAAGAAGGGTAGTGAGACTACCGCTTCTGATTCAGGCATGTTCATGATCGAAGTTAATATGTCACTAGGTCAAATTTCTACTTGGGTATTAGATACCGTCTGTGGTTCTCATATTTGCAATTCGTTGCAAGGACTAAAGGGAAGTAGGACTCTTGAAAAAGATGAGGTGATTCTATGTATGGGTAATGGAGCAAGGGTTGCGGCCATATCTGTAGGATCATTTAGTTTACATATGCCTACGGGCAAGACTATTATTTTGAATAATTGTTATTACGTTCCCTCTATTGTGAGGAATATTGTTTCTATTCCTATGTTGGATGTGGATGGTTTTTCATTTATTATTAAGAATAATGAATGTTCTATCTTTAGAGATAATGTTCTTTTTGGATGTGGCATTTTAAATAATGGTCTGTATGTATGTGACGTAGAGCATGATTTACTTCAGATTGAACAAACTAATAAAAGAAAATGAGATGATGAAAATCTGACCTATTTATGGCACTGTAGGCTAGGTCATATTAGTGAAAATAGACTGCGGACATTGCATAAGGAAGGGTTACTTGACCCCTTTGATTTTGAATCATATCCTACATGTGAGTCTTGTCTATTGGGTAAAATGACCAAATCTCCATTTAGTGGACATGGGGAGAGGGCTGCAGATTTGCTAGGATTGGTACACACAGATGTATGTGGACCAATGTCTACGCAAGCCATGGGTGGATTTTCATACTTCATTACTTTCATAGATGATAGATCTAGATTCAGATATGTGTATTTGATGAAACACAAGTCTGAAGCCTTTGAAAAGTTCAAAGAATATAAACATGAAGTGGAGAAACAAACCAAACATAGTATTATAACTCTTCGATCAGATCGAGGTGGTGAATACTTGAATGGAGAGTTTCTAGATTATCTCAAAGAAAATGGTATAGTCTCCCAGTGGACTCCTCCATATACTCCACAGTTAAATGGGGTATCTAAAAGGAGAAATCGAACTTTGTTAGACATGGTTCGGTCCATGATGAGCTATGCGAATCTTCCAGTATTCCTATGGGGTTATGCATTAGAAATCTCAGCATATTTACTGAATAAGGTGCCTTCCAAATCTGTTCCTCAAACACCATATGAGATATGAAAAGAAAGGAAACCGAGTCTTAAAAATGTTAAGATTTGGGGATATCTAGCTTATGTCAAGAAAGTTGACCCAGATAAGCTGGAATCTCGATCCGTAAAATGTAATTTTGTGGGATATCCTAAAGAGACTTTGGGGTATTACTTTTACACCGATCATCGGGTGTTTGTCTCCAGACATGCTACCTTCTTGGAAAAGGAGTTTATCCTTGAAGGAAACAGTGGGAGCAAAATTGAACTTGATGAAGTTCAAGAAGCACAAACTACTACGGATCAAGTGGAAACACCTGTTCAGAATGAACAACCTTCTGTGGAACAACCCATTCGTAGGACAGGGAGAGTGTCTCGCCAACCTGAGAGGTATTATGGTCTTGTCATTGAGAATGGCAATGAGTTGTCAATCATTGATGATGACGACCCTGTGACCTATAATGAGGCTATGAGTAGTGTTGACTCAGAGAAATGGCATAGTGCCATTATATCCGAAATGGAATCTATGTATACCAACCAAGTATGGACTCTGGTTGAGGCGCCTGAAGGTGTTAAGCCTATTGGGTGCAAGTGGGTATACAAGAGAAAGATTGGAGTAGATGGCCAGGTGGAGACCTATAAGGCCAGGCTCGTGGCAAAAGGATTCAAACAAAGACAAGGGATTGACTTTGATGAAACTTTTTCGCCTGTAGCCCTGTTAAAATCAATTCGGATTTTGCTTGCGACTGCTGCTTACTACGACTATGAGATTTGGCAAATGGACGTGAAAATGGCCTTCCTCAATGGGGAACTTGAGGAGGAAGTGTATATGACACAGCCAGAGGTTTTCTTTCCAAGAGAAATGAACACCTAGTGTGTAAGCTGCTACGAACCATATATGGTTTAAGGCAAGCTTCTCGTAGTTGGAACATCCGTTTTGATGAGACAATCAAAGAGTTTGGTTTTATCAAAAACATAGATGAACCATGTGTCTACAAGAAGGTTAGTGGGAGCGCGGTAACATTTCTTGTATTGTATGTGGATGACATACTTCTTATAGGAAATGATATACCGATGCTACAATCAGTCAAAGTATGGCTATCAAAGAACTTCACCATGAAGGACTTGGGAGAAGCATCCTACATTCTCGGTATGAAGATCTATAGAGATAGATCTAGAAGAATGATATGTCTTACCCAGGATACATACATCCAGAAAGTGCTTAAAAGGTTTAGCATGGAAAACTCCAAAATAGGTCTCATACCAATGAGCCATGGAGTGCCCCCTTTCGAAAAAATGTCTCCTAAGACACCTGAGGAAAGAGAGCGTATGAGTAAGATTCCTTATACTTCAGCAATAGGATCTATCATGTACGCGATGTTGTGTACAAGGCCTGATGTTGCTTATTCAATTAGTGTGACGAGCAGATATCAGTCCAATCCAGGTGAAGACCACTGGAAAGAAGTGAAAAACATCCTTAAGTACTTGCGAAGGACTCAGGACATTTTTCTTGTTTTTGGTGGTGAATCTGAGTTGAAAATAGAGGGTTATACTGACTCTAGTTTTCAATCAGAAAGTGATAGCAAATCCATGTCAGGGTACGTGTTTACTCTGAATGGTGGTGCGATTAGTTGGAAGAGTTCCAAACAGTCTACAACGGCTGACTCCACAGCGGAAGTAGAATATATAGCTGCAAGTGAGGCTGCAAAAGAAGCCGTTTGGATGAGGAAATTTGTTTCTGAGTTGGGAGTTATTCCTAGCGTTGAAGTGCCTATTGTGTTGTATTGTGATAACAACGCAGCAATAGCATAAGCCAAGGAACCTAGGTCTCATAGAAATTCCAAACATGTCCTGCGGCGCTTTCATCTAATTAGGGAGATTGTTGAAAGAGGAGATGTCAACGTTGAGAGAGTTGATACACACAACAACGTAGCAGACCCACTCACAAAGCCACTTTCTCAGAGTCACTTTGATCGTCATAAAGACAAGACGGGTATTAGATACCAGAGTGATTGGCTTTAGTACAAGTGGGATATTGAAAGAGATATGCCCTAAGTCCAATCATGTATGAGGATTTAGGAATAACTTTTATGTAATCTATTTTGATTTCATTGATATTAATAAAAGACTTGTTTTGTTTTTTATTGCGGGCTCTATCTATTTAAATGTTTAAATAAGATATACCACAGTTTAGAGTAAAGTTTTTTATGGATTGTGATGAGATCATAATAATGAGACCTAAAAGATGATAACTCTAAACTTAAATAGTTCCTGGTCGTAGGATTACTAACTGGTAATTAATAATCCGCAAAGATCGGTACATACTATGTTTGCTTCATTATGAAGGATGTCTATTCTCATAGACATTTGTGTGGTGACACTATAGCTAGTATGTAGGTGCTTATTATAGAATAAGTTCACTAAACATGATTCACACAGCTGAATAACTGATGGAGTTCACTCACGTGTCAGCAGTTGTTCACATAGTGATAGTTGTACAAGTATCCTTAGACTTGAGGTCATCATAGTCATCTTGTGTACACTAAACTATGCTTTGGTTTAGTTCTTAGTCTCAAAAGACAATTATAAGGGCTCTACTGGGTATAAGAATTTGTACACGAAGATATTGTATGATCAATAAAGGATCTACCCCTTCCAGTGTAGGAAGAGAATGTTCAATGCTGATCCACTTATGTTAGTTCAGGAATCTCTGGCCAGAGTGAATGAAATTAGAAAGGAGTTTCTAATTTACATTAAATAGAACTAAGCATAGTGAATGGGAAAGCAAGTGATTAAATAAGATAGGCTTGACACAAGTTCCATGCCTTGTATTTAATCGTGACATTGCAGGGTCGAAGGAATTGATTGTACGGTAACTACTCACTGAATAGGTTCTTGGTATTCTAAGCAGTGAATTCGTATTATCCGGATAATCGCGATATGCTGAGAAGTATCCCTCACGATGTAGAATAAATATGATCAATTAATTAATCATATTTAATGAATTAGAGAATTTATATAAATAATGATAAAATAGTTTTATTATTATTTATTTCTACTACCGGCTTAATATTGAACCTACAGGGTCACACCATAAAAGAGAATGATTTAATGGTGGAGGAATTAATTAATAATGGCTGATAATAATTTATTTATGAAATAAATAATTAATTGGCAAATTTAATAATTGATTAAATGAGATTTAATTGATTATAAATTAATTAAGAAAAGGTTCTTAATATTATTAATTAAGAATTTAATTTTTGGAAATTAAATCAAGTGAGAGAATTATTTCTAAAGAGTTTAGAAAAAAGGATTAATAATTAAAAGGTGTTTTAATTATTAGTGAGAATAATAAAGGGTTAATAATAATAATATTTTATGGGAAAATTTTCAGCTGAAAATTTTGCCTATAAATATACTATTATAGACCCTATTTTTGCCTCAACCAAAAAAATTTACAAAACCCTAATTCTCTCCATCTCCTCCTCTTTCATTACATCATTTTCTTGGTGGATACCGGTGGAGTGCTTCACACTTGAGGAGCAGCTGCTAAGGATCTCCGTTCATCATTTTTGGATCGCCATTAAAGACCTCTATCTTTCCATTAATGTAAAGTTTCTTAAGGTAAACATACTGAACTATGAATTAAATATTATTTTTCGCATGGATCCTGCGGAGGGTTTCGGTTTATTTTAAGATTTAAATTTACGTTTTCGCTGCATTTATGTGCTAAAAACCCTTCAACTTATACCTTTCACACTGATGATATTACTGAGTTGAGAAGATATCTTAAAACCATGTTCATTAGTTATAAAGATCAAACTTTAACATGTGAAAGATTAACTTCTGAAAATCTTGCTTATATAAAGAGGAATAATTATTTAGAAAAAGAGTTAGTCATGTTCCATCAAACTCAGAAAGATAGAGATGATGCCTTTTATGTTAGGGATGAAGTCTTAAAAATGAATGAATCTCTAAAAACTGAGTTAGAAAAGGAAAGAGAGATTATCAGGTTTTGGACTAACTCTGGTAAAGCAACTCAGGATATTCTTAGTAGTGGAAACTGGAAAGGGGGCTTAGGTTATGGAGATGATAAGAACAGTAAGGGAACTGTAGAAACTGAGCATATAGTTGTTAAACAAAAACCAAAGATAAATCCTGTTAAGTTTGTAACTGCAAAGTCTGATATCGAGAAATCAAAATTTAAGGAGAAAGTAACTTTTGACAAACCTAAACAGGATAAGCCAACTGAAGTTAACATAGGCTTAATGACTAAGAAACAGCTTAAGCATAAGCTGAAAGATGTTAAGAATGTAAACAAGGTAAAGCCACCTAGGAAAAATAGGAATGGAAAGGAAGGTGTGAACAAAAGTAACAATTATAAGCCTGTTCCTAATACTCCTAGAAAAACATGTCATAACTGTGGAAATTCTAACCATCTGGCTTCTTTTTGCAGGAAGAATAAGAATATAAACTCCTTACCTTCAAAATCAGGAGTTAAGAGTCAGTTTGTTAGATATAAGCCACAAAATCCTTGTTTTCATTGTGGTAGTTTATGGCATTCCATTTATACTTGTAAGGAATATCATAGTTTGTACTATGATTATTATCAAATAAAACCTTCTATAAAGAAAGTTAGCATTATTCCTTCTAGTATAAGTTCTGATGCAAAGTCTAATTATGCAAATTCTGATAAGAAAACTGTTAACATAAACTATGATGCTAAATCCGCTGCAAATGTTAACAAACTTAAAAAGGCCAAAGGATCCAAGCAAGTCTAGGTCCTTAAAACTAATCATTAGTGGTCTTTGTGATTGCAGGGCAACAGGAAGAACATCCTAGTTCTGGACAGTGGATGTTCAGGACATATGACTAGAAATAAAGTCCTGCTATCAGACTTTGTGGATAAAGCTGGCCCAGGTATTTCTTATGGAGATGGCAACATTGGAAAAACTCTGGGATATGGCAATATGAATCTTGGGAATGTCATTATTGAAAAAGTAGCTCTGGTCTCAGGACTTAAACACAATATGCTGAGTGTGAGTCAAATCTGTGACAGAGGTTATCTTGTGGATTTCTTTGAAGAACACTGTGAAGTTGTAAGCAAATATACATGCAAAGTTGTTCTGAAAGGATACAGGCATGGTAACATATATGAAGCCAAGCTTTCAACAAGTACTGATGGTTCTGCAATCTGTCTGTTAAGTAGAGCATCAATTGAAGAAAGCTGGGATTGGCACAAGAAACTCTCTCATTTAAATTTCAACAATATAAATGAACTAGTCAAGAAAGATCTTGTGAGAGGACTGCCAAAATCAGTATTTGCTCCTGATGGCCTTTGTGATTCTTGTCAGAAGGCAAAACAAAGAAAATATTCATTCAAGAGCAAGACTGAATCATTAATTCTTGAGCCTTATCACCTACTACATGTTGATCTATTTGGTCCAGTTAATGTCATGTCTATTGCATAGAGGAAATATGCTATGGTCATAATGGATGAGTTCACCAGATACACATGGGTGTATTTCTTGTACACAAAAAGTGAAACTGCATCTATCTTGATTGATCATGTCAAACAACTGGATAAATTGGTCAAAGACTCCATGAAAATCATAAGGAGTGATAATGGCATTGAGTTCAAGAATTTGATTATGGAAGAGTTCTGCAAAAACCATGGAATAAAGCAGTAATTCTCCGCTCCTAGAACTCCACAGCAAAATAGAGTTATTGAAAGAAAGAATAGAACTTTTATTGAAGTTGCACGAACTATGCTTGATGAAGCAAAGTTACCAACCTACTTTTGGGCTGAAGCTGTGCAGACTGCTTGTTTTACTCAGAATGCAAAACTTATCAACAAGCATGGAAAAACACCATATGAGATGGTGAAGAAAAAGAAGCCAAATCTGAAGTATTTTCATGTATTTGGATGCAAGTGTTTTGTTCTTAAGACTCGTCCCGAACAGCTATCCAAATTTGATCTAAAAGCTGATGAAGGAATTTTTGTTGGATATCCACTTTCTACAAAAGCCTTCAGAGTCTATAATTAAGAACAAGGGTTATCATGGAATCTATCAATGTCTCTTTTGATGATAAGAAAATTACTGGACTTGAAGATTTCAATGATCATGATCAGTTAAAATTCGAAAATGAAGTTTTTAATTCTGATTCTGTAAATCCTGACAATCTAAATCCTGATACTGCAAACTCTGATGGATTAAACTCTGATGTTATTGAAACTGTGGTGACTACACCTAAGGAAAATACACCTGTGCAGGGGGAGCATACTGAAGATCCAACCACATCTCAAGAAGCATCAGAACCTACAACAGGCTCTTCAAGTTCTGATGGGCCAAGTTTTGATAATTCTGGAAACTCATGTTCTGATATTTCCGGAAACTCAAATAATGAAGGATCCAACTCAGAGAGCATAATTTCAGGGGGAGCATTAGAAAATGTTTATGGAGACAGCATGGATCATGGGGGAGCATCTAGTTCTAGAGAGAACCTTCCATCTGCAAGAAAGTGGAATAAAGCACATACACCTGACTTAATTATTGGAAATCCTGATGCAGGTGTCAGAACTAGAACAGCTACATCAAATGAATGTCTTTATTATTCTTTTCTTTCTCAGACTGAACCAAAGAAAGTGGAAGAAGCTCTTCAAGATGCTGATTGGGTGCAAGCAATGCAGGAAGAGTTGAATAAATTTGAAAGAAATAAAGTCTGGACCCTAGTGCCAAGACCAAGGAACAGATCAGTTATTGGTACAAAATGGGTGTTTAGAAACAAAACTGACAGTGATGGCATAATTACAAGGAACAAAGCAAGGCTGGTTGCAAAAGGATACTCTCAACAAGAGGGAATTAATTATGATGAAACATTTGCACCAGTTGCTAGATTGGAAACCATAAGGATATTTTTGGCTTATGCTGCTCACAAGAAGTTTAAAGTCTTTCAAATGGATGTGAAAAGTGCTTTTCTCAATGGGAATTGAAAGAAGAGGTATATGTTGAACAACCTCCTGACTTTGTAGATCCCAAATTTCCCAATCATGTCTACAAGCTTGATAAAACACTTTATGGCCTTAAGCAAGCTCCAAGAGCATGGTATGAGACATTAGCTCAGTTTCTTCTGGAAAGTGGATTTAACAGAGGAACTATTGACAAAACATTGTTCTACCTCAACCATGGAAAGGAATTACTTTTGGTGCAAATATATGTTGATGATATTATTTTTGGTTCTACAAATGACAGACTTTGTAAGAAGTTTGCCAATCTGATGCAGTCAAGATATCAAATGAGTATGATGGGAGAACTTAACTATTTTCTGGGCCTTCAAGTCAAGCAGAATGAAGAAGGAACTTTTATTTATCAATCTAAGTACACCAGAAATTTGTTGAAGACATTTGGAATGCAGGATTGTTCAAGTGCATCCACTGCAATGGCCACTGCAACAAAATTGGATAAAGATACTGGTAAATCAGTAGATATTATTGATTACAGAGGTATGATTGGCTCTCTACTCTATCTAACTGCAAGTAGACCTAATATCATGTATGCTACATGTCTTTGTGCAAGATTTCAAGCAGATCCAAGAGAACCTCACTTAAGAGCTGTGAAAAGAATTTTCAAGTACCTTAAGGGTACAGCTGATCTGGGATTGTGGTATCCTAGAGAATCAGACTTTAAGCTAATAGGTTACTCAGATGCAGATTTTGCAGGATGCAAAATTGAGAGGAAAAGCACAAGTGGAAGTTGCCAATTTCTTGGAGGCAGATTGGTTTCTTGGTTTAGCAAGAAACAGAAGTCAATTTCCACATCAACTGCAGAAGCAGAATACATAGATGTAGGAAGCTGTTGTGCACAGATTCTTTGGATGAAGAATCAGTTACTGGATTATGGGTTTGAATTTTCTAAAATCCCTATTTACTGTGATAATCAAAGTGCTATTGCTATGACAGGTAATCCAGTTCAATACTCAATGACAAAGCACATCAGCATAAGGTACCACTTCATAAGGGAACATGTGGATGAAGGTACAGTGGAATTGCATTTTGTTCCCACAGATCAACAACTAGCAGATATCTTCACAAAACCACTGTGTGAAGCTACTTTTACAAGATTGGTAAATGAACTTGGAATGGTTTCAGATTCTTTCTCTAAATCTGCTTAGTTTATGTTCTGATACATCAGACTTTATGATCAATATTTACAGATATTACATCTTTGTGTATTCTGTGCTTAATTAGAAATTTTCTAAGTGCTGATTGTTGTCTGATGTGAATTTCTAAACTCTGATAGTGATATGAATGTTTCTGTGACTATTCAATCTAATGAGGATAACTGTGCTAGATGCTGACCTAGTAGTCTTTAATATACTAAAGATCCCATGTTTGAAGTAATTGTTTATGTGGAAATCTTTTAACACAAGCAAATTCTGATATTGAGCTTAGTTAAGTTTACTTTGTGTATCTTATTACTAAGTCAAAAACTAGAATAGTGCTTCTTATCTGTTAAGTTCTGATGTTAGTAAATCTGGTGGACGAACTAAGTGTAGATAAGTCTCACTTATCAAAAGAAAAAGAAAAGAAAAGAAATAAAAATCAGGCACTGCTTTGAGATCTAGAGTAAAAATGTGGAAGGGAAGACCCAAGTGCATTGCTGGTATTAAGTAATATGCATTAGAAAAGCAAAATAAATATTTTCTTGGTGACTTTTCACAGTCTATGATTACTGGAGAAATACTCTGATAACAACATAAATTCTGATAAGCAGTCGTGACTCACTTACACTGAGAAGCCACTGTAAAATAGAATTTCAAAAGATGCATGAAATGAGCACAAAACAGTTGAGGTGGACTCATGCATAAACTCATTCTAAAGTAGACTTCAAAATAATGACAGATTTTGAGTAAAGTTCTTAGTTATGCCTTGTTTCTAAGATGCACTGAAGTGAATCAGACTTTACTCTTTATCTGATATTTAGCTTAATGCACACACTTACACTCCATATGAATGATAAAAATTAATGTGGTGCTCAATGTTATTTTAGATGAACAGTCTATGTGTAAGGTTGCATAAATTCTGAGGACAAGTTCTGATGGAAGTTCTGATGATTAAGTTCTGATGAAACCATATCAGTATTTGTGTGAAGAATTACAGGAATACACATTCACTTTTCGAGTTAAGGAGCCATATTCTGATGACTTTTAACTCCTGATAATAATCAAGTTTTGATGCTGACGTGGCAGTATTTATTTACTTGGTTTATTTTTGGTCATTACTTGAACAATAATATTTTTACAGAATATTGGTTAATGTGAGATAAAACAGTCATAATCATTGTAGGTTAGTGGTTAACGTGTTTGTCCTGAAAAATGCATGTGCACGGTAATTATTGCTTATTTTACGTGCTCATTAACTCTCATTCTAACCATTTACTAACTGTTCAAATGGTGCCAGGTGTAAAGTGTATCCCATGCTTCAAAAATATGACTGTTGAGTATAGAGAGTATATATATGAGAGATAAAAGATTTTCTAATCTTTTACTTACTTTTATATTCTAAATCTCTTTTACTCTCTCTCTCTCTCTCTCTCTCTCTCTCTCTCTCTTATTTTCTGAAGCTGTTTTTCTCTCAGGACTTTTTACAAACACTTTGCAAACATTCTCTTATTCACTTAATTTCTTACAGAGATGGCACCAAAAGACATAATTTTTGATGGAGCTAAGTTTGTTCCTAATAACTTCTCCACTATTCTTAGCAAGTCAGAAGCCCCATCAGAACTTCATTTCATTCAGGACTTTCTTGCTAGTTATGATATTAGGTACGCTCTGACCGAACCTGAAGCAGTCTCTGGTACTCAAGTACTAGAGTTCTGGAGAAGCAGAGTATATGATGATGGTGGTGCTCAAGGGTCCCCAAGTATTATTTTTTTATCAGGGGAGGATGAGCATGTCATGACACTGGCTACGGTTCGCCAAGCACTGCAGCTGCCTGATAACTGTGTTTATTCTACTGTTGAAGAGCCAGTTCTTCAAAACATGATGGCCGGTCTGGGGTATGAGAGGAAATTGCCTAAGCTGGGTCAGTTGAAGAGATCCTACATAAGGAGGGAATGGAATTTTCTTTGACTGCATAACCAAGGCTTTTGCAAATAAATGTTCTAATTTCGATGCAATTCCCATATTCAGCCAACAAATCGGGTATGCTCTCATAAATCAAACTGATTTTGATTATGCAAGTGCTGTCTTAGGTTTTATTGGGGATAAAATGACAGAAGATAGAAATACTGTTTATTTTGCTAGATTCTGTCATCTTATCTATAGTTTTTGTTGTGATAATAAGCCCCAATCTGCTAGTGAATTAATTTCATCATTCAGACTAGCTAAAAGAGCTTTTAATGACTTATTATCTACTGATAATAAGAAGGCTGTGTTAAGACCCCTCCTAGTTCATTTATCTTTCAAACAAGCCTTAATAACCTATGATCCCGTTAAATACACTGAATTATATCCTGATGTCCAACCATCAGAACCTCATCCATCAACACCTACCACCTCTACACAAACACCTCAAATTTCTCAACCTCAACCTTCAGATCCTACAGTGCAGCCTTCATCTTCCAAACCCAAGAGGATTAAGAAAGTACCTCAGACTCAACAGAAGAGAAGGAGAATTATTCTGCGAGATGAATCAGATGTTGAGGAACAGGTTCCTATATCAGAACTTGTTGTTGTAGAAGCTGAGAAGGTTTCTTCTCAGAAAGATACTGTAACTGGGAGTTTTAGGCCCCTCAAAAGGCTTAGAAAGTTAAAATCTGATGATAAAACTCCTACAGTGTCTCCACCTTTGAAGAAATTAAAGAAACAGAGAGCTCATAGGGACATAGTTGAGTCAAATTCAGATGTAGTGGAAGCAGCTAAGGAAGGGGATCAGGAATCTCTGATCTCAATAGAACCAGTTGTTATTGAATCACTTCCTTCTACACAACCAAAAACTGCACAACCAGAAACTGCTCAAACTAAAATACCTACACCTCATATGTCACCTATAGTTGATCCGGTACATACTGAAGAACCAGGTACAAGTGCTGAAATTGATATTCATAACTTAATTGTGCCTGAGGTTTTGTACTTGGAAGCTCCACCAATTCAACTCACTCCACCAACAACATCAATTTTGGATGTTGATCAGAACCTGGCTGCAGATCATAATTTAGAGGATGATGTTGAAGCCTCTATAGCCTCTCATACTGCTATTTTATCCGAGGATGCTGATACTGCAGGACTACAAGTTCTAATGCTGCTAATGAAGAAATTACTGGTGAAGCTGCTGCTAATTCAGATGCTGATGCAGCTGGTCCATCAGGACATGCACCTCAACAAACTGTTCATAAAGCTGATTTAGTCAAGAAGTTTATTACAGGGGAAGCACCGGTACCTTGGAGTGAAACTCCTAGAGGAAAGGAGTGGACTAAGGAATGGAACACAGTTAGTTTTGTTCCTTCTAAAAAGATTCTTCCTGAGCATCTTGCAAAAGTTGATGAAATGCTGATTTCAAGCCACAGCTGAGAGTTACTGCATTGAGTACAAGGCACCTTCAAGGTCAACACTCAATAACTCATGACAAGGTGAACAAAATTCAAGAAGCTCTAATCCAAAAAGATATGAATGTGAAACTTGAAAATAACAGATTTTTCAAGCCAGCCTTTGACAGAATTGCCTACATTGAGAAAACTCAGGAGAAGCAACAAACTCAAATTGAAAAAATTCTGAAGAATCAAGCTTCTCACCAAAATCAACTCAATGAGATCCAATCCTCAGTGGAATTGCTTGTCTCTCTTCTTTTACCTGCTGATGCCAAAAAGGGGGAGAAAGTGATTAAGTCCAAATGCAAATCTATTCAGACACTGAAAGGAAAGGATGATGGACATGATGACCAGGGAAACTCTGATAAGGGTAGAGGTCAAGGTCAAGGCAAAGGGTTTTCATCAAGTAAAGCTAGAATTATAAGTCAAGGAACAAGTTCTGATACTGGGAGAAGAATAAGTTCTGATACTGGTAAAAGGATAAGTTCTGGTGAACATCTGGAACTTGATGAAGAAATTTCAAGGGAGTTATTTCTTAAAAAAAATCCAGGGATGGACTTTGAGAGTCTAAAGGAAGAAGAAGCTAGACTCAAAGCAGAAGGTGTCAAGACAAAATCTAAAGCTTCTGTTGTTGAAAGAAAATTTCCAAAACCTAAGGGTATTGTGATAAAGGAAAGAGCAAATTCTGAGGCAATCAAAGCCAAATCACAAATGGAAATTGATCCAAGGTCCAAGGGCAAAGAAAAAGTTGATGTACCTGTAAAGGTTTATATGCCAGTCATGGATGAAGAAATAACTGATAATGAAGAATATACTAGTCTTACTCTGATTTCAAAGAAGATTTCTCAAACAACCTCTGACATGGCTCATATTGTTCAGAGTCAAGATGTAGTAAGTTCTGATATGACAGTGAAGCAAGCAACCTCTGACTTAGCTCAAGTTGGCTTGATATCAGAAAATAAGGAAAATGAAACCTCTGACATTGCTCATGTTAAACCTTCAAAGATACTCCCACCAGGATTCACCAAAGCTAAACAGGCTCAACCTTTGAAGACTGCAACTAGTGGTTTTGAAGCAAGAGTTGTTACAGGAAAGGAAGCAAGAGATAAATCTGGGTTGGGTAGTTCTGATGAAAGAAGAGTACATAACACTACTGATGATCCAACTTGCTTAAGTAAACCAGGTGTTGGAGCAACTCCTGAAAGATTGAATCGACTTGAATTTGTACAAATGGTTTACCATACCTTCTTGAAAGAGCATATCTTGTTATATTTTATGACAGATGGAAGGGTATACCAAATTAGGCAGAATGCTATACCACTGAAGTATTTTGAAGAACTGGAACATGTTCTATTTCTACTTCAAGTGAAAGACAGATTAACAGATAGTGCTGCAGGATATTTAAAGTCTCAAATTCAAAGACAGAAGAAGCTTTATTCTGTAAAGTCTGACAACACATACTGTCCCAAGTATAGAGATCACAAAGGTGATATTGTTGATATGAAGCCTAACTCTGCTAAGATTATAACTACTTTTCTGCGTTATAAAGCTGTGGAATTCAATCTAGAGTCTGACAAGGCATATCTGATTAGACTAGACCAGGAGATAAGAAAAGCTAAGATAAATGATCTCAGAGCAGCTATTTTTCAAACTGGAGAAAAAACAGCTGAATTGATAAATGCTAAAAGGAGGATGGTTAATGAACTTGAATATGCTGAGATATGTTTGTTGAAGAACTATCTCAGGACAACTCCTGATATCAAAGAGATCAGAAATTGAAATTCTCATGCATTTATACTTAATATTTTTGACATCATCAAATATCTGTTGAACTTGTATATTATGCTAATTTATAAGTTGGGGGAGATTGTTAGATATATTTGATTATGCCATGTGTAATATGATTTGTGTTTAGTTTTCAGATCTTACTTAACAGGACAAATCAGTACTTAACTGGAAATCAATACTTATACTGAAGACATAACTTAAGATATCAGAACTTAAGTTATCAGAACTTAAGTGATCAGAAGATATTTATCAGGAGATAATATCAGGACTTAAGATGACTTTCAGATAAGACATGAGGCTGATTGAAAGGAAAGAAGATCGAGACTAAGACATAAATAAATATGCATGAAGAAGGAATTCTATGAAGAATAGAATACTTGGAAGAAAAGATAAATGGTTAATATATTTTAGGAAGCAGAATTATATTCCATATCAATTAGAATTTATCTTGTAACTGTGTAGTATATATACACAAGCATAGAGTTTACACTATAAGTGTTACGATTATCGAAGTTATTATTCTTTGTAACTCTAGCAGCTCTCGTGATAATTTATTCATCACTGAGAGAGGACAATTCCATATTGTAACAAAGTTTATTGTGTTCAATAAAATCTGTTTTCTGTTACTTGAGTTCTTATATTCGATTTGATTGTGCTAAACACTGTATTCAACCCCCTTCTACAGTGTGTGTGACCTAACATGGAAGCAAAATTTTAGATAGATTAATTACACAAACATATATCGTGGCCTCTTAAATTTGAATTGTAATTAAAACTAAATTATAGCTAATAAATTTTCTGTAAAACCAAATCATATAGGCACCAAGTAGTAGTATCATCCAAACCAATTATAACTGAAAATAGAACTCACGCACATGTATACAGACAAACATGTATTACTCTGGCGCCATTAACACTTTCGATAACACTGACAATGATAACTATTATATATGTGTGTACGAAATACAAAAAACAAATACACATAAGATAAATAATAACCAGCACTAGTGATTTTAAATTCTCACAAACATTTAAAGAGAAAATAAAACAAGCATATTATGAGTTGGAATAGAGGATTGATAAAACAACCTTCTGAACTAGTTCATCCATAGCACGACCATGTACATTCTCAGACGTTCCTTTAATCTCCAGGGGTTCTTCAATAATTTTGTGGTAATCTCCAACCTTAAAGAGAAACACCATCTTGTCCTACTTAATACTAGATAATAAATAATCTAACATACTATGATTGATCGTATATAATGAGAAGAAGAGATGAGAACCTGCAATAAACAAGATGGATGTTCCATAAAGGTGAATTAAGAAAGGTCAGATTCGAGATGAACACATCATTTGGAGTCCATCAACTCAACCACATGGGTCTAGTATAATTTAAGCTTCCATATGAACCAGTTCCACCAAACACTACCTGTTATAACAACATCCGTCAGATTAATATTATCCGAAGAGCCAATAATGTGTACACAAGAACACAAACCTAATTGAAGCTCTCTGAATCTCAAAACCTGTTCAAACAAAAAGAAAAAACCCATTAAAAAATATGAACAAACCTAATTGAACAAATTAAACCTAATTGAACAAACTTAATTGAACAAACAAACCTGTTTAGAACTTAGGGTTTCTCGTAGATGGAGTTTGATTAATTGAAGAACACCTTCAATTAATCAATTTGGGGTTTAATTGAAACCCTATATACTTGCAATCAACTGATATGGTGTGTGTGTGAGAGAGGGAAGCAGAGAGATGGAAGAGATAGAGAGAACCAGAGAGATGGAGAGAGAGAGAGAGCCAGAGAGACGAGAGTGAGCTGAGAGAGAGAGAGCAGAGTGAGAGAGACTAAAAGAATTTTGTCCTAAAAGGGGGGAAACAGGTTTACTTTCTGTTAAGGGGGAATATTTGGGAAATAAAGGGGGGAAAATTTTCACGTGTTTTTTTAATTTTTTTAAGGTAACCATCGATAACGGTTGTAAACTCCAACCGATGTCTAAAAAAACAAAGACATTGGTTATATAAAAAACCGATGTCTAACTAACGTTTCTCATTTTTGAAAAATAACTATAGACAACGGTTAATTTGCTGGCCGATGTCTAATAAAAAAAGTGACATCGCTTAAAATTTATCCGATGTCCAAACTGTCTTTAATATCGGTCGTTTGAGCAACTGATGTCTAAGAACCGATGTTTATTGACATAATTCTAGTAGTGAGGAGGAGGAGGAAGGAGGGGCATATATAGTGGAGTGGAGGGGCAAAAGAGTAATTGTCAATTATTTTCTCTTTCATTTTATATCAAATTACTATAATATAAAAGCAACATTATAAAATCTGAAAGTGTCACATATCTATTTTTAATATAAAGAATATGAAATTAGCGAATGGATTAATTTCTATGGATTTTACGAATAAATCACCAATAATAGAAATAAACTCTGGAAAATCATTTTAAAATATCACGATATTAAAATGAAATCAACTACCATTTTTAGAAAGTTCGTAGGACTATTTCAAAGATAATAAAACAAATTTCGCACTTTGATCATTCTCTAATAATATTATAAAAATATATAAGGATTAAATAATCCTTAATAATACCAAATAAACTCTTTTAAAAATATTTAAAATTCTTGAATCGTAATCGCAAATATCCAGAACATATATTCAAGTTACTCCTATCTAAACATAGTCCACATATTATCTTATTCTTAATCCTTTTTCACTAAATCCTTATTTCGAATAACGGGTCTCGTTCTACCTAACGGCCCGATAAAACATAGCCTATGTTTTTTGATGACTCATCAAACTGGAACGAGACATTTTACGTTCCCTTTTACTATTTCATAGAAATTACACATAAGCCACAAAATTATATAACTTTATATTTATACTCATAAATCCACATAATTCACAATTAGATTACAAAACTATATTTTATTCATATAGTTATATCGCAAAAATCCCAGTCGTTATATTATGTACCTTTTAAAATTTTATAAATGAAATTGTTTCATCTTGACAAAAAAACTAATTATAGTTGAAGGACTATAAAAATAAAATGGAAAACACACTTATCATAAGTTTGATGGAACAAGATTGGATGGGAATTGGGGCCTGTTTTGGTGCCCATAAAAAGTGATTAATGTTTTGGTGCCCATAAAAAGTGATTAATTCACTTATAAGTTCATAATTACTTATTGACGAATGTTTGTCAACCTAATTAATAAGTCGAATTTGTAACATATAAACTGATAAGTTGAATGTTAGTAATAATGTGTCTGTTTCAGAAATCTTAAAATTAGTAAGTTATGAGTTAAAATGAATAAGGGCCTTATGAATGATAAGTAGATGAATACTTATAAGTTAAATACGTGTTTGATTAAATGTCAAGTTTTTTTTACTTAACTGAGCTAAAATAGATAAATTTTAAATGTAATTATCTTTTTCATAAATTTTAAATTAGGAACACATGTAAAAACATAAATTTTAAAACAAAAGTTAATAAAAAACGAAAAATCAAAATAAGTTGAGAAAAAATACGTCGTTACTAACATTCAACTTTTTTATTAATTTTAATTTTAAAATATATGTTTTTAAATATTTTTTAATTCTAAATTCATAAATTAAGATAATTATATTTAAAAACTTATTTATTTTTAATTTATTTAAGTAAAAAAAATTATGACTTTTAAGTAAAATTATCCAAAACTTATTTACATTGTACTATTATAAGCGAAACATGATTTCGTTTGGTCGGTTGGTTAACACCTTCCTAAAAAATATGTTAACACCTTTTCAAAATAAAGTTTAAATAGATAGTATAATTTAATAATTTTTTAAATATTATCAAAAATTATATTATATTCAGTCCGTGCATCGCACGGGTTATATGCTAGTAGAACTTATAAATATTTATCTACTTATCTTATCACTCGTAAATCACTTATTAATTTTAAGTTGTAAGCAACTTTTTTTAAAATTTTCTAAACCGTCGCTTAATATGTGAACCGGGGAAAATAAAAATGAGAATAATTTGGGAACCCAACTCCATGGCCACACCAGTTGTCCATTGTGCCTTCTAAATTATTTATTTCTCAAAGAAAACATTAACATTATAATTATAAGTATAGTAATAGGTAAACAGGGAGACGAGAATAAAATTCCGGTACGTTGTTTTGTTTTGTACAATATATTCGAAAGGAACGGTCTTGCTTTTTACAGAGATCAATTTAAATTTGTGTAGAAGAAAACCTAGTTAGCTTTAGATTCCACACACTGCCCCAACTTTTTGCTTTTCCAACAGTCATACAGTCCGAGTTCTATTCCGCCTTGCACCATCCTCTTCTTTTTTTTTTTTTTTTTGATATTGGCCTTGCACCATCCTCGATAAAACTTCAAGAATTTTACTATAATTTAATTAATTTATTATTAATCAGCATAAATTTAGCTTTTATTAAAATAGATTAATTTCAGGCACGGTGCTTCCCGATCTAAGCCTATTCAGTGTGCAGAAGTAGGAGTAGGGACACTATCTTCCATTACTGTTACGAATTACGAAAAGCAATGCATTATTATTGTCGAACATCCATTTATGGGATTAAATCTGAAATGAATTTATGTAGTTTTAAGCAACTAGAGCGGGTAATTTGTTACACGACACGTGAACACGACACGAAACGACACGAAAAATACGGATATGGGTTTTAATTTTTGGTACACGAAACACGAATGTACACGAACACGAAATTACACGATAAATTTAGTGTCAGATATGTGTTTCAATTTAGGTACACGAAAGTACACGAAATTATACGAGATAAATATATTTATTAATTAATATATATAACACATGCATATATTTATGCATATATTTATGCATATAATATAAATATTTACAAGTTTTTATAAAATACTATGTAAATATATATATATATATATTTATATATACACTCTTCATATTTCATTAAATTATACATTAAAGTAGAATTTTTTATATATTATATGTATATATATGTTATATTAATTTTTTATTTAATATACACGAAAAGTACACAACACGATTCGAATCGGATATGGGTTTCACATATAGGTACACGAAATCATTTCAGGTCGGATATGAGTTTCATGTTTACGTACACGAAACATGAAACCACACGACACGAAAGTACACGACACGACCCGATTGCCTTGAAGCAACCCATCTGAGATCTTGTCATGATGCGATCAGTCTTTATCTATTCAACAGTGAACAACAATTACAGTTACTACCGACTGCTTTAGCCTATTTTATGTACTATATGTGGCACTGTATGATTGTAGTTCTATTTCCTTCGGATTTTTGGAAAAAGTACTTCGTAAGAGCAAGCATGCGCGCATAAAAGCTCATACGCAAAGGCTTTAGGCTTATCATCATCTTAATATTACATAGATATTGTCATTCATTTGTCAATTTTCTGATTCTTTGTAATAGGGGCACACACCTGCTCCGCTGTTAGGCCTTGTTTGGATTGGGGTTCAGGAAGTAGGTGTTGAGTTGACTAAGTTGATCTAGGCTAGATTGTGTTGGGTTAGATTAAGTTGAATCATTACCTCATTTGGATCTAGGGGCTGAGTGAGTAGGGATCAATGTTGTCAAAAGCGCAAATCGGACCTAAGCGGTGAGATCACCTTCTCGCGCTTAAGCATTAAAACGTACGCAAACGTTTTAAAAGTGGACCATTAATCAGATTATAAATAAATATATATATATATATATATTTGTATATATTAAAAATAATGCATATTTTTTTAATAAAAAGATAACATCCACATATTATAATAAATCAATAAAATAATCATTTACAAAGTCATTATTAACTTAAAAAATATAAGTAACATTTAAAAATATCAAACTAAACATCTTTTAAAAATAATATTTGTCTTTTTCTAAGTATCTTTAATCCCTCATTTTATTGGTCAAAAATCGCTTAAACGGTCAAAATCCGCTTAAACCCGCTTAAACTTTACTAAACTCTTAAATACCCGATTTTACACTAATCCAAACGTTTTTTCCTCCAATTCCGCTTAAACCCCCGCTTAAGCGTCGGTTTAATGCGCTTTTTACAACATCGTAGAGATTTAATCCTTACCATGTTTGGTTTGGGGTTGACGTAAGGTTGGTTTTTACCATATATAAAATATATATCGAAAATTTAGTGAATGATTTTAGATTTATCTAAATTTTTTAACTAAACATTAAAATATTTAGCCCGCGAGGGTTGGCTCAGTTGGTTAAAAAGAGGAAAATTGTCCTCTTGGTCACAGGTTCGAATCCCACGGGAGGAGAATTTATGATTATGCCTCCTCTTGTCGCTTAAATGCGGTTTACCTTGGTTCACGTGGTTTGCAGGCTATTGCGTGAGCCCGTAGGGTTTACCCAGTGCGCACCCGAAGGGTAGCGGCTGCGAGTTACCTACGATAAAAAAAATATTTCTAAAAAATTAGAAAATTTTTAAAAAGAAAAAAATGAAGAAAATTTAATATTTATAATAAAGGAATTATAAACAGAGAGAGACACACGCCGAACAACGGGAGTAATTAGAAGAACGATAAATAAGAATATAAGCTGCCAACACCCCAATCTGGGGCGTTGGAAAAGTTTAGTTTTTGTATTGCAAATTAAACGCCCGCAAGGGTTGGCTCAGTTGGTTAAAGAGGGGAATAACTATCCTCTTGGTCACAGGTTCGAATCTCACGGGAGGAGAATTTATGATTATGCCTCCTGAGTCAGAGTCTGTCACTTAAATGTGGTTTATCTTGGTTCACGTGGTTTGCAGGCTATTGCGTGAGCACGTATGGTTTACCAAGTGCGCACCCATAAGGTAGCGGCTGCGGGTTACCTACGATAAAAAAAGAAAAAAAAACACCCCTTTTAAGCCTTGATGAACCCTCCCAAAACCCAACCTCTGTTTTGACAAATTTTCCCAAACGTGATTCTCTTGAGCCCATCCCAACCCACTCCCTCCCACCCCCATCCAAATACAAACTTATGGGTCATTCGGCAAATCTGAATATCTGATTTATAAATGAATAATATTTCTGAATAATCTGAAGGAATAAAAAATCTAAATTCTGAATGAATAATATTGTTTGGTAATTTTTTTTCTCTAATCTGGATGCCATTTTGTTCAAAAAATATTACATCTAATTTGAACAACTTTTAACGGACAAAAATATAAAATTATAACAAGTAGTTATCATGTCATAATAAAACATAAGTGGAGTACAAAGTTTATGAGCTGGGTGAAAGTTTCAAAGCAATTTGATCACATAATCTACTCATGAATTGTGTTCCTTGTGAAGTTCGTTGTGATTCATCTTCTGCCTCTTCTACCATTTCTTCATTTTCTTCTTCATCACTGTCACTCGAGACATTGTTGTCACATTGATCAAATAATTCATCTTCTAATTTTTGCAACCTTATAAAATTATGGACTGCAAAATATGCAATGACGATATCTCTTTGTGTCGAAAATGTGTAAAAAGGCATTTGTTTTAATATAGGAAATCGTGCTTTCAAAACACCATATGCACGCTCTATAACATTTCTCAATTGTGCAAGAGCATGATTAAATTTTCCTTCCTTAGTCAAAGCACGCCATCCCCGGAAATCAGCTTGCCAATATCTTGTGTTTTTATATGGAGTTAGAAAACCACGAGTGTTTGCATATGCAGCATCACAAAGATAATATTTATCTGTAATTAATATAATAATATCTTTTGATATTATTAATATGAAATATTTATTAAAAAAATAGATTGTAAAGCATATAAAAAGATACATACTTGGGGGTGGTAGGGGAAAATCGGAATCAGTATCAGCTACAACTTCTATTAATATTCTTGAATCATGTGCAATCCCTTCCCATCCGGCCCAAATAAATGTGAATATCATATTGAATCACATATTTCTAGTACTTTTTGATAGCATTCACCCGTTCCTCGTCCTCTGTAGCGAGCTTGTTGACTAGCTGGAACAATTGCATGAATAAGGGTTCCATCTAATGCACAATTGCCCCATGTAATATAAGGATATATGAATGTTTTATTACTACCTTGATACATTATATTTACTTTGTAATAAAATAAGTAAAATGACATTTAATAACTTACTGAAAATATTTTTAGTAGCTTTTTCTGTCTTTTTGATCTATTGGTATTTTGTTCATATGGCGTAGGGACTATGACTTCTTTGGCAAACTCCATCATTTCATTCAACACCTCATGAAAATACATGTGAAGTGTTTTTGTGGAGTGTTGAAATCTGTTTTTCACCTTTATAAAGCGATCATTTGGCTTATAACATGCAAAAAATAGTAATTTTCTCTTCAACAGTTGCATTTTAACTATCTTCAACCCAAATTTGCTGCTTAAAGAGGCTACAAAGTTGTACATATGCAACACGAGAGAGTCGCATCATTTCTTGACAATGTTTATTTGAACCATTTAACAACTCACGTGTATATGCATGTCCACCCAAAGCTGAAGTATTGTCTTTTAACCTTGGTATATTCCTCGAGCGAATTTTTTTCAAATAATAATACACAAACATGACACATAAAAATTGATCCATAGTCTCCATATTCAACCTATAGAAAATAATAGTGAATGATTAAAAAATATAAATTGAATTACAATATACTGAGAACCATATCAATGTTCACTACAAGAAATTTAACTAAAATATAAAATTACTGAATTCATAGTGCTAGCTACAATGTTCACCGCAAGAATCAAATAAATCACAAAATCCAAACAACTTTAACATTCGATTTTGAAATCTTTATTAGAAATTGTTCACTCGATAACCAAAATAAACTAAACTTTAAATCCTAATTTAGATGAAACCATCTTAACCCAAGGTTCTATTTCATCTTCCTCAAGGAGCATCCATTATGTCCTATAAGTCGCACTTTCGCAGAAAATACCAAGTGCCATTTGGCGTAATGGATTAGTTGATTCCCAACCAACTTTGTTTAATTTTTCTTTGCACTCCTGAAGAGACGGTCCACTATTATTTTGAATCATAAGGTCTAGTGCACTTGCCTTTATCTTCAAGTTGTGAACTTTTGGATGGTTTTGATGAGCTTTTAGCTTTTTTCTTTGGTCTTTCTCCTTCATCTTGTGTATCTGAGACATTTGACTGTGTGGTACCTTGAAATATTGAATTAGAGTTCGAGTGTGTGCTCGAAAATGGTAAATTAGCCTATTACTGACTATGTATATCATCGACACCAAGAATCTCCAAGTCATCATTTAAATTAGTACTCCTATTCTTCTTAGAGCTAGGCCCCCATCCACTAACACCAGTAGCAGCAACGCCATCAAAAAGGCTTCTGCAAAGATCTTGAAAAATCAATTGTGTGGTTCTTAAAGTTGCTACATGTTTATTAGCCTGTACAATAAACACATTCAATTTAGAATAATATTTAGAGACTGACCTAATATTGAATAATAATTTTATTGAAGAGTGAAACTTGAATGTGTTGTATCCATTCTTGCTCGGTGAAGTTAAAAGTGTTAGTCGTGGGATCATAGTAATTTCCAGTTTTAGCTTTCAAATCGCACCAAGCAGCATATCTATTCCTCAAGTAATCGTATCGATTTCTCATTTGCCTTTGATCAACCTTAAAGCAGTGCATTTTCATAAGAACTTCTCCCACATTATCCCAGGAATAAGGTTTCAAACTGCTACCTTGCCTACCACATGTCGTAACCTCATGAATGCAAGCCTCAAGAAAAGTTTTGGTTAAATTATCGTCCTTCCAATATGTTCTTAAGGTTTTTTGACTTGCATTTTCACTTTCCTGATCCATAACTACATGAAAGTAATACGAGAATAAAAGTATACATACACTTCAAACAATCAAGAATAAGGATGATTAAAATAATATCAAGAAGTTCTGCTATCCCATATCACAAAACACTAGTTCAATTGATTAAACTAAATAATCAATTAAGAGTTGACCCACTGTCTTCCCGGACCTATATTTGACCCTTGTACATCTCCAGATGAGCTACTACTACTTCTGACTTCTTACATAAAACTGTAGACCATATTCAGTTTAGTAAATCAACATGAGAATTATAGCAGAAAGCAAATCAAGAAAAGATGTCTTGTATTATGCACCACGTTATTGCTTTAACCCCTACTACTCATTAGTACTTTCGAAACTTCTGAGACCAGCATCAAACAAACCATTGCTAGTGCATTACCCACAACAAGAATTTTGGTGCCCTTCTCAAGTGATTTTGACCTGACTTATATGGTCCCATTAATTAGTTTTTTTATTGGTTCTAAATTACATATCAAGAATACTTACAATGATTGTATAATATATGTTTCAATAGACATCTCCTAAAGTTCTTTCATCAAAACTACAAAAGACAGGTCAAATAAGAACCAAAAGTAAAATATAAATAACCACTTCACAAAGACTATGTGAACCATTATTTTTTTTCTTATAATCAGAGAGCACATTCAGACTTAAAAGTTTAACTTAAAGAAGTAAGGAAGATGAATTATAATTTCAACAGCATAAAGGTAGTAGTAAGGAAGCTATGAAATATACCAAATTAAACTTACATGCATGTTGCCTTCACAAATTATAACACCATGTACGATTTAGTATAAAGGAAAAAAACATTTCTAATGAATTGGATCCTGGCTCTTAGCTGTCTCAACACAGCAAGTGCCTAACGCATGACACGGTACTAGACACATTCTAAAATATATTGAACTACAAGTCTATAAATGATCATTAATTAAAACAGTGTAAGAAACATTTCAAGGTTTTTGAATAAGAAGCATCTAGTTCATAGAGGTTAGCTTATGAAGTTGTGAACAGTCGAGGATGGACAACTTTTTCTAAAGTATGGTAACCCCTGATATACATAAAATTTGCTAAAAAATAAATTTTGATTAATACAGTGAGAAGTAAGATTCATTTCAAGGTTTTCTCCGAGTTTACAATTAAAGTGTCAGATGCTACTTCTTTAATTTGAACTTTTAAGTCTGAACTTTTAAGAATATGGGGAACCATTACTTTTTTTTTCTTATCAGAAGTCTACTGTGAAGATGTAAGATAACTATTGTTTTCGAACCTGAAAATACAGTTAACACGAATAACTCCTCTGGTCTAACAATTGGTCGAGCGTTGACACAATTTCAAGGCAGAACAACAATCAATATAGTGCTCTTCAATGGCAAGAGCATTGTCTAATGTGCATATAAATTTCAATTATTTGTTTTTTTTAAGTAATAATATCCTAAAGAAACCAGAGTTCACATGGTAAGAGTACAAGGCATATATTTAAAATTGACAGATAAATACTAAAAGCAAGAGACAATATTCAAGTGAATAACTTTACTCCATTACATGTGGAGAGGTTCCTGTGAATCAACTTTCTTAATTATTTTCTAAGATAGTCATTTGATCACAGTTAATAACAAATAACAAAACGAAACATATGTAATAATTTGATAACGATTAATGTCTGAAATCGCCTCAAAGTTCAATAGTTCACCATGCACCCCCCTATAGTTAAAGTACAGAAGGCTACCTCTTAAATTATTTTATGTTGTTCCTCCCATGATGCAAAGTACAGTGAACATAGAAAATCTCATTCTCTTGTTAACAAAAGGTGACAATAATATCATCTTTTATAAAATTAGATTATCTTATGCTATATTAACCTTGCTAACCCAACACCAAATTGATTGATTCCCTTATCAACAACTATATAGCTATAACAAGAAATTTACAAAAGTGACCTAACTTGGGCATTTTTTCACTTTCCTAACTAATTCTTTTTCCGATAATCCCAATTGCGTCTCAACCGTACATATTAACCCCACTTACAGAAGCAGCAGAAGCAAGAAACAATTCTGAGTAAACAAACTCGACAAAGTAGACACTCAATTGAATCTAGTTCAATAAGAAAGATACCCAAACAATTAAATAATGATAAATAACCCAGACAATTAATCAAGAAGATGATAAAAACTAGAAAATAGAGTTATTTTATAAAGTTAAGTATTGATTTTACCTTGTTTTTTGTGTAGAGGTGTTCTTTCTCGGAGGCGTTGCTTTGGCGGAATAAAATACCTAACTATAATTGGATACGTATGTATATATGAATGGTTTCAGATAGAATTTTAGATATGAATGATTCAGGGACATACAAAATTTGCTCGGCTGATGAGGAGGAGCCCAAACAATATGAATAAATACGAATCGCTCAGTTAAAACCCATTCAGCTGTCTTCAGTAATACATATAGATAGTTATATACCGATAATACAAGCTGTACCTGTACCCTTCCAGTACTATAATATACTTCTATTATTTAAAATGTGCATTACAAATTTCATATTAGTACATTGTACCAGCTACCATATAAAGTTATAGACGTAGGCATGCATAAGGAAGTTACATTTTGTATAATTGTATTGCTGATCTGGTGGTTAAAAGGAACGTTTTAGGGGAACTCCATGGCCGTCCAAATTTGGAATTACGATCCCAATTCACCCAATTTGCCCGATACTAAATAATTGTTCTACATTTTTCGTTATTAGTTTATTAGATAGAATTTTGATTTAAAATATTTTTCTAATATATTTTACTACTGTTAGAATATAATTATAATTTAACTTTAATTTTATATTAACAATGTATATACTTAAACATTAATAAATTAAATATTTCATAATTACTAATTTATCTAAAATTTAACTAGAATTACATAAGTTATTATTAAATATATTTTCCAAATAATAATAATAAATTAATAAGATAATATCAGTATATCTATACTAAACTATATAATTTGTAGTTTGGCTGATTCTTTTTTGGTTCGGTCATTCTCTTAATCATAGTAGTTAGACATTTTAAATCAAATAATTAATTTAGGTTCGAATATCTCGAACAATATATTAAATTAAATATTGGTATTATTATTATTTAGAAACAAACAAAGGTATATGGTTCAAATTTTATAAGCAACATATTATTATATGCCAAATAATGTTTATCAGAAATTAAACACTTGAAACAAAATTATAGTTTTGATAGACCTTAACTAATCAAGAGATGTTTGGAAAATAAATGACGAGTTTAATCTTGATTTGTTCATTTCACAGTAATACAACTTGGTCATATAGAAAGGGCAGCATCATGCTTTGTCATTCATCAAGTTGTAAGGGAACAGAGGTGAATCGAGTCATATGAATTATCAGTATATATATGTACGAGGCCGCATGGGGTCGGCCAGTTTGATGCATGTAAATAACAACTTGGTGACCTACAAAAGTATGAAATAACAACTTGATGACCTGTTTGTTTTCATGGGTTTCTCACACTCCCTTTATTCCTTTCTTACTACCAAGAACACTTGCAACTGCATGCGCGGACATATGTTTCCTATCAAGTAATTTTATTGGCTCTATTAAAATTAAAGCATTTAAGAATCTTTTGGTTGTACTGGGAAAATATCGTGTATGCAAGTTATTTTGCTTTCGAAATAGTTAGAGGTACTCTAGTGCCATATTATATATCGTACCTCAAGAACTTCAGATTGATACACAAAATTGCCACACACATACATGGTACGCATGATATGCATTTGTGTGCGCATTGCAGCTAACGTAATATTAAACTATTTGCTGAAAACACAAATGTTACCATGAGAAAGATCTTAGTAAATCTTTGCATTACATGAGCTTGCTGGCTGCACCTCGTGCATGAATGCACACAACCTCCTCGTAAAAAACTCCAGAAAGTCATGAACAATTACCTAATTATATACTACTTTGTTATTTTGACAATTTCGTTACTTTTCACAATTATGGTATAATATTAATTAAATCTGTTGTGCAAGACATGCATGTACATAACAAGACTAAATCATCTTGACAACCCCAAGGATAAGTTGTATGATAATTTTATTGTATTCTGTAATTGTATTTCTTGACTTTGTAAAAATGTTAAGTAGATTAGACTAAAGAATTTTTCTATGAACATCCATTAAGCTAAGAAATAATTTCGGGAGAGGAACAATCCGGATCATGCCTTAGAAAGAAGTGTAGAAGCTTGGAATTGAATAATTTTGTTATCGGAAAAATATTCTAAGTCAGATATCGACAAGTCACAGATCAAGAAATATATAGAAGTATGTTGAGAAGTCTAAAATGGCTTGTAGAGAAATCCCAAGAGATATCGACAAGTCATTCTACATGCAGAGAACTGGAGATATCGACAAGTCAAAAGTCTATGTGGAGAACTTGCACTACTAGAAATAGTAGATACGACATCGATGCTTAGACATCGGCATGTAATGCACCCGATGTTAAAATGCAGTTTAACATCGGTTTTGTAAAAAGCGATGTTGAATACAAATACTGACATCGGTTTCACTTAGTAACCGTTGTCTATGTTCAGAAATTAAAAAGGCCACAAATATGCTTTTAACTTTGACATCAGTTGATTTTGTTAATCGTTGTCTATGGCCTTTTTAAAAAAAATAAAAATTACTTGTCTTTTTTCCCCCCGATTTCAGTACACTTTCCCCCCTTTAATTTTAACAAAAATTTCACTAACCCTCATCTCTCCCCCCTTTTCTAAAATAACTCCCGTGACCCTCATCTCTCCCGCGACCCTCATCTCTCTCGTCTCTCTCGTCTCTCATATCTCTCTCATCTCTACCCTACTTCTCTCTTAGTCTTCTTACCTCTCATCTCATCTCTCATCTTCTCACAGTCTCTTCTCTATTTTCGCCGAAACCCTAATTTTAGCCCCAATTCTAATTCAAGATTTGGAGCTTCAAATTAGAGCAAATTAAACTTGAAATTGAGCATCTGGAGGTTGGAACATCTAGAGGTAGACGCTTTGGAGCATCTGGAGGTTGGAGCATTGAGGTTTTGGAACATTGAGGTTTTGGAACATTGAAGAGCATCTGGAGGTATATTCTTCTTTACGGTTTATCTCCCTAATTTTTACGTTTAATATCCTGTTTATCTTCTTTGTGCATGCAAATGTTTTATTTTTTTTGGGGGGTTTTATGTTTGTTTCTTTTTGGGGGTTTTATGTCCTGTTTTTGGAAATTTTATGTCATATTAAATGTTTGAACAAGTCTCAGATATGAACAAGTCTCTACATTTCTTGTTTTGTATAATAGTCATTTCTCTGATATGAACAAGTCTCTGCATTTCTGATATGAACTATCTGTTACTTGTATTGTATAATAATAATTGTTTTGTATAATTATCCTTCTCATAGATATAACAAGTAACAGATAATTTTAATTTATTTATTTATGGGCTGAACTTGTTTCAATACTCAAGTTCTCACTGAGTTTTATTTATGTGAAGGAAATTTAACAATTGTCTGGGCTGTGAATGTTGGAATTATTGGTTTTTAATTATGTGATATTTTCAAATATCTTGGTTTAATTTGTTTTAAATATCTTGGTTTAATTTAGTCTAGTTTATAAATTTAGTCTAGTTTTGTAATTAATTGGGTATATGTGTAGGATCTTAGAGTAATGAATTAGTACTATAAATTATTAGGATATCAAGGTATTTACTCCTTTCTAAGTTTATATAATTAATCCCTACAGTAACCAACATAAATTTGATATACCTTTTATTAAATAATTATAAATAGGTATGTGTTGGATTTTTAATATTTATAGTGGCTATCAGGTAGGGAAATTTGATGGATAAGACATGGATTTTGCAAGATAGAGATTCTTTAGCATTTGAAATGGGGGTGGAAAACTTCTTGATATATGCTGAAGAAAATTCTGAAGATCGTAACAAAATTCCTTGCCCTTGTGGACGATGTGCCAATTTTAAAAAATTCTCTATAAAAACAATGAGGGGCCATATCTATGACAATGGTTTTTGTCTAGGTTATGTGCATTGGGTTTGGCACGGGGAGACTGCTTCTACGGGTCCTAAATCTTCAAGTGCTAGTTGTCCACCTGAAGAGCAAGCTCCAGACCCACCTCCTGAGCAAGCCTCTGATGAAGCGTCAGAGCAAGATCAGGAGCATGTCGCTGCTTCGGAAACTGTTGATGTTTGTGAAGCGGCATATAACTCGGGTCAATATGATAATGATTCATATCAGTTTAGGAGGTTCGTAGCTGATGCTGAGCAACCTCTATATGAGGGTAGTGACTATACTAAGTTAGAGTTGATGTTGAAGTTGTATAACTGGAAATCTAGGTTTGGTATTACCGATAGTGCCTTCACTGACCTCCTTTCTTCTGTTGGGTCCCTACTTCCCAAAGATAATGTGTTACCTAGTAATGCATATGAAGCAAAAAAACCCTCTCCAATTTAGGTCTAGAGTATATAAAGTTCCATTCATGTCCGAATGACTGTGTACTGTTCATGGGTGTACATGCTGATGCAACCAAGTGTCCTAAGTGTCGACTTTCTCGGTGGAAGTTGACAAAGAAAGGTGAAGAGAGGGTTAATCTTCCAGCCAAAATTATGTGGTATTTTCCAATAATTCCTAGATTTAAATGTATGTTTAAATCTCCTTCCACCACTAAACTAATGTGTTGGCATGTGCAACAACGGACACAAGATGGTAAAATGCGACATCCAGCCGACTCTCCATCTTGGAAAAATATAGATTATAGGTGGCCCTCCTTTTATAGTGAACCGAGAAACCTTCGCTTGGCTTTATCAGCGGATGGTGTAAACCCATACAATAATGGCCTATCTAATAGATATAGTTGTTGGCCAGTCATATTGGTGACTTACAATCTTCCTTCCTGGTTATATATGAAAATAAAATTTATGATGTTGTCGATATTGGTCCCTGGCCCGCATGAGCCTGGTAATAACATCGACATCTACCTACAACCGATGATTGATGATTTGAAAAAGCTTTGGGAGGAAGGGGAACCAAATATGTATGACGCGTATAACAAATCATTTTTCACTTTAAAAGCATTTTTAATGTGGACGATAAATGACTTCCCTGCTTACGGAAATTTATCCAGCTGCGTCAATAAGGGTTATAAGTGTTGTCCAGTTTTTGGAGATGACACTGTAGCTAAATATTAAACTCATAGTAGGAAAATGTGCTACCAAGGGCATCACCGATATTTGACTCTACATCATCCTTATAGAAGGAAAAAGGCTGCTTTTAATGGACAACAAGAGTTTGGGCATCCGCGTCGAACCCTATATGGAGAAGAAGTGTTAGCAGAGTAAGAACAAATCAAATTTGAATTTGGGAAGAAAATGAAGAAGGCAAAGAAGGTTAAAAGTCCATGGAAGAAAAAGTCAGTATTTTTCGAGTTAGAATACTGGAAATTTCATCATGTTAGGCACTGTATTGATGTCATGCATGTCGAGAAGAATGTATATGATAGTCTGATTGGCACATTACTAAATATGCGCCATTAGACAAAGGATAATGCAGCAACCCGTCGTTATATGATGGAAATGGGCGTTAGATCTTATTTGGCTCCCCAAGTAGGAGTAAAGAAAACCTATTTGCCTCCTTCACCCTTTACTTTGTCAAAGGCAGAAAAAAGGACTTTCTTGTCATCATTAATGTCGATGAAACTTCCATACGGACATGCTTCATACATAAAAAATTATGTTTCCATGCCTGATTTGAATATTTATGGGCTGAAGTCACATGATTGCCACATCCTTCTCCAACAATTACTCCCGGTTGCAATACGCTCCGTTCTTCAGAAGCATGTTAGGGTCACAATTATTAGATTGTGTTTCTTTTTTAATGCTTTGTGCAACAAAGTAGTAGACGTGTCAAAACTGGATAAGCTGCAGTCAGATGTCATACTGACCTTGTGCGATCTAGAAAAGGTTTTCCATGTGTCATTTTTTGATATAATGGTACAAATAGTAGTCCACTTGGTTCAGGAACTACGCTTATGTGGACCAGTATTTTATAGGTGGATGTATGCATTTGAACGGTTTAATAAAGTACTAAAGAGTTATGTTCGAAACCGTTATTATCCCGAAGGTTGTATGACAGAGAGTTACCTTGGAGAAGAGTCCGTAGAATTTTGCACCGTGTTTCTTAGTCAGAATTACTCCACTGCCGGTCTTCCAAAGGACCAAGATAATAAGATATCAGGTCCATTATCCGTTGTGATAATAAAATCAGTGGAAGAGAAGGAGCGAGATGAAGCACATCTACATGTCCTTCTAAACAACGCTGAAGTGTTTCCATATATTCTGTGAGTTTATGCACTTTGTTGTTTTCAATTCCTCATCATCTAGTAATTAGTCTTGTAATATGTCTTTAATATATCATTCCATATGCATTTTTCAGAATGCATAAGGAATATCTTGAAGAAATTCACCGAGGGAAAATGAAAAGCTTACATTGGCTCATGAGAGAGCACAATCGGCTCTTTGCTGATTGGTTTCAAAACAAAGTCAGTGCTGTATTAGGTTCTTTGATCTGTAGTGTAATGACGACTATTAGCTATTTAGAATTTAAAATTTCTTATCATATTTGTAGGTGAATGATGAACTAAGAGAGAAAAACAAAGTTGTTTCAGATACGATAAGATGGCTCACTGCCAAACCATCATTTTCAGTATTAACTTATCAAGGTTATCTACTGAACGAAGTGCGATATTTTACAAAGGAACGAGATGACATACGCGTTGTTCAAAACAGCGGGGTGTCTGTCATTGCTAAAGCGGTCCAGGTGTCTATTGCCAAGGACTTGAACCCTGTAGAAAGTAATTTGACATTTTACGGTATCATACAAGAGATATGGGAATTAGACTACCATGCATTCAAAGCTCCATTGTTCCTGTGTAAATGGGCAAGTAATGATAAAGGAATAAGGGTTGATGATCTTGGGTTCACACTTGTGGATTTTAGTCGACAAGGTCACAAAAAAGATAAATATGTTTCTGTTGACCAAGTCAAGCAAGTGTTTTACCTTGAAGATCCCGTTGATGCTACCTGGTCTGTTGTACTGTCCTCCACAACTCGAGACTACCATGAATTGTATAATGAAGATGACTTAGGAGACACGACCATGGAACATCCCCCATTCTGCACTAAAATCCCCGCAACTGATGTCACTACTGATGATGTCGCTCATACTGCTAGACCTAATGTTGAGGGAATTTGGATTAAAAATACTGCTACTAAAACCCCTGCACCTAATGTCGTTACTGACTGATGATGTAGCTTTATGTAAAATATATATCTTAATAGGAATTTGGATGACTGAATGAACCATATATATTTGCCTTTAATTGTGTTATAATGTGTAATATATATTGTTAAATTTTTCTTCGTTTTTTCTTTTATTTTGCATTGTTATAATCATATAAGTAATTCATCCATAATTACTGATTGATGGCATTATTTTTTTCTTTAATTATTTTGCATTGTTTAATTATACTTCTATAAAATCCTTTAGAGTTATTTCAGATGTGATTAATTACTGATTGCAGTTTAGGTAAATTATTGCTCTTGTATAGTTGTATTCGTACTTGCTAATTTTACAATTTATTATTTATGCTTGACTGTAATTAATGACGGACTGAAAATATATTGTTCAACTGATGGCTTTATATTCAATTTTATGCAGACTAAGGGAGCAAAATTGTAAAGAAGCAAAAAGCCAAGAAAGTAATTTTCGAAGAAAGTGACGGGAAGAATAACTCTGAAAAGGTTGGGGATGAGATGGTTACTGATTTCAAAACTTCTGAGACTTGTAATGATAAGTTGGTTCAAGTCCCTCCACAATATCAAACTCAAAGTAGTGGTGAAGAAATGATGACCACTTCTGAATCTGCAAAAAAAGGCTAGGAGGTGCGCGTGGTGTTTCAGCTCTTCACAAAGTAGTGGTGAAGAAAGCTCAGGGAAAGAAATTTAAAGTTAGATACAATGAATTTGGAGTTTCCATCGGAAATACCAGGCCTACTTTACAGTCTTACATAGGAATGCTCGCAAGGACAATGATTCCAATTGACACTGAAAACTGGCCAAAAGTGGATTGTGATCTAAAAACAAAATTATGGGATGATGTCCAGGTAAATTATATCCCTTGTTGACTTCTTCATTTTATTTAAATTGTGACTGTAAATTATGTGGTTAATTTATATTATGTGGCTCTTTAGGACATATTCAAAATTGCCCCAGAAAGTTAGAAGCTTGTGCTACAATCGGCAGGTGAAAAATGGAGGCAGTTTAAAGATGATTTAACTACAAAATATGTGATGCCATTTATTGGAAAAAAGAAGAAATTGATGAAGCCTCCGAAGAAGTATGCGTTTGTTGGTAAATAACCTTGGAAGAAATTTGTTGCAGAGAGGACGAGCCCCAAATGGCTGGTATGAATATATTCTACTAATAAAATATACAGGATTGCCATTTTACTTGCTAAATGATTAAATAGATTTTGGTTAAATAATATTTATTAATTTTAACTAATTTATTTTGGTGCAGGAACAACGTAAGTTACAGAGCAATAGAGTGGGTAAACGGAAATATCATCACCGCTTGTCAAGGAAGGGGTATATTGGTTTGCGAGAAGAAGAAGTAAGAACCTATATCTATTTGGATTTGCAATTCTAAGTTTTAAGGGAGTTTAAACATTTGCTCTTTTTTAACAGATAAAGAAAGGGAACTTAGCGGAAAGAGAAACCTGATCGTGCAATTTTTTGGTGGAAGGCTAGGATGCCAAAGAATCCTGATGAGCTTACTGAAGAGCAAGGGGAAATAAATGCAAGAATTGTGAGTGATATTTTTAATACTACATTCCCTTCAAATATAATTGCGTCATAAATAATGCACTAATTATTTGCATTAATTTTACAGGCTGAGTTACTTGAAATGAAGGAGAAGGGTGAATTTGTTCCACATGGAACATAAGATGTGTTGACTACGGCACTTCAGACTCCTGAGCACGCAGGAAGGGTTCGAGGGGTTGGCGACTTTGTCACTCCAACAACATTCTTCAATTTGCCAAAAGTGAAAAAGACTAAAATTACTAAGGCAGAGTTGTTGGATCAGTTGGAAAGAAATCAACGGGAGATGGCTGAACTTAAGGCCTTGGTTAATGCTTCGAATGGTCACTCTCCAATGTTCTCTGAAAAATCAAGTTGTCAAGTACCTGTTAATAAAGAGGGAGCTGCTGATAAGCGGAATGTTGGAGTTGCTGTTAAACCGTTGAGTGTCAAACGATTGTTGGTAAATGATGAAGACTTTGTTGCTTTTGACCCCTCTCCTCCGAGTGGAATGAAGGTAAAATATTATTAAGATCTACTAGATATATGCCTACAGACTTGGTATTTATGCAATAAAATTAAATTAATCCCCCATTATAATGTAGGGTCCACAGTCATGTGAGCTTGCACTGGATTGCATAGAGAACAAGGTTATTTTGGAACAGTTTTTGATGATCACGAAGAAATGAATGTTTCAGTACACGGAGTGCCTCTAAAGCCCAAACATGTTCGTGTGTCGGTTAACGGACACATCCAGTCAGAGGCATCGGTTCCAGTGCCCATACCTGGTGAAATTGAGGTTGTACGCCAAACAGTTGGCTCTCACGTAGCATGGCCTCGTGAATTGATCATCTACCCAACTGTGGCGGTATGTTATATAAAAATTATATCAATGTACTCTGAATTGATTGTTGCATTCTATAGTAGTTATGTCAATAATAACCGATTATTCTTGTTTTATTTAATTCTGTGTAGAAAAAGAAAAAGGAAGTGTTGCATGGGCAGTCTAAGCGGAAAGATGAGTTGCAGAAACTTCAAGATGATTATAGAAAAATGAAGCTAAACAAGAATGTGCCAAAGCAGTACAAGGTGTTATACAAACATGCTGCAGTCTTCATGAAAGCCACTGGGGAGTCAATACCGATTCCGTGTGATTCGGACGTGTTTGGGACTGAGAAAACAATTTATATATTGCATGCAAATGTGAAAGCATTGTTGGAGTTCGATATGATTGGCCAAGCTGCAATATTTGCTTATATGGCGTAAGTTAATTTTTTATCATTACATATTCAATATTCATGTTTTATACGGATATTATAAGTAATGTAATTCACTCCCTGGTAGGTCTTGCAAAGACTAATTAAGATTGAGAGGAAGAATGATGATGTGGTCTTATATGGATTTTTCGATCCAGGAGCTACATTTACGTTGAAAAAATCTTTTCATTCTTATTTTGTTAATCGGTTGAAAGAGAGTAGTCCCTATCGCATGTACTTCATGCCACATAATCATAAGTAAGTATTTTTAATTTAGACATGCTTTTACAAATTAATATATTTAGGTAGTTTTTTTAAAATTTCTGACTTGTGTTTTTCTTTTTTCTTTTTTATAAAGATAGTTGCCACTGGATTTTGGTTGTAATTTGGGATGACGACATTTATATTCTGAACCCTCTGCCACATCCAACACATTTTGATGAGTTGGAAAAATCATTAACAGAGTAATATATTTCTGTTTACTATATATAAATATATATATAGTAAATATTCTCCCTTTTAAAAATAATCATGTATATTATTGTTGTTCTGCAATGTAGAGCGATGAAATCCTACAATGCTCAAACTGGAAGGGGAAATAAAGCCCCTCAGATAAAGAATCTTCTTGTAAGTTTTTTGTATTTTTTTATCACTTTGTAATTTTAATTAATTGCTGGAGCTAATTCAGATTTTATATTGTAATAGGGATCTCCCAAACAACCAGGAGGGGTTGAATGTGGCTATGTTATAATGCGATACATGATAGATATCATTGCTGATAAGGAGCTATCTTTTACTACCAAGATATATATGCTAATCATTTCCGATAGTTGGCATGTAGAATTTTTTTGTGTAGTTTTTCAGAACAGATGAAATATGAGTGCCATTTTTATTATCAGTTTTTATAATTAGTGATTTCCAGATGGATCTTGTTTTTATTATTAGTAATGATAGATAACTATTAGTGATAAGGAACTACCTGGTATAGTTTTGGATTAACGAAGAAAATTATGGTTAAATATAGAAAAGGTCCTCTTCTGGTTAAATTATAAATAGTTGGTTATGTTTATATTTAATTATATATATGGCAATTCTGGTTAATAATATTCTGGTTGCTAAATTTTACTTGTGTTATTTAGTGGGCAGCCAAAACTCGAAAGTCCTACACAAGGCAGGAGCTGGATGAGGTGCGGATGGAGGTGCTTGAATTTATCCAAGACAAGATATAAAAATGCTAAGTATCTATATATATAGCTTTCCTCTGAACTATGTGAATTGATGTTGTGTTTGCTGGTGGTTGGTGGTTAATTAACGGATGTTTGGTGACAATTACATCCATCATTCTGATTTATGTTTGGAATTGTCGAAATTTGACAAGTGGTACATATTAACTAGTCAAATATGTTTAGAATGTTGGATGTAATAACTAGCGAATTTGGTTTTTATTTTTTTAATTGGGATGTTTATTTTAGACTTGGAATGTAATGTCCGAATTGAGCTCATGTTGGATTGAATGTTAGTAAATTTGGTATCAATGTATACCTCTATGCTTTTAAAAATTTGGTTGGATGTATTGCATATTGTTGGTATTTTTCTGGTTGAAAATGCAATTGGTTCCCTGGGCTAATAATAGTACTAGGATGGCATATGTAATTTACAGTACATTAACATCACAATGGTAATTTAAAACCGATGTAAAAATGAACAAAAGACATCAGGTGAAACAATATTAAAAGAAAAAGAACTACAAAAACCAATGTCAAATAGTCATTTGACATCGAATTTTAAGCCAAATAACATCGAATTTTCAATAGCTGATGTCTTAAATTTTACAATATTAAAGATTAAACATCGGTTAGAAAAAAACACTGATGTTAAACAAAAGGATTTAACATCACCAAATAAAAGAAACCGATGTCTAACCCAGTATTTTACATCGGTTGATAAAAGTACCCGATGTCTAATGGAGCATTTCACATCGGTCAGACAACATAACTGATGTCTGATCTAGACTTTCACATCGGTTTGTTTGAAAGATTTTTAAAAAAATGTCTTTTAGAGCTTGTAGGTTTCATGTTTTAATGGATAATTACCCCATAATATACTCATATTCACCTAGAAATACTGTAATATAAGTTGAAATTTGTTGCAAAGACATCAGAATTATTCTTAAAACCGATGTATAGCACTGTAATAGACATCAGCTGCGAACCGATGTCAAAGGCTGATGCCATTTAACATCACGCGCGAAGACATCAGTTCAGTTTTTTTTAACATCGGTTCTGAACTGATGTCTGATCCCATATTTCTAGTAGTGTTGAGATATCGACAAGTCAAAAACTAATGCAGAAAACTGGAGATATCGACAAGTCAAAAGTTTATGTAGAGAACTGGAGATATCGATAAGTCAAAAAGCTTATAGAGAACTGGAGACCTCGACAAGTTATAAATCTATGTAGAGAACTGGAGATATCAATAAGTCATTTTACTTATCGATATGTGACATCTCTACACAATAAAATAGATCTCGACAAACAACTTCAAAATTCAGAATACAGACAACTTGAAGATCCAAGATTATCAGTCAACAAACAATTCTCTCATTGAATTGGAAAGCCTACAAATGCAGCTTGAAGAATACAAGATCAAGGGCCAAGATGAACTGGACAAAGGAGGGTCACAGACCTAGTAGATTCTGCACAGATATGTTGCATTAGATCCTCCCATCTCCTCCTGCCAATCGTGTAACTGATCCTCTCAGATCTTATCCACCTGAGTCTGAAACTGAAAATTCTCGGCAATTGTCGAATCCAAAGTGCTACACAAGTCAGTAATGATCTCTCTCTATTATCTCAGCCCCGTTACTTTTCTTGAGGTCATAACATCTCTCTCCTTAAACCATCTTCAACTTCTCTTCCGCAGCAGTAGCACGTACAAGTATACTCCTACGCTTCGTCTCAAGGCTCTCCAGACACGCCCTACCTCTCCGAGCCTCAGAAGCATCCTCCAAAGAAAGAAACAATAGTTCCACGAAGGCTCTAACTCTAGCACTGTTTCTGTCAAATGGCACTAAGTCCCTTCAAGAAGATAGCTCGTCATCTCTAAAGAATGGAGTGACTAAAGGACTCAAGTGAGATTCCACATGGGAAAAAGAAGAAGAAGCCTTCATCCTCTTCGAAGTACCAAATCTCGAACCAACTCTAGTACGCTTCGACGAAGAAACTAGAAGTGCATGAACGACCTCCTTGGGAGGTGGACTAGGATGTGCCCGCACCGAGAAGAGGGCTCAGTAATGTTCTCCTCAGGAACTGCCCTCTCGGAATTCAAGTCAAGTCTGAAACACCTCGGTATCTTAGGAGCCATACCTAAAAGTCAAACATAAAATAGCTTAGTACGATATATACAAGTAAGGCATGACATATAAGGAAATGCGAAAAGACGATGATACACACATAAAAGACTTAATAGGAGCAAGTATAATAAAGATACATGGGCAAATAAAGGTGTGCATACAAGAAATGGTATCCAAGATGTGAAAAATATACTAAGGCAAAAATTGAGAATAACTAATACTACTACCACTTAGGGTGCGCCCCGAGGGTATATTACCTAGGGTAGGGGGCGCCCGGAACATACCAGTGAGAGGTGGAACGTTCCTCGTAGCCTCTACATCGCATCTCTCTTTATACTCAGAACCCACGCTAAGGTGAAGCACTCCAATCATCCCCAAGTTATCCTCTATAACAAGAACTTCAACGTCAAAATATGTATCGGGGAGACTGAGTATTGTACGAGCTCTCTCCGTATTCGCACCTTTTAACTTCATCACATCCGTATCATCTAGTTAAAGGAGCGAGGAATGACGTCACAAAATAAGGAAATGTGCAAAAAAATGAATGTAATGAGTGAGTAAAAAGTAAGTTAGAAAGACTCACAAGCATATCCATTCTCAACATCATATAAGTAGAAAAAGATATCCATAGCTCTTTGGTCGTTACTTTTCTTTTTCTTTTTGGAGAATCCAGACAAGCTTTGGCACGAACGGACAACCAAGTAGTAGAAACCCTTAACACCTCGGCGAAGACAGAAGAAGTAAGTAACCTCCCTTGTAGGAGGAGCACCAAAGTCATGACGAGCATACAATACAAACAAAGTCGATGCCAACTTCCAACTATTCGGAGAAACTGAAAAGGAGCTATTATTGTGAATATGTTGTGAACTTGATGATTTCATTAACAAAACACCTTGGTAGATTTTACTTAGTGAAAAATGTAGCACTCGACGACGGATGATGACTTATTATCCATCGAGTGAGTAGCTTATGTAACAATAAGTCTGTAGCACATTTCTGCATACACATTGTTTAGATTCTATAAGTAGTACTCAAGTCATGTTGACTTTAACTAGATATGCAGAATAGGTTGATTAATTGTACATAGATGATGTCTTGTAATTCTGCATAAATGAAATGAAGTCAAGTGCCAGATTGCTACCCGACGGATAAACAACAATGCCATTCGACGGATGATCAACAAGACAACCCGACGGATGATCATGAACCCGACGGATAAAGAATTCAAACATCTGTTGACAGTGACAACACAGTCACATGCGTCGAGTGTATGCAAATGAAATGTGGAAGCCTATTCAACTGGGTTTTAGAGAACAAAGAAGCATTGCCATTTTCATGCTATTATAAAGATATTCAAAAATGCTGGAAAAGAGTAATGAAGTAGCATAGTATTAGACTTGATAGTTTTTGTTTTATTATCCCGTCTTATTACTTTGTAATCTTGGTGATATATAAACCAAGAAGTAGAAAATAGAACTAACTAAGAAACCAAGAGAGAAACATTTGTAAGCTGTATTCTTAGCATTTCTCTGCAATCTTAGTTATTAAAATTTGTAAGCAGCTGTGAGCTAATTGCTACACAGAGTTCTCTTGATATATTATATATCTCTGGTGGATACATTCAAATCCACCAGAAAGTTTTTAAAGACCTGTGTTTTTAATTACTTGTGTTTTGATTCATTTCAAGTTATTATTCCGCACTCTACAAATCAATTCACACTAATATATATATTTAAGTTAGAACACTTTTATTTATAAAAAAGTTTCAAGAATTCCATTCAACCCCCCTTCTGTAATTCTTGTTACATTGTTAGGGACTAACAATTGGTATCAGGGCAAGCTCTTGATAAACAAAGAGTTTAAAGATCACAACAAAATAGCAAGATGAACAAGAAGGATGTTGGAGTCAAGATTCATTTTCTGGATAAAGATAATTACCATAACTGGAAGGTAAAGATGCATCTTTATTTACTTTCTCAAGATGAGGCCTATGTAGATTGCATAGAAAGAGGCCCTCATGTACCAATGAGAGCTGCAACTGGAAATGAGCCATCTGTCCCCAAGCCAAGGCATGAATGGTCTGATCCTGATATTGAACAAGTCAGGAAAGATAAGAAGGCCATGAATATCTTATTCAATGGAGTTGATGGTGACATGTTTGACAACATCATCAATTGCAAAACTGCCAAGGATGTTTGTGATACAATACAGATTATCTGTGATGGCACTGAGCAAGTTAGAGAAAACAAGATGCATCTACTGATTCAGCAATATGAGCATTTTCATAGTGAAGAAAGTGAGTCTCTCACGGACATTTTTAGTAGGTTTCAAAAACTACTAAATGCTCTAAAGTTGCATGGAAGGGTCTATCAGACAAAAGACTCCAATCTGAAGTTCCTTAGATCTCTTCCAAAGGAATGGAAACCTATGATAGTCTCATTGAGAAACTCTTAAGATTACAAGGAGTTTACTTTGGAGAGACTGTATGGCATCCTGAAAACTTATGAGCTTAAAATAGAGCAAGATGAGAGGATGGAGAGAGGAAAGAAGAAAGGAGGATCCATTGCACTAGTTGCTGAGCTAGAGAAAGAGAAGGAGATGAAGATGGAAGCTGTTGAATCAACTTCAAAGGCCTGTGAAAACAAGGGCAAGGGGCTGGTAGCAGAAAATGAAGATTCTTTGAGCCAAGATGACATGGAAGATATTGATGAACATCTAGCATTTCTTTCCAGAAGATTTGCCAAGCTCAAGTTCAAGAAGAACTTTGGAGCAGCTAAGCCAAATAGAAACATGGTGGATAACTCAAAATTCAAGTATTTTAAATGTGGCTTGGCAGGGCACTTTGCTAGTGAGTGTAGAAAGTCAGATTCCAACAAAAAGAAGTTTGAGCCTGTAGATTATAAACAGAAATACTTTGAGCTGCTTAAACAAAAGGAAAGAGCTTTCATTACATAGGAAAATGACTGGGCTACAGATGGTCTGGATGAGGATGAGGATGTCAGATATGTCAATCTAGCCCTAATGGCCCAGTCTGATGAAACAGAGACAAGTTCTTCAAGTAATCAGGTAATCACCACTAACCTTGCACATTTATCTAAAGCTGAGTGTAATGATGCTATAAATGACATGTCTACAGAATAATATCATTTGCGTGTTACACTTAAGTCTCTTACTAAGGAAAATGCTAAAATCAAAGAAAAAAAATTTGTTTTTAAGTGAGAGGAATAATGTGCTAGAGTCTCAGTTCATTGAATTTGAAAAATTAAGAATTGAGTGCAAAATTGCTAATCATGAATTAACCGAGTCCTTGAAGAAAGAAGAGATCTTGAAGAAGCAGCTTGAACGAGAACATGAGGTGATTAAGGCATGAAAAACATCTAGAGATGTTCATGCTCAAATCACCAAAGTTCAAGGGATTGAGTCCTTTTGTGATGCAGCCTGGAAGAAGAACAAGGAGAAGCTGGAATCCAATTTGGTGGAAGGATTGTTAACAGATGTAGACTCGACGGATGATGAGGGTCATCCGTCGGATAACAAAAAAGGTTATCCGTCGAGTGATGTAAATCCTCATCCGTCGACTGTGAGCAAGACTGTGAGTAAAGCCAAGCTTGTCAAGTTAAATGAGAAATATGGATCAGTTTCCAAAAATTCTGTTCCGGGAGAATCTAGTCAAGTGAAGAAGGAAAAGAAGGCTAATGCTGGTCATATGACTGTCAAGCAATTGAGTGAAAGACTTGAAACGATTGAGGTTAAAACAGAGGCTAAAAAGAAAAATAATAGAAATGGTAAAGTATGGATTAACAAACACAATAACTACACACCTGATAAATATGCTCCTAGAAAAATCTGTGTCAAGTGTGGTAGTGTAAATCATTTGTCTGTTAATTGCAAATCTGCCATGCCTACTTCCATATCTGTGCCACCTCACTTTCCCAACATGAATGCCATGCCTCCTATGCCTATGAATGCTATATCTACACAGAATATGAATGCACAGTTTACTAATATGCCATTTGCACCTAATCCTTATTATGCTGCATTTAGTATGCCAAAAATGCCATTTAGCATGCCTTACTGGAATAACATGTTTACTAATAGCATGCCATTACCTGTTAATGAAAATATGCATGTTGATTCTGCTGTAATGAATGGTTTCAAAGGTTCAACTCAAATGAGTAATGATGAATCTGATATCCCCAAGTCAAATGAGATCAAACCTAAGAAACAAAAAAAGAAAGCTAACAAGGCAGGACCCAAAGAAACTTGGGTACCAAAATCAACTTGATTTGATTTTGATGTGTGCAGGGAAAAAGAAAGAATCTATGGTACTTGGATAATGGTTGTTCAAGACACATGACTGGTGATTCTACCCTGCTCACAGAGTTCAAGGAGAGGGCTGGCCCTAGTATTACTTTTGGAGATGACAACAAGGGTTATACTGTGGGATATGGCTTGATTTCAAAAGACAATGTCATCATTGAGGAGGTTGCCTTAGTCGATGGTCTCAAGCATAATTTGATGAGTATCAGCCAGCTTTGTGATAAAGGCAATTCAGTAACCTTCAACTCAGAAGCCTGTGTTGTGCCTAACAAGAGGAGCAACAAAGTGGTTCTCACTGGTGTGAGAAAAGGAAATGTGTACCTAGCTGACTTCAATTCATCAAATGCAGAATCTGTTACTTAGCTTCTCAGCAAAGCAAGTCAGGATGAAAGTTGGCTATGGCACAAGAAGCTATCCCATCTAAACTTCAAGACCATGAATGAACTAGTGAAGAAAGAACAGGTAAGAGGCATTCCTCAAGTGGAGTTTTCTAAGGATGGACTGTGTGATGTCTGCCAAAAGGGAAAGCAGATCAAAGCATCATTCAGGAAGAAGCTTGATTCAACAATTGAAGAACCTTTGCAACTGCTACACATGGATTTGTTTAGACCAGTCAATGTGTTGTCCATTTCAAGGAAAAATTTTTGCCTAGTAATTGTAGATGATTTCTCAAAGTTCTCTTGGACATATTTCCTATAGTCTAAAGATTAGGCTAGTGAAATCATCATCAATCACATAAGGCAAGTCAATAATCATCCTGATTTCAAAGTTAGAAGAATCAGGAGTGACAATGGAACTGAGTTCAAGAATTCTGTCATGAGAGCATTTTGTGAAGAAAATGGAATTTTGCATGAGTTTTCAGCAGCAAAAACTCCACAACAAAATGGAGTGGTAGAAAGGAAGAACATATCACTTATTGAAGCTGCAAGGACAATGCTTGAAGAGTCTAAGTTACCAACATATTTCTGGGCTGAATCTGTAAATACTGCATTCTACACTCAGAATATTTCTCTTATTAATCAAGCAAAATGCATGACTCCCTATCAATTGTTCAAGAACAAGAAGCCAACTCTAAATTTTCTTCATGTCTTTGGCTGCAAATGTTATATGTAATAACCCCAATTTTTGGAATTTTTGAAACACTGATGAATAATAACTTTTTGCTGATGATGCTGATTAAGGAAAATTATCAGACCACGCTATATAGGAGTACTGTTATGGAAATTCTAAGATCGTATTAGTATTCCATAAAGTAAATGAGTGTATGTAAAGATCGTCAGAATTAAAATTCGAACAGTTTGATTTTTCCCGAAAATCCACCAGATACCGAAAGAATTGAGTATAAGGTAACATGATTAAAAGGATTTAAATTCAAGGATTATAAGAGAGGATCATAAAAGGAATATAAAATATTGAGAAAGGTTTAGGGGAACCCAAGTAATAAATCCCGGATATGATCCCTCATACGACGAACGAGAACGAAAGTTAAGCGAACCGTATAACAGATAAGCGGTCATTAGCCAAGTAATTAAGGGTTAATCAAAGAGGTTAGTGGGTGATGATGACCACAAAGGGAAGACAAGTGTAAAAAGATGACACAAGCTTGATGACATAAGCATGACAAAGGGATTTTGTTTTGTTGGTTGATTTTGGACCATGCAAAATTAACCATGGTAAAAAGTTTAAATCATTTATTAAGACAAAAAGAGAAGCAACCAAGCATTATTTCATACAACAAAAAGAAGGAGAGTTGACTTTTGCTTCCAAGAACAAAGCTCTCGGCCAAAACAAACCCAACAACTTCAAACTGCCATATCTCCTTCAATACTCACTCAAATGTTGTGTTCTATATCTCGTTGGAAAGGTATTGAGATGGCATACAACTCTTGTTCACAAGTCTATTCCAAATAAGCATGGTAAGACCCTCATTTTTACAGTTCTTTCAATTGGACTTTTAGAAACTTCAAAGCCTAACTTTGTGTTCTTGATTTCTTTGGAAAGATCAAGCTTGTAGGAGGCTCCCTAAGACTTCCTAGAAACTTAAAACCTCCCAAGGAAGGTATAAACTTCAAACCCTAGCCTTTACTTTGATTATTAGTAAGTTTGATGGTTGGTTTTCTAAATGAGAAGCATGATTTTTGATTATTAGTAGTTTGATTTGAATTTGGAGTGATTTGGTGAATGAATATTGTTATAGTTAATAGAACTTGATTGTGGTTGGTTGAGATGAAGAATCTGGAGAATAAGGACTGGTATAGTATTATTTAGTTGAGGTTTTGATGTGTTAATAATTGTGGGTTGTTTGGTGAGGTTTTGGTGTAGTGAAAAACTTGGAAAACTCGTAAATATAGCCGTCGTAATGCCCGTTTTCCTTAGACTGTTGTACATGAATCTCGGACCAGATAACTCACTGACCAATCTGTAACTTTGCCATGTTTATCTAGATCGTGTCGTAAGCTTCGTTTTGGTATGTGGTTCGCTTGAATCCGATGTACGGTTTAGGAGAAACGACCGTTTTAAGTTACGGGGTTTCGCGAATGAACCTTTACCCCCTCGCTTTACTTTGAAACCTTGTTTAAGGCCCCTAAAAGACTAATTGGATTACGAAACAATTATTTAAGGTGGGTTAGGCAGTTGGTAGAGTATTCATGAAAGAGAGTCGCCTTAAAATTCGTAACGGTTAAGTTTATAAAAATGGTGGAGACGAGGTTACTCGAGCGACTTATGTGAATCGTTAATCGTATAAGCGAACGTTAGGGTCTAAGTGGATAAAGTCTAGTTTCCTAAGTGACCGTGGTTTAATTCTGGCTTATGTTATTGTTCATAGGTTACCGGACCCACTCTAAGCTTAAGTCTACCCCGGAGCACTCAGGCAAGTTTTCTACCCGTTATACAGTTGTTGTGATGTAAATATATTGATGCATTATCTTGAGATAAGTGCATGGTTGTTATTAGCAGATCTTGCGATATATTGGAGCATGTTGATATGGTATATATATACATGTTGTGAAATCTTGATATTTTATTATCAATTCAAATGCTTATAAACTGCATAATACCTATGCTAGAGATAAGCAGTAGTTGCTTATACCCTTAGTATAGGGGACCCAGAGTTGAACATTTTTCTAAATCGGGAGGCGATGTTCCCGAGTATATTATATATATATATATATTTTTTTTCAAAACTATTAATCGAATAATGTTTATTCTATAGTTTTATATTATAAGTGAATATTATTTTTTTGAATATTCATTTAAGATTCCTATTACGATCAAAGACTAGTTTAATTATTTGAATAGAGTTTCTACTTAGGAAACTTATTTTATTTCTATTAATAAATGAATATTAGTCTGAATATTCATTCAAGGACTTATGACTCTGCTTATCTTATTTAATGAATATTAGTTTGAATATTCATTCGAGGACTTATAACTTCGCTTATTTTATTAAATAATATTCTTTATTTTCTTAAAGAATAATGTGTCAATATTCGCCAAGTATTCGGAAAATGATTGATACTATCAAATCATTCTTACTTTAAATATTTCCAAAGATTATTTTCAAACTTTATCAAAACTATTTTTGGAAAGTTAGAGTGGATCCCAAAGCTCGTTTTCAAATTTAAGATCTTCCTTTCGAAGGAGATTTAAATACTCGCTCAAAAATCTGAGGGATCCGGCTCCGTGATGTATTTTTATATTCGCAACAAGGTTGCTGTTTTGATAAAAGATTTTTTAATTACTTACCCAACACTCGGGAAGTAAAATTCTTGGAATAAGTTAATCCATTAACAGGCATCGCCTGGGAAATATCGGTGAGTTATCCTTTCCAACTAGATATGACTTCTTGGTGGAGCCGTATCAACAAGTTTCTACTTGGGGAAAGGGGGGACGAGCTTTAAGTTTCAGAGTCATGGATTTCATCTGAACTAGGAGTGGCGTAAGTGGTCGAGTGGCGCCGGCCCAGCCTTATTATATTGGCCCAAATGGCCCGGAAGTTCCGCTAAGACGGTCCATTCCTTAGGAGTCCAGCGTTCGGTCGACAAGTAAATCCGGCTGTTCTCCTCTATATGTAGAAAATGGTGGGGTTGCACTACTGCGACTGATCATCGTGAGTGGTCTTCCTGGCGCAGCAAACCCCCGTAATGAGTTCATCATCCAGTTGGATATTTCTGCAACACTACCCAGAGCACTTCGATAGAAAGGCTACGGTTGGGCGATTGTAGAGTGTTGGCAGGGTCGAGTTTTCAAAATGATATTTTCATCAAATGAAGTATCTGGTAACTTCATTTTATTTTGATGATATTTCAGAGATTGATTCTATACAAGTTTTGTCTTGTAACTTCATCTGTGGGATGAACTATTTATACCTTGAAAGGTGGTAGTTCAAGTAGTATTCAAAAAAGATATAAGTATATTGGAGTATCTCATAACTTCATCTTTTCAACTTATATCTAGTTAATGATTATCTTATGCATGACAAGGATTTTCAGAAAAGTGTTGAGACAAGGTTAGATATATGAGATCACCTTGCAACGATATTTTCATACAGTTATAAACTGGAACTCTGTGTATATTATGCATAGAAGAAGACTTCCTAGATTTTGAAAAGTATATATACATATATACTGAATATTTTGCGACTTGGTCGTGTTAAGATATCAAACTTGGTTCATATCTGCTTGACCAAGACTTTTATGAGTACTATGAGAAGGCTCATATATTGTTAATTACAATACATGTTATTTTGGTGGGCTTGCTGCTCACCCTTGCTTTCTTCTTTTATCACACAACAACAGATAGATAAGATGAACAGGACCAAGCTCCCTATTCGCGAGCGGATAGGAAACGTTTCGCAGTTTCCTGTAGGCGTTGATGCCGCTGTAGCCGAGGTAGTAACTACCAATAGGCTAGGTTTTCAACTGTTGATGTACCAGACTTATGTATATTTATGAATTGTAATAATGGCAAGGAATATGTAAATTTATTCAGAAACCCTTTTAAGGTGTAATGGTTTATAATTGTGGAATAAAATGACTTGTAGTATTTTTGGTATTCATCTCTGAGACTATAACTTGTGGTGTGTGTGTGTGTATATTGTGGGGTCACAGTACGTAGTAGTTGGTTGTTTATTAAGATTAAGTGTTATTAAGGGAAATGGAACTCGTGACAACCCGGATCCCCGACCCCGGATTTGGGGGTGTTACAGAAATGGTATCAGAGTTAAGCGTTATAAACCTCAGAGATGATGTGACGTTAAAATAATAAGTTCACTAAGATAATAAGAACTCTTGCCAAGTTCATAGTCGGACTACCTAACGTAGTACTGACAGTTAAAACCCTTATGGGAACCCTTATAAATATCGTGATAGAAGCGTAGTTCGTTATCGTATATGGTAGCGGGACTCCGAACCCTGAGGTTGAGGAGTAACAACGCGATGATGTTTTATTACTTATTGGAGATCAGATTGTGGATCCGAAGGAGCGTCCTAACGCGGGACCGGATGATGTTCATATTGAGGATGTAGCGGTTGAGGATGCTGAGAAGAATCCCGTGGAGGATCCTGACAAGAATGAATAAAGGACCACTGAGGAATTGATGACCATGGTTAGGGAGACTACCAGAGGTAGGATTGGCCGGTCACTGCCGGAGGTTCGTTCATGTTTGTAAAGATAGTAGCCCCTTTAATGCGGCTTACTCGTAAGACTGAGAAGTTTGAATGGACAGAGAAATGCGAGAACAGCTTTTAAGAACTGAAGCAAAGATTGGTGACGACCCCTATGTTGGCGTTGCCGGATGGAAAAAGAGATTTTGTGATGTGTAGTGACACTTCGCATAAGGAATTAGGGTGCTTCTTATAAAACACAGCAAGGTAATCGTGTACGCGTCAAGATAATTAAGGGAATATAAAATTTGATATCCCCACCCATGATCTTGAGCTCACGTAAATAGTTTTACCCTAAAGATTGGAGGAACTACTTGTATGGAGAGAAGTGCGAGATTTACACAAACCATAAGAGCTCAAGTATATTTCCACACAGAAAAAGCTCAACATGCGCTAGAGGAGGTGGTTAGAGCTAATCAAGGATTACGAGTATGAGATTCTTTATCATCCAGGGAAAGCCAATATGGTGGTTAACGCCCTTAGTAGAAAGGAGAGACTCAATATGATAATGTCTTCGGGAGAGTTGATAAAAGATTTTGAGAAAATGGAAATAGAAGTGAAGGTAACCGGAGCCGGTACCGAAAAGCTGTTGAGATTTGCAATGCAGCCCGAATTACTGGAAAATATCGTATGGTGCCAAGAAAAAGTGATGAATCAAGGAAGAAAGCCAAAGACTGGAGAAGAGATTAATACCGAGAAAGATGATAAGGGAATAATGAGGTATTCCTACAGAATTTGGGTTCCAAACGTTCAAGAGCTTAAACATGAGATCTTAGATGAAAGCCATAGTTTGAGAAATTAGTTTTGGGGCAAACCCTGAGTTTGATAGTCAGGGAGGTCGCCATCAAGATAGAAGGAACCCATAACATAATGAAGTGGAAAACAAGGATTTTAACGTATAAGATAACCCCGATTATGGGAGAAGAATGAAACATTTCATACTGAGAAAATAGAAGTTGAGCAAGATAGGGAGAACCAGGACGGTACTCATATAGGGCAATTCATGGACCTGCCTAAACAAAAAAAATATACTTTTATTCCCAAACACCACCCTGAGGAAACAATGTGGTGGGAAATTCTTTCAGGATCTTTAAGTCACTAAGCTCTCAGAGTTCCAAGGAACAAGTTGACCCAGTCAAGGCAAGAGCCTGGCTAAAGGAAATAGAGGAATCATTTAGGATTTTAAATGATTGACGAAGTGCAAAGGACTGTTTTTCCACTTACCTTCCTAAGAGAGAGGCCACCCGCTGGTGAAAGGCCAAGAAAGGCACGGAGCCAGAGGTTATAATAAACTGATTAAAGTTCAGTCAATTGTTTTCGGGAAAGTACTTCCCAAGGTTATGGAGGTAGTGTAAAAGCTTTAGAGCCAGAACAAAGGCGGACGAGTATGATGAATTATGAATCTAAGTTGTAAAAGTTGTCAAGATTCGTTCTGAGGACACGAATCCAGAATGACGGGATGTCCGAAATCAATGCTTATGTTGTGTTGGTTCATGTAATGATTGTAATAGAAACAAAAATAAAAGACTGAAAAGGGAAGGAGCATAAAGGGATATAAAGGAAATAGAGTTGAGAAGTGATAAGGGAGTTAGGTATGGGAAACCCTAAGAAACCCTTGCAATAAATATAGAGAAGTGTGTCATCATCAGCGCGATGGTGACTGATCATGAGATAAATTCAAGGTTTGAAGGCGTAAGCAATACGTATAGTTAATCCCCTTGAAGTTGAGAGTATCGATGAAACTTTGAGATAGATCGGTGGATTAATAAGGAAACACGGATGGACTGAGGAGACATGAAAGCAAGAAATTAGAAAATTGGATAAAGGAAGTGACCTTCAAGAATGTGAAGCGTATGTAAGACATGTGACTTGATACCTAGAAAAGGAGACGCCGGGTATAAAAGATGTCCCAACATTGAGGTGGCTGTTGAGATAAATAACAGAAGTAAATGAGGATTTAGTAAAAAGAAGTTCACGTTGAACATGACCAATATCTTCCAGAATATCCCTGTTATCATTACCAAATCAGGCAAGAAAAGTGGATAAACGTTGGAGGCCATATGGATTGACCTCAGTTTGAATAAGGATGCTATTATGAAATTGGTATAGACTATCGAGGTGGGAGTGATTGAATAAGATAATCTATTAAGGATATATGACTTGATTTATCCATGGAAGGATGCAAGTACATTTTTAAAGGTGGAATTAAGGATATAACTTTGATAACTTGGGATGAACCCTAGGGGAATGCATAAAGGTTGGCATTTCGCCATTAATAGAGACAATATGTGTTTTGACAGTATGAATTGGAAAGGATTAAGGTAACAACAACCTTTAAGGATCAGTGGAGAAATTTTTCAGAAGTATATAGATAATGGTTCTAGTATTAGTAAATGGTATTTTGATATGCCCTGTATCTAGGGAATACAGGAGGAACGATTCAAGGATAACCTTATAGGTCTTACAAGGAGAAAGGTAATATTCAAAGTTCTGAAGAATAGAAATCTTGATAAAGGAAAAATGGCGTAATTATAATAATTCCAGGTGGGCACGTGTTAAACCATAAGAAGTATAGATTGAACCAATGAAGGTCAGAATTGTTAAAGCAAGAAGGGCCCAAGATAAAAGACATCCTAAGTATGATCGAGAGTCAGCCATGATAATGTTTACATTTAAAGACTAAGGCAGTGACTTATGGAAAAATGGTGATTTTTTTTTTATCACAAGGACTTAAGAAAAGCATTTTCACATAAGCAGTGATTTGAAATGAGGTAGAAAATTTAGTGAAGGTGGTTAAAAAGATATTGATTGTAAGGAAATATTACTATCAGGAAAGGCCAAAGAGGTGGCCGACACTTTAAGTATAAAAAGACAATTATCGGCGCTCGTGCCAGAGGAATACAGTGATAATGGTTAAAGCCATGAAGATTGTATTATGGTTTGAAAGATTGTGCGATACTCAACTGTGATAGTAGTTTGGCAAAGATATAATTTATGTAATCGCCGTGAGCGAGCTATCTATTTTATAAGGTCATATCTTGAGATAAGCCAGGACCATGTTACGAAAGGACTAAATGAACCTTTGAGATTCATGTCTCCTAATAAAGACATATGGTTAATAATGATATTAACCTGCTATCGTTGCTTTTATTGAAACTTTTCTACAATTTTATCTGCTTCATGTCATATGTAACCCGAGCTCAGGAGTGTTCTTCATGAATCATAGAATGGCGATTATGTTGCCTCCTTGGAAGAATTCTGTTAGGTCCCAATGTGTTTGTAGAAGGGGGGTTGAATACAAACAGTACCGAATAATCGAATTAAATGCGGAATAAAAATGTGAAATAAAATTCAAGTTAAATAAGAAAATTATTAAACTTGAAAGGTGTTACAATAACTGTATCGATTATAAGGAATTAATCTCAAATTAATTATCACAAATCTAGAATAAATTCGACATGAACTTTTTCTATTTTTGTAATAGAAAGATTCAAATGCTAAACACAATTTGAGATTAAGTTCTAGGGATTTTGATCCGCTAGATAGTTACACAAGAACAAGAGAATGATTTCTAGTTGATTGGATTTAACTTTACAAACTAGAAATTATGATCTTGAAGTTTGCATATGAAGGATGAAATATTTTGCTTCTTCTTTTCTGCTGTGTTCTTGTATTGGTTGACTTGTGTTCTGTTTGGATAAAAATGAATGTCTGCTGCTTCTGTTCTTTTTAAATCAATCAAAAGACTAAAGTTGAACTGGCAAGACAATCCCGAGCTCAGCAAGACAATCGGTAGGACTATTGATTGTACTAGCAAGACAATCTGATTGAACTACAATGACTTTCGGTATGACAATCAGTTGAACTAGCAAGACAATCTCCTTCCCAGTAGAACTTTTGGTATGACTATTGAAATGACTTAGCATGACAATCGGTATGACAATCCAGATTGTCATGCTAGTTCATTTTCAATTGTCTTGCTGATTTAAGACTGTTTTTAATCCAATTAAACTTCTGAAAATTCTTAATATTAATTCTGAATTAATTAATCAATTAATTCAATTAATAAATAAATTAATCTTTGTAGATATAATTTATTTTCTTAATTAAATTATATGACTTAATTAATTAATAGAGAATTAAGACTAATCCTGAGCAGCAACCATTCTTCTGAAAATCTTCTGAAAATCACTGAGAATTATGAATCAATTCCACCACTTCAATGTTGACACTCGATGTACTGTCTGGTTCATGAGTGACTAACTTCCGTGACGTTTCTTCATGTCTTGACTTTGATTTCAGATTAAATCACTGTAATTAATTGATACCCTGACGAGATCTCTATCACTTGATTAAATCCACAATCTTGATTTATATCACTGAGGCTTGAACAATTTCTTGAACTTCTTCCAGTGAATTAATTCCTCAAGTCTGTAGATGAACCTTGTTTCTGAATGCTTTGACATATGTTACTTTATGAGATCTCTTTGATGTTAGATCCACTATTTACTTGTTACATTCTTATTTGAGTTGAGTAAAATCCTCGAATAAACAAATAGGCTATGACATATGCCTTACAATCTCCCCCTATTTGTTTGTTAAATAATAACACACAAATACCTTGAGGATAACTCAACTAACAAATAAGAAAAAGATATAAACAGAAATGCAATATAAATAGCAGAAAAGTTCTGGATAACATTTAACCTTTTCCAGATTCCAAATAAATGTTCCTCTAGACTGAACATATCTTCAAGTACTTTCATCTTCTTTTGTACAACCACATTTTCTGTTGAGAAGCACATATCTCTCTTGCTTCTCCCCCTATGAGAATCAACTGATTAAAGAAGATCACCTTCGTTTACCACCTCTCCCGTACAATAGGATCCGCAGATAAAAACCAATGGTACTCCCCTTTTGAAAACAGCTTCTTCCCTTACTAGAAAATCACCTTGTATTTACCACCTCTCCCGTACAATAGAATCCATAGTTACAAACAACAATGGTGTGGTGTAGTGTACATGTGTAGGATCTTTTTCTTCCTCCCTGCTATTTCTCCCCCTTAGTTGAGGAATCCTCCAAACTATTGCTTAAGCTTTTATCTCTCCCTTAAAGAAGGAATGTATGCCGTCATCTGAAGGAGTTCTCATATTTCACTTGGTTGGAAAAGAAATAACAAGTGTTTCTCTTTCTTCCTCACTGTGAGTGTGTGATTCTGTTTAGTGTACCTCACATGTGTTTCACTCTTCTCTCCACTCATGTTTACACTCATTCTCACAAGTGTATCACTCCTCTCATAGCTCCAACAATCAGCTGTACCTGCAAGGAAAATCACCTTAGCCATCCTTAAGGAGGTCACAGGTGGTGCAATGGGAGTTCGCAAATCCCCATCCTAGTTAAACTCGTCAGATGAATCTGAGTCATAATCTACAAGTTGCTAGTTTCCCTTTTAGGGTTCCAGATTTGAATTCTGGGAAGGTAAACAATGATCCAACAAATTTAGCATACAGATCAAAGTTCCCTTCTAATGTCTGTGAAGACATTTCCTTGTGACTCATCAGGTAATATCTGAATCATTGTCAACAAGTTGCCGATCTGCGCCTATGTCAGATCCACTATCCGCAGATGCATCCAGGGGATTTAAGCCTGGGGAGGTAGACACTGACCACTGACATATGGCTTTTGGATCAGTATCCTCTCCTAACACCTGTAAAGGCAATTGGTCCATTAACGAACCTTGAACAATCGAATCTGACCTTAAAATGGTCGAAACTCTTGTTTCCGTCAACTCATCCTTTGTGTGTGTAACCTTTCCTTGTGCATCAAGAATTGTTTATATTTGAGGTGGTGACACTACATCGGATACCCTGACCGACAGGCAAATTTCAATAGACGCACCCTGTTGAGAGAATGAATCTAGTAACTGTTTTTGAGCCTTTTCAGCCATTACATCTTTTTGAGAAGATGTATGGGAGCTAGCAGTTGTCTCGGTTTAAATACTACTCATCTATGTAAGAGACAGAGCTGCTGGGTTGACTACAGAACCTTCCTTATGTGGTGCACTAAGGCACTATCTCCCTCACACTCATTCATACTATATTTAGTGGTAAGAGAGTGTTGGTTGGTTCTGTTTCTGTGTTTGTCTTTACAATCTAGGATATAAGTTGTGGGTTTTCAAGCTCATGACTATCAATGAAAGAAAGTCATCAGAGACTGAACCTGTATCACAAAACATATGGCAATATAGAGATAAAATGTACTTGAGATCTTTAAGGAATGAAAATTATACATTTAATCTTTTGAGAGAAATGATGTACACTAGTGATTTTAAAAGATTTTAATGAAATAAGAAATCACTAATGTAGAAAGAAGTTTGATTTTCTCCTAAAACTCACTGCACATATAAAATAATATGTTTGTGCCTAGTAATAAGAGAGTTATAAATATGACGACTCTACTAGTTCATATTAAACTATAACTTCAGTTAGAGTGTCATACCATGTTCTTGACGATTGCTTGAGTAGTACACTAGTTCATACCAACCTGAAGTGAGATTGTGAAGAAGATATTGCATAGTCCAATAGATCTGCAGCTGCAAAGTCCATGAACTGTGGTGCATTGACTTCCTCTTTTGACTCACCAACCAGGAGTACACTTGTACACATCTTACTAGAGTCCAATTCCAAGTGTAATGTGCATCAGGTGCCTGATATGTCGTAATATTCTCAAGTCTTATCACTGGTGCTATATGTTAGATACTGCTTCCTGATAATAACCTAGCACAATATACAAATTTTCAATGATAACATTCCCAGCTTGCAAGCAGCCATATCCCTTAGATAAACCTTTGCTGTTATCTCCAAAGGTAACCAGTGGGCCAGCTTTCTCAACCACATTTGATAGCAGGGCTCTATCTCCGGTCATATGTCTTGATGATCCACTATCAAGAATCCACACTACCGGTTCCACCTGTTTAATGCCCTGCACTATAAATGGATTAGACCTTCTTCGGAACCCAAACTTGGTTGGGACCGGCATACTTGTAGAATTGTCCTTTGTCAGGCAAAACAACATTTTTAATTTTAATGGTCTCAACTTTCTCAATGACTGAACATTTGACCTTGTAAATAGCCTTAACAAATTTTTGTTTAGGCTTAGGCACAAATGTCTCCTTTCTAGCCTTAGAAGGACTAGCAGTCTTAGACCTATCATGCTTCTTATTATTCACATGCTGACGAGGAGTAGTCTTATCACTAGAAACATGCTTACCATTAAAATAAGCATACATCAACTTAAAAGCACAAGACATACAATTAGCAACACCACATGCTTTATGAGAGTGATTAACAACAGGCAATTTATGTATGATAGACATGGCATTTTTGTTATCCAACTCATGTGTGTCTGAGTTAGTCTTAGTTGCTTTCACAACTTTGACTGGAACTTTCGACACACTTGACTCGGAAACAACCTTCTCATTAGCATGATCTTCAGCACGCATTTCTTCTTGAATAATAGAAGAGGTCGCATTAAATGGTTCAGCAATTGATGCTTTATAGAGGGGTTCATCAACACTCTTAAGCACATGTGGTACTTCCCTACCTTTAGCACATACATGAGGAGGGGAGTTTATGCCTAATTCTCCAATAGCAGCATTGTAATCATAACCTATTCCAGATGTTTGATTAACAGCTTGCTTACTGTAGAACTCTTTAGCCTTCGAACAAGAATTGAAGTAGGCTCTAACCTTAGTCTCAAGACCGGTGATCTTGTCTTTGAGAATAGTTTCGAGTTGTCTATAATAGTCAACTCTATTCTCTAGAAAAGATACTTGTTCTTTTAACTTGTCTTGATTAATGTGCACAAATCTTAATTCATTGACCTCTTTCTCAAGGTCTTTGATCTGCTGACTTAACAGTTCATTATCACGACGAGCACAATCTAAGGAACCTCCTAGATGATAAACTAATTCAGCATTAGTAAATTTTACCTCTTTTCTTGATGATGAAGCTTTTCCATCAATAGCCATAAGAGCAAGATTCTCATCTTCTTCATCTTCACTATCAGTATCATCCCAACTTCTTCCCTTTTCCAGATAAGCCCTTTCAGAGTTACTCTTCTGATTTGAATCATAATAGTTCTTCCTTACTTGCTTTGGTTTCCTACATTCTGTGGCAAAGTGTCCCACCTCATTGCAGTTATAGCATCTAATGGTGCTCCGATCAACCATCCCTATTTTGTATCCACCACTGCTGGTGTTAGAGGATGAAGATCCACCTTTCTGGAATTTATTATAGTTGGACTTGTACTTGAACTTGGGATTTCTCTTGAATCTGACATTGGAGAATCTCTTGACAATTTGGGCCATTGACTCATCTTCCAATTGCTCCAGATTTTCCAAGGAATAAAAATCATCACTGGATTGATTTGTAGTAGTAGGATCATATTCTGCTACTAACACATTTTCCTCAGCCTTGGAAAACTGTACCATTCTCTCCGACTGTTGAGATTGTTGTTGTTGTTGACCTTCGGCTACAAGAGCAGTAGATGTGCTGACCATTCTATCTTTCCCGTAGACTTCCTTTTGCTGAATCTGCTCCAACTCATAGGTTTTTAACACACTATAGAGTCTATCCAAAGAAATCTCACTCAGATCTTTAGCTTCTCTAATGGAAGTGATTCTATGTTCAAGATGAGTTGGCAGTGTTAAAAGGAACTTTTTGTTGACCTCCCTGATTGAATAATATTTTCCATTTATGTTCAAGTTATTGATCAATGCATTGTACCTCTCAAACACTTCAAAAATTCCTTCTCCTGGATTTGATTTAAAATGTTCATACTCAGAGGTTAGGATCTCCAACTTGTTCTCCCTAACTTCCTCTGTGCCTTCATTAATCACCTCAATAGTTTCCCACATGTATTTGGAATTTTTACAGTTCATCACATGTCTGTTCATTAAGGGATCAAGGGAATCAATTAATATTTAATTGAAGGCTGGCATCCAAGGAGGCTTCTTCCTTTTCAGCAGGAGTAAAATCTTCAGGCTCTTTTGGATAGGTTCTAGCTTTGGTGATCACTACATCATCTTCTATCACCTCTGGTTCAATAACCATCGGAGTTTTTGGACCCTTCTTTAACAAGTTCAGATATTTGGGATTTGCAACTTGTAAAAATAATAGCATCTTCTTCTTCCACATGATGTAATTTTCTTTATCAAATAGTGGAATTTTAACGGTTCCAACTTTTTGTGAAGTCATTATGAATTTTTGAATAAATAAAAATTCAAGGAGTTGAAAAATCACAAAAGTCTAGGACCTTGATTTGTTCGTTAATCAGAAGGCTCTGATACCAATTGTTAGGTCCCAATGTGTTTGTAGAAGGGGGGTTGAATACAAACAGTACCGAATAATCGAATTAAATGCGGAATAAAAATGTGAAACACAATTCAAGTTAAATAAGAATATTATTAAACTTGAAAGGTGTTACAACAACTGTATCGATTACAAGGAATTAATCTCAAATTAATTATCACAAATCTAGAATAAATTCGACATGAACTTTTTCTATTTTTGTAATAAAAAGATTCAAATGCTAAACACAATTTGAGATTAAGTTCTAGGGATTTTGATCCGCTAGATAGTTACACAAGAACAAGAGAATGATTTCTAGTTGATTGGATTTAACTTTATAAACTAGAAATTATGATCTTGAAGTTTGCAGATGAAGGATGAAATATTTTGCTTCTTCTTTTCTGCTGTGTTCTTGTATTGGTTGACTTGTGTTCTGTTTGGATAAAAATGAATGTCTGCTGCTTCTGTTATTTTTAAATCAATCAACAGACTCTCGTTGAACTGGCAAGACAATCCTGAGCTCAGCAAGACAATCGGTAGGACTATTGATTGTACTAGCAAGACAATCTGATTGAACTACAATGACTTTCAGTATGACAATCAGTTGAACTAGCAAGACAATCTCCTTCCCAGTAGAACTTTCGGTATGACTATTGAAATGACTTGGCATGACAATCGGTATGACAATCCAGATTGTCATGCTAGTTCATTTTCAATTGTCTTGCTGATTTAAGATTGTTTTTAATCCAATTAAACTTCTGAAAATTCTTAATATTAATTCTGAATTAATTAATCAATTAATTCAATTAATAAATAAATTAATCTTTGTAGATATAATTTATTTTCTTAATTAAATTATATGACTTAATTAATTAATAGAGAATTAAGACTAATCCTGAGCAGCAACCATTCTTCTGAAAATCTTCTGAAAATCACTGAGAATTATGAATCAATTCCACCACTTCAATGTTGACACTCGATGTACTGTCTGGTTCATGAGTGACTAACTTTCATGACGTTTTTTCATGTCTTGACTTTGATTTTAGATTAAATCCCTGTAATTAATTGATACCCTGACGAGATCTCTATCACTTGATTAAATCCACAATCTTGATTTATATCACTGAGGCTTGAACAATTTCTTGAACTTCTTCCGGTGAATTAATTCCTCAAGTCTGTAGATGAACCTTGTTTCTGAATCCTTTGACAGATGTTACTTTATGAGATCTCTTTGACGGTAGATCCACTATTTACTTGTTACATTCTTATTTGAGTTGAGTTAAATCCTCGAATAAACAAATAGGCTATGACATATGCCTTACAAATTCGATACGACATGTATGGACTCCGTATACTATTAAGATTTCATAGAAAATGAATGACTACAGTAGGTCAGTGGTGGACTATAGTAATGCAACAATGATTCTGCGAGTAATGAGCCGATTACAGCCGTGAGAGTTGTATTGGAATGGATGTTGAGATTGAGTACCCCTAATGGGGTCGTGTTGATGTATAAGTTATCATTGATAGACTACCTAGTGGAGTATTTATATATTATATATTTATTCTTTCTTATGAATAGAAAGTCGTATTACTATACGAGGAAGGTTGCAATGCAAGCATAGAATTCTAGTAACAATGATGTCTAGAATGAAATCCCTTATTCGAGTTTCGATGTCGAGGGAGTTTCAAAAGTAAGTGTTAATGAGCTCGAGCAAGAACATGGGTCCATGGAATGATGAACGGAATAGTAAATATTCTGGCACGTGAAATGCGATGCTATAATACTTGATGTTGATATATATACACATATGTTTTGTTCTCCTATGACAAACCTCTATAGTTCAGAGGTAGATTCCAAGCCAGATATTTGTGGCAATATTTTTTTTCATATACAATTCTCTTCAATTCGTTCTTTTCTCTCCTTTTCATTTTGAATAAGCTGAGAAGAACAACCCTTCTAGAAGGGGAGGTATTGCCGAATGGCTATCTATCTGTGTGATAGAAGCCTAGTAGGATACCACATGTTGTTTAATTGTTTGTCAAGTACTAAAGGCTGGCCACCTTCTGTACTAACTATGCAATAGAAGAAGTGTTCATGATCATAGTGATCTCTCAATAAATTCTTTTACTTCTACACGAAGGACCAAGCTTTCAAAGATGGAGGCAGCTAGAGATGAAGTGGTACCCAATATGGTGGTATTCGGAATGGAAACGCATTCGTGATACTAAGGTTGACGCATTTATTAAAAGGTTATAAAACTCTAGCGAGTAAAGGTATATCTAGAATAGTATTATATACGGAAGATAGTAACGATTATGAACGGGAAAAGAGTGGGTATTGAGAAGTAAAAGCTATAATGCTAGAAGCTATGATGAGAGTCTGTGCAATAGACTTGAAAGAATTTGGAATGATCACTTAACGCGGATTGAGTTTTCTCACGACAATAGATCGTATGTCAGGTATCGAGATGTCGCCTTATAAGATAAGACAATTTCGATCTCCCTTATGTTAGGATGAAGTTGTAGAGCGCAAGATGCTCGTACCAACAGCGGTCCAAAGGACCAAGGACATAATAGATCTAATCAGAGGACGGCTGGTAGTAGCCCAAGATGGACATAAGAAGTATGTTAATTTGATATGAAAGGACAAGGAATAGGAAGTAGGGGACCTAGTGCTGTTATAGGTATTCCCTTGGAAAGGATTGATGAGGTTCGGAAAGAAAGGAAAGCTAAGTCCATGATTTGTTGGACCCTTGGATATATTACGATGAATTGGGAAGTTATCAAATGAACTAGCCCTACCCCCGAACCTGCAGCAAGTTCATAACGTGTTCCACGTATCAATATTAAGGAAGCATAATCCGAATGTCGGACATATATGAGAATACGAGCGCATGGACATGCAACCAGACTTGACCTATATGGAGCAACCAGTAAGGGTTATGGATTGAAAGGAGCAAGTTCTTAGGAACAGGGTTATCAGACTAGCCAGAGTTTTATGGTAAAACCACAATGTGGAAAAAAAAATTTGACTTGAGAGTTAGAAAGCGCAATGCTAGAAAAGCATCCCCAACTGTTTTCTATCTGATTCCGGGACGGAATCCTTTTAAGGAGGGGAGACTGTAATAACCCCAATTTTTGGAATTTTTGAAACACTGATGAATAGTAACTTTTTGCTGATGATGCTGATTAAGGAAAATTATCAGACCACGCTATGTAGGAGTACTGTTATGGAAATTCTAAGATCGTATTAGTATTCCATAAAGTAAATGAGTATATGTAAAGATCGTCAGAATCAAAATTCGAATATTTTGATTTTTCCCGAAAATCCACCAGATACCGAAAGAATTGAGTATAAGGTAACATGATTAAAAGTATTTAAATTCAAGGATTATAAGAGAGGTTCATAAAAGGAATATAAAATATTGAGAAAGGTTTAGGGGAACCCAAGTAATAAGATCCCGAATATGATCCCTCATACGACGAACGAGAACGAAAGTTAAGCGAACCGTATAACAGATAAGCGGTCATTAGCCAAGTAATTAAAGGTTAATCAAAGAGGTTAGTGGGTGATGATGTTATCACACCACAAAGGGAAGACAAGTGTAAAAAGATGACACAAGCTTGATGACATAAGCATGACAAAGGGATTTTGTTTTGTTGGTTTGTTTTGGACAATGCAAAATTAACCATGGTAAAAAGTTTAAATCATTTGCTAAGACAAAAAGAGAAGCAACCAAGCATTATTTCATAAAACAAAAAGAAGGAGAGTTGACTTTTGCTTCCAAGAACAAAGCTCTCGGCCAAAACAAACCCAGCAACTTCAAACTGCCATATCTCCTACAATACTCACTCAAATGTTGTGTTCTATAGCTCGTTGGAAAGGTATTGAGATGGCCTACAACTCTTGTTCACAAGTCTCGTCCAAATAAGCAAGGTAAGATCCTTATTTTTACAGTTCTTTCAATCGAACTTTTAGAAACTTCAAAGCCTAACTTTGTGTTCTTGATTTCTTTTGAAAGATCAAGCTTGTAGGAGCCCCCCTAAGACTTCCTAGAAACTTAACACCTCCCAAGGAAGGTATAAAATTCAAACCCTAGCCTATACTTTGATTATTAATAAGTTTGATGGTTGGTTTTCTAAATGAGAAGCATGATTTTTAATTATTAGTAGTTTGATTTGAATTTGGAGTGATTTGGTGAATGAATCTTGTTATAGTTAATAGAACTTGATCGTGGTTGGTTGAGATGAAGAATCTGGAGAATAAGGACGGGTATAGTATTATTTTGTTGAGGTTTTGATGTGTTAATAATTGTGGGTTGTTTGGTGAGGTTTTGGTGTAGTGAGAAACTTGGAAAACTCGTAAACATAGCCGCCGTAATGCCCGTTTTTCTTAGACTGTTGTACATGAATCTCAGACCAGATAACTCACTGACCAATCTATAACTTTGCCATGTTTAGCTAGATCATGTCGTAAGCTTAGTTTTGGTATGTGGTTCGCTTGAATCCGATGTACGGTTTAGGAGAAACGACCGTTTTAAGTTACGGGGTTTCGCGAATGAACCTTTACCCCCTCGTTTTACTTTGAAACCTTGTTTAAGGCCCCTAAAAGACTAATTGGATTACGAAACAATTATGTAAGGTGGGTTAGGCAGTTGGTAGAGTATTCGTGAAAGAGTCACCTTAAAATTCATAACGGTTAATTTTATAAAAATGGTGGAGCCGAGGTTACTCGAGCGACTTATGTGAATCGTTAAGCGTATAAGCGAACGTTAGGGTCTAAGTGGATAAAGTCTAGTTTCCTAAGCGACCGTGGTTTAATTCCAGCTTATGTTGTTGTTCATAGGTTACCGGACCCACTCTAAGCTTAAGTCTACCCCGGAGCACTCAGGCAAGTTTTCTACCCGTTATACTGTTGTTGTGATGTAAATATATTGATGCATTATCTTGAGATATGTGCATGGTTGTTATTAGCAAATATTGCGATATATTGGAGCATGTTGATATGGTATATATATGCATGTTGTGAAATCTTGATATTTTGTTATCAATTCAAATGCTTATAAACTGCATAATACCTATGCTAAAGATAAGCAGTAGTTGCGTATACCCTTAGTATAGGGGACCCAGAGTTGAACATTTTTCTAAACCGGGAGGCGATGTTCCCGAGTATATTATATATATGTATATATATATTTTTTTCAAAACTATTAATCGAATAATGTTTATTCAATAGTTTTATATTATAAGTGAATATTATTTTTTTGAATATTCATTTAAGATTCCTATTACGATCAAAGACTAGTTTAATTATTTGAATAGAGTTTCTACTTATGAAACTTATTTTATTTCTATTAATAAATGAATATTAGTCTGAATATTCATTCAAGGACTTATGACTCCGCTTATTTTATTTAATGAATATTAGTTTGAATATTCATTCGAGGACTTACGACTTCGCTTATTTTATTAAATAATATTCTTTATTTTCTTAAAGAATAATGTGTCAATATTCGCCAAGTATTCGGAAAATGATTGATACCATCAAATCATTCTTACCTTAAATATTTCAAGAGATTATATTCAAACTTTATCAAAACTATTTTTGGAAAGTTAGAGCAGATCCCAAAACTTGTTTTCAAATTTAAGATCTTCCTTTCGAAGGAGATTTAAATACTCGCTCAAAAATCTGAGGGATCCGGCTCCGTGATGTATTTTTATATTCGCAACAAGGTTGCTGTTTTGATAAAAGAGTTTTTGATTACTTACCCAACACTCGGGAAGTAAAATTCTTGGAATAAGTTAATCCATTAACAGGCATCGCCTGAGAAATATCGGTGAGTTTTCCTTTCCAACTAGATATGACTTCTGGTGGAGCCGTATCAACAAGTTTCTACTTGGGGAAAGGGGGGACGAGCTTTACATTTCAGAGTCATGGATTTCATCTGGACTAGGAGTGGCGTAAGTGGTCGAGTGGCTCCGGCCCAGCCTTATTATATTGGCCCAAATGGCCCGGAAGTTCCGCTAAGACGGTCCATTCCTTAGGAGTCCAGCGTTCGGTCGACCAGTAAATCCGACTGTTCTCCTCTATATGTAGAAAATGGTGGGGTTGCACTACTGCGACTGATCATCGTGAGTGGTCTTCCTGGCGCGGCAAACTCCCGTAATGAGTTCATCATCCAGTTGGATATTTCTGCAACACTACCCAGAGCACTTCGATAGAAAGGCTACGGTTGGGCGATTGTAGAGTGTTGGCAGGGTCGAGTTTTCAAAATGATGTTTTCATCAAATGAAGTGTCTCGTAACTTCATTTCATTTTGATGATATTTCAGAGATTGATTCTATACAAGTTTTGTCTTGTAACTTCATCTGTGGGATGAACTATTTATACCTTGAAAGGTGGTAGTTCAAGTAGTATTCGAAAAAGATATAAGTATATTAGAGTATCTCGTAACTTCATCTTTTCCACTTATATCTAGTTAATGATTATTTTTATGCATGACAAGGATTTTCAGAAACATGTTGAGACAAGGTTAGATATATGAGATCACCTTGCAACGATATTTTCATACAGTTATAAACTGGAACTCTGTGTATATTATGCATGGAAGAAGACTTCCAAGATTTTGAAAAGTATATATACATATATACTGAATATTTTGCAACTTGGTCGCGTTAAGATATCAAACTTGGTTCATATCTGCTTGACTAAGACTTTTATGAGTTCTATGAGAAGGCTCATATATTGTTAATTACAAGACATGTTATTTTGGTGGGCTTGTTGCTCACCCTTGCTTTCTTCTTTCATCACACAACAACAGATAGATAAGATGAACAGGACCAAGCTCCCTATTCGCGAGCGGATAGGAAACGTTCCGCAGTTTCCTGTAGGCGTTGATGCCGCTGTAGCCGAGGTAGTAACTACCAATAGGCTAGGTTTTCAACTGTTGATGTACCAGACTTATGTATATTTATGAATTGTAATAATGGCAAGGAATATGTAAATTTATTCAGAAACCCTTTTAAGGTGTAATGGTTTATAATTGTGGAATAAATTGAATTGTAGTATTTTTGGTATTCATCTCTGAAACTATAACTTGTGGTGTGTGTGTATATTGTGGGGTCACAGTACGTAGTAGTTGGTTGTTTATTAAGAGTAAGTGTTATTAAGGGAAATGGAACTCGTGACAACCCGGATCCCCGAACCCGGATTTGGGGGTGTTACATTATATCTTGAGAAATCAAACTGATCAGAATGGGAAGTTTTATGCTAAAGCAGATGAAGGAATTTTTGTTGGATATGCTGTTGGTAAAGCATATAGAGTCTACAATCTAAGAACCAACATTGTTGTGGAATCAATACATGTTATGTTTGATGATAAAAAGATTGAAGGGCTGCAAGATGGAGATTACTATGAGAGCCTTAAATTTGACAATGTGGAGATGGTTAGTGATGACAGTGATGATGAAAGTGATCAAGAAACAATATCAAAGCATAATGCAGAAAAATCCACTAACAATGAAGCACAAAATTCAACATCTGCCTTTATTAGGAGACAATCTGCCTTATCCGTCAGGAGGCAACCAGTTTCATCCATCGGTACTCAAGATTCACCATATGTCGGGTTATCAAAAGGAGC